>NC_136427.1:269041217-269421217 GCF_052849685.1 Lactuca virosa
GATAACATCGATACACTCACATAAGACATATACTTAGTACGTTAAATCGATACTTGTATAAAATCGTGCATTTGAAAGAGATTATGTACCCCCTTCAAATCAACACCAATATATAAACACATAACACGTATTTCATAGTAAATACTTCGTATTTATGTATTAGAAGAAAGTATCTACACACTCACTTGATCAGAAGATGATCGGACAGCACTACGGCTTGTAGAAGTAGTATTCTTCGGTGAAATCGGGATCACTTCACACACCGGGCTTCTCGCGGGCAGAGCTTCGACTCGGAAACTATTTTCTTCTCGGGATCTTCGGGCTTCGGGACTTGCTTCGGGTCTCGGGATGATACCGGGGCTTCGGGGGTACTTCTTTGCACGTAAATTGAGGTAATATGGGTGAGAGAAGGGTGAATTAGCAACCTTGGCCGGCTGCCCCTTCAAATCTATTTATAGGGCAAATTTCTCATTTTCCACGTCGTGGGCACTTCTTCCACGTCGTGGGCTTGATCTTCATTGCATGCGTCATCGTCCACTTGCTCTGTCAGGCGCCAGAAGGCGTCAGAAGCCATGCCACGTCGTGGGCACTGTTTCCACATCGTGGCCACTGACAGTTTTGGGGTTTTGCGCCCCGAACTTCAGAAATTCATAACTTTGGCATACGAACTCCGTTTTCGACGTTCTTTACATGGACGCGTAGGTGAGATTATGCTCTACAACTCTCGTTTAGACTCCATTGCCTAATTTTGACTTTATTTTTAATATATTATAAATATATTACTTTATATTATTTTTAGTAGGCCGGGACAGGAAACTCCATTAGAAATTCATAACTTCTTCATCCGACGTCCGTTTTCGTCTGTCTTTTTACCGTTGGACTACTATCGATGAGATCTTCGATTCTCGTTTAGATTGTTTCGGCTATAAACCGCTCGATCTCAAATCGAGTATTTGGGCTGCATACCGCTAAGTCGAAACTTCGGAAAATCATAACTTCCTCATACGAAATCAGATTTGGGCGTTCTTTTTATTCACGCTCTCGGTTTAACGAACTCTACAACTTTCGTTTAGATCACTAAGGCTATATATCGCTCTATCTTAAATTCATATTTTACGTCATTCAGCGTCGTGCCGGTTCTGTCGCGAAACTTCGACAGGTCATAACTTCTTTGTTATAACTCGTATTTCGGCATTTTTTTATATCTCTTGAATCCTTGTTTCAACCACTACATCTTCAAGAAAAGATATCGGGCTTATCTCACACTTTACTTTTGACGCTTATTTTATTCTTAATCCATTATATTATAATAATTAAGAAAACAAACACGTAAATCACATAATTTACATAATACTCAAATATTTCATCATTAATACTTCAAAAAGAGTTACAAGGGTTAACCTAGACTATTACATCAACAATAATTCCTAGCCTGGAAACGTGGGCCTTACAGACAAGTGGTTCCAACTTTGGGTCGGACCAAACTCTCGAGTTTGAGTTTGGTTTTGGTAGTACGTTGGGTAGGCGAGAGGAGATTTTGTATTTTGAGGTGGATTATTGGTTAAGGGGTATTGTTGTCACCCGATATCTTAGACCCGAGTGAGGTCAGATCGTTAGTACGGGAGATAGCATGAGGTGCAAGACGCAAATGATTACTATTTCGGCTGAGGTCGAGGGTGAGACGATTTCAGTTGGGTGTATAGTATTCGTTGGGGTAAAGAGAACTTCGTGACTTGTGTGTCACAGGGCCGAGATAGTTGATGTGAGAAGGAAGTCAGTGAGACACTTGGAATATGTTATAAGTAACCTTTGGAAGTTAACGGCTGGTTGAGAGATGACCTAGTACCCAGTGTGGAGTAGGGATCTGTGAGAGTAAATTGGGGGCTTATGATTATAGATGATAGAAGACATGGTGAGGGAGCATGATCACTTTCTTATATCTGAAGGCAAGAGACGATTCTCTGGTGCAATGTGCCCTTTTCGTCTATGGAAATGTATTTGAGATTGTTAGGTACGTATGGCATGGGTGATCGGTAACCGATTGTTGGGTTTATATTTGGAAGTCAGAAGGGATATCTTAGTGGCAGAGGGGCTGGTTTTGTTTCGAATTCAGGAGTTCCTGGTCGGGTTCAGGTATTCATGGAGGAAGATATCGTTTTGGTGTGAGATCCTTTCAGTGGTGCTTTTTGGGTGCTTGGTTTCTATATATATATATATATATATATATATATATATATATATATATATATATATATATATATATATATATATGGTTTGAGAAGCAATTTCGAGGGAGAAATCAAATTAAGTGGGGGAGATTTGTAACATCCGGAATTTCGGGTATGATAGTTCGTGTTTCAATTTTGAGGATTTAGGAGGGACTCGACGAGTCGTAGGTCTGACTCGCCGAGTCACGACGAGTTGATCACTTGGATTTAATGAGCGGACTCGACGAGTCCAAGTATGGACTCGCCGAGTAGGTACTGGGTAGAGAAAACCCTAAGTTCTGGGGTTGGAGCCTATTTAAAGGAACTTATGACCTTGGATGCGCCTCATATCTCCTGTGAGAAACCCTAAATCGCCATTGGAGCCAAGGGAGAGTTCTTGTGACGAAATCAAGTAATTTTGGTGTGATTTTGCAAAGGAAGTGAAGGGATTCAGCTAGAAGGACCAAAGGGGGTTGTTATTCTGAGACATCCAAGCAAGGATCTCCATTCTGAGGTAGTATTTCTCCCCTTCCTTCTGTTTTGTGTAGAATCCTTGAATCTAGGGTTTTCTTTACCCTTTCTTGGATAGTATATGAAGCATATGAGGTCCCAAGGTGGAATTCTTCTTAGATCTGGACCTTAAGAGGTCCAGAGAGTCCTATCTATCCTGCTTTATACTATTCCTTTGGAGATATGAACCTAGGTTGCCATTTTAGAAGCTATTTCACCAAAAGAAGCCCTATGAGTGTTGTATGAGTGTAAAGGTTGGACCTTTACGTGATCATTGTGTATTGGAAGGTCAGATCTATAGGTTAGAGAAGCAGATCTGACCTCAGAAGGTCTTTTGAGTGTTGCCATGGTGGAAAGTCGCCGAGTCCATAAGGGGACTCGATGAGTCAAGTCGGGTTACCCCGCGATTCGTGACCAGTGGTAACCTGTCGAGTGAAAGGTTAACTCGACGAGTCGAGTGAGGATTTATGAGGATTAAGAGGACACGCATGGACTCGCCGAGTCACACGAGTGCACTCGACGAGTTTGGTCAAAGTTTGACCGTTGACTAGAGTTGACATCAGTTGACCTTGGGGTTTTGGTCAAGCTGGTTCAAGAGAGGTCAGGGAGGGGTAGAATGGTCTTCTATCCATTCTTTAGAAATGAGGACAAGAGAAAGTATTGATTAGAGATGTTATTAGGTTGATAGGAGGAGGCTAGGTCGGGTTATCGAGCACGAGAGGTTATCCGACATCGTACGAGGTGAGTCTTCTCACTATACTTTACCTAGAGTGGTAATTATGTGTGACCGGAAGGTCTTATGTGCTATGATGAGTATGTGATGTATGTTGTTATATGATATGTATGTGCTATGTTATGAGTATTACAATATGGACCGGAAGGTCAATAGTGTATGGGCCGGAAGGTCAAGATGATGCGGACCGGAAGGTCGGAGAAGTTGGACCGGAAGGTCTACCAGGATGATGGGACGGAAGTCCCCTGAGACACATTGACCGAAAGGTCTTGTAGAGTTATAGCCTTGAGTGGCGTATACGCGTATGTGGTATTTTGGGGAACTCACTAAGCATTTATGCTTACCGTGTATGTGATATGTGTTTCAGGTACCAGCGAGGATCGCGGGAAGGCGCCGACATGATCTGTACACATTGATGAAGTTTTATGTATTTGAGATTTTAGGATTGTTTTATTTGGAGGACATGTGTTACAATGGATTTTTATGTTTCTTATGAATGAAATTATGTTTTAAAAATGAGAAAAATTGTTTTGGAAATTCACGTTGTTACAAAAGGAGCCTATGAAAATTTTCTGTGATAGTGAAAGTGCAGTTGCCTTAGCCAAGGAATCAAGGGATCACGGGAGATCCAGAAACATTGAAATAAAATACCATTTCATCAGACATTGAATAGAAGAAGGACTCCTCGTGGTAAAGAGGGTATCATCGGATGAGAACCCAACAGATCTCCTCACGAAGGGACTGAGTAGGGCTAAGCATCTCCAGCATGCAAGGAGCATAGGGCTGAAGGATGATATTAGTTTAGTAGTTAGATAATTTTGGAATTTTTAAAGTGTAATTGACATTTGATGATGAATAAAAGTTGTGTTTATTTATGAGTAAAGTGTTGCTATATTTTGTCAATCGTTTACTATTATTTCTTTTGCATGTTTTGACTTCCAAAATATTTATGTTGTGTTTTACATATTATTTAAATTATCCACAATCGGTCATATGTTGGAAGTAGATATGAATCAAGACTGTCATGAGTTGGTTGTAGAGATCTAAGATGTTGGACATGGCCTCAACACTCATGAGTGCTCATAAGTTCTGAGTATTGGATTCAATCCACGCTCGCTGGTATCACTTCATGGAATTTATCTCGAGTGATTGCGAGACGGTAATATCATATAAGTCTTCAAACCTAGAGATATGACTTGTTGTCTATGATTTGGTTATACATTGATCGTGCGAAAACGCATTTGTAACTCGATGTTATAAAACGTGCCTTTGTGTGTGATTTAACAAGTAGTAGAACAAGCATATGAGTCGAAGTTTATCTGTTCCTTCTTGGATTAGAAGCGATATCTGGGCCCCTCGATGATTTTGTTTTGACCAATGTATCGGGCCCGATCAGAACTAAATTGATGTGTTCAATTAAGTTCTATGTCAGACAAATCGGAAATCGGGAAACAAACTGCTGGACAATAAGTAAGACATTGTTCCATGTATTTGTCCGGCTGATATCTAGAACAGAGGATTATATGATCACTTATCTTAAATGGCGTAACATCATCTTCTCAGTTCCGAGAGACCTTGAAAAGAGCTACGATTGCTGATCGGTTCCTGAAGTCATACTTGCAGTTATAGTTATTAGACTTATCCAAGTGGGAGACTGTTGGATAAGGTGTCTAAGTCCATAACTATTTCTGGTATGTACGTGACCCGACCCGGCATGGTTCATTTAGGTTGCATGGCATCATGCATTTGGATAGACTAAATGAGAGAAATAACACTTGTGGTTTATTAATATATTATAAGTTCTAATATATTAATAATATTATTTAATTAGTATTGATCAAGAATTAATCTAGAATTAATTAAGTGATCAAATGGAGACTAATTAAATATATGGTTTGATTGTGTAAATCATCCATACTTGTATAGTGGACTAGATGCTCCATGGATTATCAAGTTGGGCTAAGGTCCATAGGATTCTCCATGGGAGTTACAAACCCATGGGTCATGGAAATGAAGAGTCATGTCACATTAGGGTTTACATGGTGTAACCCTAATTGTAACACACTATATAAGAACCCCTATGTTCACCAAAATCGGCGAAACTAAGAAATAGAGAGGGCAAGCCGAATTTAGAAGTGTTCTACATTCTCTCAAATTCATTCCAAAGCACTTGGTGTTGTGTGAAACATTTGAGACATCACACTTGGGGTGCTAGGCTCTCAAGGTTTTTCAAGGAATCAAATCAACTACAAGGTATGTAATTCTAGCCATCTTTTATGTTTAATGTTCCCCATGTATGCTAGAGCGGATTATGAACCTTGGAAAAAGTATTTTGCATGTATATTAGACAAACATAGATCCAAGGTTTTCTAGGGTTGCATGTACACTTAGGAGTGTTAGAATGCTCAAAACCCATCAATGGGGTCGTACGATATCTTATGCTTCCAGGCAGTTGAAGCCTCATGAGGCGAATTATACCACTCGTGATTTGGAGTTGGGGGCGGTAGTATTCGACCTTAATATTTGGCGTCGTTACTTGTGTGGGATTCTTTGTATCATTTACACGAACTAGAAGAGTTTGAGGTATTTCATGGATCAGCCAAATCTGAACATGAGGCACTGATGGTGGCTTGATGTAGTGAAGGATTATGATTGTGATAACCTTTATCACCTAGGCAAAGCCAACGTGGTGGCCAATGCTCTTAGTCGCAAGGCAGCCGGTACTTCTATATGGGATATGTGTTTGAGGATGATAGTGATTACCCCACTCTTGGAGTAGATATGTGAGGCTCGGGTGGAGGATATGAAAGAGGAGCACCAGAAGAGTGAGCGTATAGTGGTTCAGGTGGCCTCTTTCTAGTATGATAGTCAGGGATTATTCACCCTTCATTAGAGAGTTAGGGTTCCATATTTCAGGCCCATACATCGAGGTTTTCTATTCATTTGGGAGCAAAAAAGATGTATAGAGACCTCCAACGCCGGATTATTGGTGACACTATATGAAGCGAGATGTAGCCTGGTATATGGAGAGGTTCTTGACTTGTAGGTAAGTCAAGGCTGAGCATCAACGACTTCACAGCAAGATGGAGTCGTTGGGTGTTCTTGTTTAGAAATAGGAAGAGATTACGGTGGATTTCATCACAAGGCTACCGCGGACCGCGCGAGGGGTAGATTTAGTTTGGGTCATCGTGGCTCGATTGACCAAGAGTGCGTATTTAATTACTATTCAGGAGAGTATCTCTGCGGAGAAGTTGGTGGATGTATACATTCGAGAGGTTGTGGCATGACATGGGGTCCCAGTTTCAGTGGTTTCTGATTGAGATGTTCGGTTCACTTCCAGTTTCTAGAAGAGATTTCATGACGTGACTGCACTTTAGCACGGTTTTTCATCTGAATACTGATGGTCAGAGTGAGCGAACCATCCCGACCTTGGTGGATATACTTCAGGCATGTATGCTGGATTTTGGTGGTAGCTGGGATACATATCTCCAATTGGTTGAGTTTTCTTACAACAACAACTACCACGCCAATATTGATCGACCTCCTTTTGAGATACTCTACCGGAGAAAGTGTCGGACCCCGATTTGTTGGGGTGACTTCGATCAGCGAGTTATGGGTAGCACGGAGGTGGTGCTCCGGACTACCGAGTTGATCTAGCAGGTACGCGGGAGATCGTAGACCGCACAGATCCGATAAAAGATTTATGCTGATAGACGTTGGTCAGACTTGGAGTTCCAGGTTGGTGTATGGTACTCCTAAAGGTGTCACCCTGGAAAGGTTTCATCTGGTTCAAGAAGCGAGACAAGTTGGGCCCCAGATATATCGGTCCTTTCAGGGTTATTGCCCTAGTGGGCAGGCTTGCGTATCGTTTGGATCTACCCAAGGAGCTCAGTCAGATCCACAACACTTTTATGTTTCTCAGCTGCGAAAGTGTTTGGTTGATGATTTCGCAGTGGTTCCTTTGGAGGATATCCAGGTCAATGAGTGCCTAAATTACATAGAGATGTCAATTGCGATTCTAGACAAGAAGATGAAGACTTTGTGAAACAAGGTTGTGGGTTTAGTGAAGGTACAATTGCAGCACCAGAAGCGTTCATAGTGGGCATCGGATCCTGAGGAGATGAGGGAGCACTACCCAATGTTATTTGCATTGGCGGACTTCGAGGATGAAGTCTGATTCAAGTGGGGGAAAATTCTAACACCTGGTTCCTAGGTAAATATCTCAAGATTTTAATATTTGTTTGTTGAATAAAAAGGTCGTTACGCTAGGCGTAATTGATAGTTACGTTGGGCGTAACTCATTTAATGTGATCGCGGGTTCCTTCGCGTATGTTGGGAGTATGTACCGGTACGTTGGGCATACTCATGTAGAATGCAAAACCCTAAATTTTAGGTTTGGACCTTATTTAAACACCTTATAACCTCAAGACCTCTCTCATCACAACCTCCATTTCCCCAAAGCAGTCACCTCGAAACCCTAACCCCATTTGTGAGATTCTTGAGCCTTTAAGTGATTTGGCGTGTTTTTAGTGCATATTGAAGAAGAAGGAGCTCATTGGAGAAGTATTAGTTGGTTTGAATCTTGTAGATCCAGACCTTGTTCATCTTGATTATCCTTCTAGAGGTATAAAGTCTCAACCTTGATGATTCATTTCTTAGATCTAGTTTAGCTTAGGGTTTTGGCATATTTTGGTCCCATGAGCTGATTCTTTTGAGTAAAACCTACTCCATAAACTTAGCTTAGCATTCCTTGATGTTTCTGAGGTCCCTAGTGCATAAAAATCATATCTTGGTGACTTTGGTTCATCCATGCATGAGTTGTTGTTCTTAATATGAAGTTAAAAGGTTAGAATTTCGTTTTGGGCTTCTTTGAGCCATGCAAAGGAATCAAGTTGTCAACTTTATCATTTAATACATTCCCAAGAGCTAGATCTGTGAATTAGACGTTTAGACTTTAGGTATTAAGTGCTTATTATGGATTTGGGCATCAGGGGGAGTACGTTGGGCGTACCCTCTAGGTACGCTAGTGTAACACATTCAGTCCTGACTTTATTTTCTATTAACACTTGTACGCTAGGAATAATTGGGTGGCACGCTTGGCGAACTCACCAGAAGGGCGTTTGGGCTATTTTGGGCCTTGGGTCATATTGGATTTCGGGCCATTGTGGTTGGGCCAAGTATAAGAATGGTATAATGGTCTTCTACCCTTAGTATGATAGATTATGTTTTGGACCTTTATTTGCGGGTTATTACCCTAAATAGTAATTAGGGTTGGTTTGAATGTGTTCATTGTGAGGAGTCATTATAGCAGCAGCCTGAGAGTGTGGTTTGTTTATCATCAGATTGAGGTGAGTCTCCTCACTGTACTTGTGGGTCGAAGGCACCAATTCCGACCCTTTGGATTATTTTGTAGGATAGTATTGGTCTTTGTGACACTTACTAATATGCTTGTATTTGTTTGTTATCTTTGTGACTCTTGTTAGTATGATTGTATGCTTAGTTGTAATGGGTGAAATAGACTCGTATCGGTTGAATGATACCGAAAGAGGCGAAAGGGGCTCAAAGATTCGGAAGGGACATGGCAATTCAGAAGGGACTCAGCGGTGAAAAAGACATGTTATATGCTTTAGTATGATATGCATGTATGATGTATGGTATGTGGTATTTTGGGAAACTCACTAAGCTTTATGCTTACGATTTATGTTTAAATGTTTTTCAGGTACTTCCGGTTCAAAAGGGAAAGGACCGACATGATCACATCGCATCCACCTGTGTCTGATATTTATGATTTTGGGATTGTACCCTGATAACTATTTTCTTCTATGACATACTTAATGGTTTCTGAAATACATGGTTGATGGTTTGGTTGATTTTAAACAAAAATTTTACTTAGTATTTTTAGGATGTTACATCAGTATTCACAAATTTCACACTAATCAAAATTTGGCGCACCCTTTCACGAAGCCCCTTCCTCAGGCAAAGTTTCAAGGACATGCTCGAGGAATTGGACTTCATTATTCTAAAGATTGGATTTGATTTATATATTATTATTAAGTGTTGACACATTCTGTAACATCGTCTATTGTAGTAACTATGATATATATTGCATATGATCTTTTCATGTAATACTTATTGAGTTCTTTATTAACATGTTTAATCCTTGAGTAAATTTATTCACTTTAAAATCCGTAGTCAGTTGTTGTTGTGGTAGCAATAATGAAATAAGACTATTATTAATCGCAATGGTTGACAAAGTGTTGTAACCAGTTTCATAGGTACTTGATAGAGAACAAGTATTGGAATGACCCGTTCAAGATCACTTCATGGATCGATTTCATGAGTGATACTTGATAAAAGGTAATGCTTGTATATCCTTAATACTTAAGATACATATAAGGGTCTTAAGTGTGGGAAGTGTTGTGTTTTGATATAGTCAACTATTGTTCTTTAACCAGGCAGTTATAAAAGCTATTATCAGGTATGATATGAAGCATGCAAGAGGTGTATGTAGTCAAGATGGGATTTGTTACTCTTATTCATTGAGAGTTAGACATCTAAGGCCTGATGTAAATTTGAACACTTATATGAGATTGACTGTGATCTATATCTCGTGTTGAAGATGATGTCTGTAGCAAAGGGAACTGATAAAATTACTGTATACACCAATTATAGCCTTGGGCTTCTAGGAATTGGGCGTTGATAGAATGGCACAAAGTCGTATGTTGATGGGGCAATGAAATATTGCTAGACATTCACCACTGTCTATATCAATCTAATATGACTCTTGTGCAAGTGGGAGATTGAAAGATCTAATATTCTCAAGAGTCATATTCGAATGATATTTCTATTTAACATATGATAATAAGGTTCATACTAACAACAACTTGACACAATTGATTATTTATTAGAAATTGATTTTAATAAATATTCATAAACTCTTATAATAAATTGGGAAAATATTTATTTCATGGAAATAATTCTTTTACAATAACAAGTAACACATTATTTCATATGGTATGAAGTAATAAGTCATGAACAACCTTCTGGACTAGTTGAATCCTTTTGTCTTTTACCTAAAAAGAGTTTATATTTTATAAACTTTGAGATTATAAAAAATAAATATATTTTGTCTTTTTCTTCTCTGTGGCCGAAGATTGCTAAAGGCTTGGAGGGATTGTCTTTTGCATTGTTTAATCAAAAGAAATAGGCATGGGTTGTAAGCATGTGGGACAATCTAGCTAGTAGATGCATGGGGATTAATAGGTAAAGACTTGTATGTATTGTTTACGCTTTAAGGGATGAGACAAAGGCTTTCATTTCCATTCATTCTTGCATTCAAAAGTCAAGATCTCTCTAGCTTCTCTCCATCTCTTCTCTTGGTTTGCACTCTTTTGGATCAAATACTTGGGTATTTGTTTCCAAGCTTAAGAGCTTATAAAGAAATAGCATTCACATCAAGTTGGTGCATTGTTGGTGTATCAATGGTTCAATCATATTCATCAAAACTCAAGCCTCTAAAGAGGACTCAGGGGACAACAAAGGTTATTATCATCTTCTTTCTTCTATGGTTGTGTTTTTATCTTTCCATTACTTGTAAGATGATCCTTGGTGGGTTGTAACAAGCTTCTTAAGTTCGAAATTTTAAGACTTCCGTTTGCCAAATTTAAGAGTTTTTGAAACTAATTTTAAACTAAAACCCAACAGGGTTAGCATGCCTAATAATGAAAGTGGGATGGTATTCCCTTAGAGTATGAGTTGTGACCTTTGGGTCTAGATTAGTATAGAGTGCTGAGGCACTAGAGATGAGGATAGATAAAGAGTTATAGTATGTATAGAGCATGAGAAGAGTCTGTTAAAAAGATAAGAGCAAAGAAAGAGAAGATATAGAGATAGAGACAAAGTTATAGTATGTACAGAGTAGGAGTAGAACCTGTCAAGAGTATATAAGAAAGAGAATAAAGAAAGAGAAAGAGTAGAAAGAAAGAGAAAAAGTAAGAAGAAAGAGATAAGAGAAGAGTATGAGAATAACATGTTAAGAGGCTTAAGAGAAAGAATAGAGTAGAGAAGAATAGAGTATGAGAAAGAAAAAGAAAGGAAAGAAAAGAAAAAGATAAAATAATAACTCACCAGACACTTTGTGTCTGATGCTGCAAATGTGTATGTTTTGGAGGTTCAGGTTGTAGCGAACGTTGTACCAGAAGAGAAGACAGAAGCACAAGGAAGAAATAGATAATAGGTTACTATTTATGTAATTTCCTTTTTTGTTCCAGTTTTTATATAGATTTTATTTTGCACCCGTGATTTGTCCTGTGAAGTAAAAGGTTTTAATTTTGTATGAATTACGCATTATATGAAAAACTATGATATTTCCAAAAGAATAGATGTATAAAAGATCTAGGTCATTACAATTGGTATCAAAGCCGTACTTTGAGTAAATTAGGTTTGGGTGTCGCCATTATTAGTCTCAAACTATGGAAGATGGATGAAAAGAAGAGATTAAGAGCTGGTTTTGGGATAAACCATGTTAGAAGATTATAATACATGGATGAAAAAAAGTGAAGATAAAGAACCTGAACAGTTGAAGAGTAATAGACTGAGCAACCTTGATGGTTTGGGTCTAGATTGTTATAAAAGAAAGAAAGAAATGTCATTTTGCGAAATGACATATATGGGCTCTCTAATTAAAGATATGCCAAGAGTATGTAGAAAGAATGATACTGCAATATCATGAAAGAAAGATGTGTTAGAAATAATATGTCCAAGTAGATGAACACTAGATAGAGTACGTGTCCCAAAGAAGAAGAGTTGATATAGATTTTGAAAGAATGGGAAAAGAAGAGGGACAAAAAAGATAAATATAGAAATGAGAACAGAAAAGTGCAAGAGGGTTTGTATACCCATAGAAAGAAAAAGAAAAATAGAGTAAGTCTATCTTGTAAATATTAGAGAGTAAATAAGTATACTTAAGAGTACTAGAGTAGAATGACATTGCTTAAGAGCAATGGCCATGAAAAGAGAAAGTACATTGTTATTTAGGCAACGTAACAGATAGGTGGAGATTGCAACATGTTGTTAGATGCTTTGGAGATAGCACTAACTAGAGAAAGATTCTAATAGAAAGAAGATATATATATATATATATATATATATATATATATATATGAGAGAGAGAGAGAGAGAGAGAGAGAGAGAGAGAAAATGGTGAAACAAGTGTAATGATGGACACTTAAGAGAAAGAGATAAAGATGGTAGAAATGTTCCATGTTATTGTTAAGAGCTAAGGAACAAGAGAAGACAGATCAAACCTTCTTAGTAAGTCAAAGAAATAGAGTATGTTGAGTAAAAAGACACTTTAGTAGTGTGCCTACAACAGAGGAAAAAAAAGGAGGTGTAGCTCCTAGTGTAAGAAAAGATAGACTCATTGGATTGTGTAGATGTGCATGTTATAACAGTGTACTTGCGGGTAACTATTAAAGAAAGAAGAAATAATGAACCTTATGTGAAATAAGGGATAGTTCGAGAAAGAGTGTGAAATAGATAGAGAAATTAGAAAGAAATTTGACTCGTGAGAAGAGACTAAGACTGGGCGAAGAGTCCCAATAGAGAATGTGGTGACCGAGTGTCACAAGGCAATGATAAGTTGGAAGTGGGGGAGTATGATACTTCCCAATGTGAAAGATAGGTATGATTGGTAAGATACATCATTGATGTATCAAGCATAAGTTTAGAAAGAAAGAAGAAATAAGAAAGTCACAACAGCTAGCTTGCGAGCAGCTAAGGACTGGGGAAGATAAGTACCCAAGAATTTTCATAATTAAAATTGTGTTATGAGAAAAGAGATAGAAAAGATATGAATCAAGTAATGAAGTGGTAAAATTGAAACGGGATAAGTATAATGTGCATGCAGTATATGGGCGCTACAGGCACATGGTACTTATTGGGTTTTAACGGAGCCATTGAGTTTCTTGAGGATCGAGTGGATTAAAGAATAGAAAAGAGAAAGCCTAGTGAGTTGAGAAGAATTTACCATGAAAGAAACAGAAAAGAGATATAATACTTGTGAACCGGGGAATGTGATGGTGAGGTTGAATCTAGATAAGCACAGTGTGCATGCAGAAGTGTGGGCTCTGCATACACATTGCACTTATGACAATTCAAAGGAACCATTAAACTACCTGGGGATCAAGTAGTGGGACAAAAAAGATAAGAATGGTATTTGTAAGAAAATGCTATGTATAGATAATACTTGGTGTCTCAAGAGTAGAGAGAAATATGAGAAAGTTGGTTCATGAGCGCTAATAGATTGATAAGAAAGAGATGTTGTAAGTAGAATACAACATGTTAGAAAGAAAGTGAAGTAAGTAGATGTAATCCTTCATAAAGGGTTAGAAAAAGAGTTAGAAAAGTGGTAGTGTGACCACTTGTAAAGATGAGAATGGCACAGTAAGAGTGCATGAGATATGAAGCTTACATAAAAGTAGATGGATAAGAAGTGTATTAGTACAATTGCGAGAAAAAGGAATGAAAGATGGTAAGTTATGCACATGGTTATGAAAAATTGGACAAAGACTCCTATCCACACACATATATTATACACAACAGTCCCTGCCCAAGAGTTCACGGACCCATCCCAACTCACATAATGAGCACCTACCAACTATACACAACAGGCCCCACCCAACCATACATAACGGACCTCGCCACACCTTACATAACGAGCCCCACCCAAAGAATAAACAGGCCCAACTCAAAGTCCATTGTCAGGAGTTACATCGTGGTCGTTTATACTATTGTCAGGGGAAAAATCCTGGTCTTCCATACACTGCCAAAGCCATAAATAGTCAGAATCAGACAGACATCCGAACAGACGATCCACCGAAAAGCAATAAATCAAACAAGAACCTTGGAGTCGGGCATTAGACTAAGAGTTCTCAGGCTATCCAACTTGACTAAATACAATCTCTAGGGTAAACATTCAACAAAAATCCAATACAATCATTAACCTAACCAATCATGACGCCTAGCAGTATCATAGAAATTGGTCAAAAGTCATCCATCAAAAAAAGTCAACAGTCAATTAAGTCAACATCCACCACAACATGGAGACCCATTGGCCACATTGTGGGCATGAAAGGACAAAATAGACGACATGCGATACATCGCCACATCGTGGACCTTCCTTGGCCACGTCGTGGGCATGTTCGGAGAATGAAAACGTGATACAGAACTTCACCACTTCATGGTCATTCCTTGGTCAAGGTGTGATCACTAGCAGTGTCACTCAAATATTCATTACGAAATTAATCCTTAGATATCAAGGCTCAAAACTTCAGAAGAAATCCTTCTCAATGACTTAATGGATAAAATTTCCAACTCTATCCATTAGGACTATTCTCCAAGGCAAGATATCCAAACCTAAGTCCATTAAGTCCTTAATATGACCAAAACTTGCACATGGTACCAACAACTCTCAAACAAAGACCTTTTTCTTACTTAAAAGAAGTCCATGACCATAATAATGTCATATGAAGCGTTGGAGTTCCTCAAACTCCAAGAGCATGCAAGAATGGGACCAAAACCAACCAAAAATGACCAACAACATGAATCTCAAAGGAACAAGGTCAAGGTGCAAGCTTTTTATCTCCAACGGTCCAAAAACATGAAGAAGATGGTCGATGAAGTCTTTCTCTATGCTTCCTTTCACCAAGAAGGAGTTCCTTTCTTCACAAGCTTCACCAGATTAAGAAGATAAACCTTAAAACCAAATAAACAAGCTCTTAATCTTCTGTAGATGCTAGGATTTAGAAAGGGAGATGTGGAGGTATGAGGAGATGCCCTATACTAGGAGTTAGAGCCTTCAAATATGTGGGGAACCCTAAAAACATGGGGTTGGGCTGCAACAGCTACCATGTCATGGCCATCCTCTTGCCATGTCACGACGATCATTAAAACGTGTGATCCTCAGATGCTATGCCACGTCGTGGCATTCCATGTACCACGTTGTGGCATATGGTTTTCCTCAAAAACCATGCCTTTGACTCCATTAATTCTTGAACGGATCCGTTATGGAAAACGGGTGTTACAACTCTCCTCTACTTAAATTAGATTTTGTCCTTGAAATCTATTCTTAAAAATTACCTTTAAACACCCTTCGAACCTCTGATAGGTTCTTCCAAGTCCAATCCCTTCTTCCTGTTGGGTTTTGGTATACTACAACATCCTATGGTGCACATACAACCCTAATTTCTTTGGATCTATGTTTTCTTTAATTGTACATGCAATATTGTTTCCAAAGCATGAAGCCTACAACTAGCATACAATTGACATGAACAACATAGAATTGAGTTATAGAACTACCTCTTCGTTGTAGCTTGTAGTTTTGGCCTTTAAGAACTTAGCACCTCAAATGGGATGCCTCAAATGGTTCACAAACACCATGAACAAAGGAGGACTTTTAGAGAGAGGTTATGAACTCCAAAACCGGCTAGTCTTCTCTTAGAATGCACAAGTGGTCGATTTTGGCTAAGGGGCAACATTTATATAGTGTAGGATTCCAAGAGTCATGGGTAAACCCTAATCCATACACTTGGGTTATGATCTACATCTCATGTGCGCTAACTCTTCATGGATACTTACATAAAACTTAGCCCAACATGGATCAATAGCCTAAACACTATATATATCATTGATTTACATAATCAGTCCCCGTTAATTTAATTACTCTCTTTTGATCACTAAATTAATTCCAAATTAATTCTTGATCAATACTAATTAAATAACATGATTTCATATTAATATATTAGAACTTATAATATATTAATAAATCATAAATAACCTCTTCTCAAAAGTCCATCCTATCAAATTGCTCTGGTGAAGGCAACCCAAATGGACCATGCTACTCTCGGGTCAAGTACATACCAATTATAGTTATGGGCTTAAACACCTAATCCAACACTTCCATGGTATGACGCCGCTTAGAATGCCCAGAACTGCAACTACAAAGACAAGGATCTCCAAACCCAGGCACACAAGGAAAACCCGAGCGGAACTCCCAAAGGTCAAAATCATGTTTGTTGCAGCACTAGAACAATGATCTATACAAACACTTCCTTGAAACCCAAAATCCAAATTGATCCTTAGCAAGAAATACGCGACCTGACGAAGGAACGAATACCAACACTGATGGGTTTCGAGCAATACATCCTTCCTATGGTGTACATGCAAACCCTAATAGCTTTTGGATCTAGTTTGTCTAATGAACATGCAATCGAATATCCAAAGCTATAAACCCTAGATCTATCATATAAGAACTAAAATAAGGGTTTAGTAATTACCTTTGATTGTTATATAGTAATAACAATCAATTCCTTGCTTTGATTGTCTTCAAAAAGATTAGTACCTCAAGTGTTGCACCTCTAATGGAGTCACAAACACCACTAAGCAATTGGATGAAGGAGAGAAGAGAGGGGAGGCACCAAAAACGGCTGGAAACCCTAAAGGAACACTTGTCCATGTTTTCGGGGCATAGGGGTCCTTTATATACATGTAGGCTATTAGGGTTTGCAACTAGGAAACCCTAATCTGACTGCTTAGGCCCTAAGCAACCCATGGACTCCTTTAACATATCCCTTGGACGAATTCCTTATGGGCTTCCCATAGAATTCGTCCAACCTATATATTATTAGGTGATCCATAGCCCAATTGTAATTATCTTATAATTACAACTCCAATCCCCTAAGTTTAATTAATCTCTTTTAGTCACAAAATTAATTCTTAATTAATTCTTGACTAATATTAATTAAACAATATGATTTCTCCTTTAATATATTATTCTTATAATATATTAATAAATCATAATTAAACCTTTCTCTCCTTAATTCATCCTACATATTGCTATGGTGAAGGCAACCCAAAAGGACCATGCTCATAATCGGGTCAAGTACATACCAAAATAGTTATGGACTTACACACTAATCCAACAGTCTCCCACTTGGATAAGTCTAATAACTATTTTTCATAACTTCAGAACCTGATCAGCAATCGTAGCTTTCAAAAGCCGCTGTCAACTCTGATCTTATCAGATACGCGTGTCCTTTAGATAAGGGATCATATATTCCTCCATTCTACAAGATATCGTATAGACATGAGACATGGATTTAAATCATTCTCTCTGTCTATGTATTGTTTCCCGACATCTGATTTATGACGACTGACAACAGACTACATTTGAACACATCAACTTAGTCCCGGCTTGGCCAAGCGCTTAGGGTGTCATCACCAAATCATCGAGGGGCCCACAGATATCGCTTTTATCCCACTTTGGGTAAAAGGAATGGATAAACTTTGACTCAAATGCTTGCTTTCACCTACTAATCGAATCACACACAACAATAAGTTTTATAACACCAAGTTACTGGTGCGTTTACTTATCATCAATGTGCAACCGACCAGCAAATAACAACTCACACGTCTCGGTTTCAAGAATATACAATGTTATCATCTCACTAATCACCCGTGATAAATCCATGAAGTGATTCAAGTGAGCGTGGGTTTAATCCAATACTTTAATCTTATCAAAGCACTCATGAACTCTACAGCAAACTTGTGCTATGTCTAAACACTTTAGACAATCTGCAGACAGATTCATGACAGTCTTCCTTCATACCTACTTCCAACGTATGACCGACTGTGGAGGTTTGAATAACCCAGTTATTCTGGAAGTCAAAACATGCAAAGTGAAACACAATAATAACATTAATCCTATATGGCCCCAAAACTTTTGAGCGTAAATAAAAAACACTTTTATTTAAACACCATATTGATTACTCATTATTCATTGCTTACTGTTTCAGAAAATCAACTTATTACTCGAATTATAACCACAATTGTCCCATGCTCCAAGCATGCACACTTTGGTTTCCTATGGTCCGTACTTTGTGAAATAGATCAATTGAAAAACTTTTCCAATGTAACTCATTTCACAATCCCCAATCCTTATTATTAGTATAAGAATACCAAATTCTTGCCACTTTTAGAATATGTCAGATTCTAACATTTTATGCAATGATTCTTTCGTAATGTCATAGCACAAAAGTCACCAAGACCCGGCTAATGAAATTACAAGGTATTCTATTGGAAATTGTTACAAGACAATTCCATAGACGTGAAGTCTCACATTCAAAGTACATTCCTTTGAACATCCTTCTCGCATAAAAGTTTTTAATCTAAACATATTTCTTAATATCCAACTCTCATTAATGGAAACATTTCCATATTTGCCATATGACAACTGATTCTTAATAGAATCTTATCTATTCATAATAATGTCAATATAGTCCATCCAGTACTATACTTCCAACTACTCACAAGCGACAAATCCTCAGTGAACCTCAGATCGTCCTTTGATAGTTGTTTAATTATTTTAGTCAAAACCGATTCTAGTCCCTTTTTCCCTCTTAATGCCCTAGGCATTTGGAAAATTTTAGAATGGTCAAATATTATAGCATATGCAATCGATCCTATACCCGAAGCGTATTGGACACGATGCATAATGTCTCACATAAAGACATGATACTTTATCAGCCTTCTGCCATAATATTTTATGTGCCCTGTTCCCATAATTCGAACTATAAAGAGGGATGCCGT
The DNA here is from genome assembly GCF_052849685.1 of Lactuca virosa. NCBI lineage: Eukaryota > Viridiplantae > Streptophyta > Magnoliopsida > Asterales > Asteraceae > Lactuca > Lactuca virosa. Next base: position 269,060,313 of record NC_136427.1, read on the forward strand.
AATCATAATCGAATTTTGAGAATGCACTATGTATCCTTGACTAAATTTATTAACATTTCTAGATCTAAGCTTTAGAATTTTGAAACGAAGTATAATATTCTCTCCCTTAATTATAGCAAAACAACTTTTCAACCCTTGCAACTTTGCAAAGTGAATCTTTGTTTTCTATAATTAATATTGCTAACTTGCAATACTTACCATAATAATCATGCTTCCACTAACATGATGATTATTTTCTTACCAACATAACACTTATGCTCCCACTAGCTTTGACATGTATTCATAAAACAATTGAACTTCCAGAAAACAATGCTTATTGAATTCCTTAAGTTCATATTTCTAATACATAATGCTTTGATAAGCCTTTATCTAAGCTTTTTAAGCTCATACACCTTTGCCTTAGATAGCTCACATGTGTGTCTAAACAATTCAGAATTTATGTTACTAAATCCCAAATGTTTAGACCAATTGCCAAATCTCACAATTCGAACTATGAAAAGGGATGCCGTAATCATAATCGAATTTGAGAATACAATTTTCACAATTGCTATCTTCTTAAAATCTTTCTTAATGAAAGCATTTCCTCACAATCATTTTCATGAAGTAGGGAAACCTTATGAGACTTAGATTTTATGATGTATGTGTTCTTATCCATGCGAATTCGTCAAAACGAAAGTTGGCAACAAATCCAAAAACCATATGGACTGAACTTGTTCAATCTTGATTTCTTGCCTCATGGTAACACGAGTGCCCACCATGTCTTCCAAGCAACTCACCCCTACATATCAATGTACTTTCCATTGATCAAGGTGCTTTGTCTTTATGCATTCAAATGAGAACTCATAGAACTCACATACATATTTAGCTTAATTGGAATGGCACAGAAACCTCAAGTCGTGCGCTAGTGATGATTAACTAGGTTTACTCTTGATTTGTTCTTGAAACTTTTCAAGACCATTAAGACTCCCACTGACTCCTTGACATATAAGATTCTCTTGTCAAGAAACATTTCTTGACAAACAAATATTCAAGAGTTAGTGTAGCCTTTTGTCAAGTTTAACACTTCACACAATTGGTCCTGGTTGGTCTTTGTCTTATCCAGGACATCACAACTTACCAATTTCAAATGTGCAAGAATAAGAAAACTTTTCCAAATTCCACATTTGTCGAGTCTTATAAACCTACTTAAGACTTGTCACTCATGTCAGAATCTTGACTCTAAGACTTGATATTGGAACGAAGTATGATTGACTTCTTGATTTAACCATTTCTACAATTCTCGATTCCTCTTCTTAGACATGCAATTGCACTAAGACTCACTTGGAGGATCAATTGAGATATGGTTCTTAATCATTAAGACTTATCATAAAACACAATAAAAGGTACTCTCCCTTCTTCTTAGAATAGAGAAACTTTTATCTTTCTGCCTACTTGATTCTTCTTATTCGTTCTGCTATTGATTGAAACTCTTTCAATCAACTCAGAATTATACTTAATCCTATAAGTATAACCATATTTACTAAACTTTTGTAAATCATGACGAATATTTTATCACTCTTGTGGTGGACTTGATCAACGCACAACCTAGTATACTCGATCTCCTAGACCTTCTCTTGACACTTTGCCAAAGAATTAGTCTAATTTCCAAATATGAAGTTTCTCATTCATCACGCAACCAAGTTGTATGATTCCAAGTTTCTGTCCAATTGAAACTTTAGCGATGAGAATCTTCCTTTATTTGGCAAATTCTCGATATTTCCACAAATAACATAATTAAGAATCAAATCCATTATTGCTAATAATAGAAACAGTTAAACATCAATTTTTCATACACACCATTGAAAGGATAAATAAATAAGATAAAATCAAAATTTATTTTACTGCGGAAAAAATCTGTCCTTACAATGTTATTCAACTGAAAAACTATGCTATTACATATTTCTTATCAATCTATCCTAACTCTAGAGTAGCAGCTCAAAAATCTGATCTTCGAATCCATGCGATCGAAATCCATTTCTTCATGATCAGATTCAACACGCTTCTTCCTTAAGCTTCCTCTCTTTTCTTTGATCCTGCAAAATATCAAAATGTAATCTTATCACATCATGTATTAAGAATCAAAAATAGGAACTTACAGAGTTAGATAATGGATTTTACCTGAAGTAGAGCCATATTCCTTGACTCTCCCATCTCTTAGATCTCTCAGGTAGTTTGGGAAGCTTCGTCTCCAATGCCCCTTCTCTAGGCAATAAAAGCAAATGGACTCCTTTGGCACAGCACATGGGACAATCTCATGCTTAGTCCTTTCTGGACTTCCAATGTTGCCAGTGTCCATTGAAGTTTGGGAGTTTGATTCACCAGACAAATTTGGTTGACCAGCACGCCAAATCATTGCTGATTCAGCAGCTATAAGCAAATAGGTGAGATCAATGAGGGTCACATCGTGTTCCATCATATAGTACTCTCTTACGAACTCACTATATGATTCAGGAAGTGACTGAAGAACCCAGTCAACAGCCAACTCACCTGAAATCTCGACACCCAACATCTTTAACCTGTCAATGTGTGACTTTATCTCCAAGACGTGTGCACACACAGGTTTCCCATCTTCGTGTTTACTTGCCAATAGGGCTTGAGTGAGCTTGAACTTTTCAAGCCTTTGAACTTGTGGGTTAGGGAGAATAATTGGAGGAGGTGGAGGAAGTGAAGCATGACTCTCATTTTCTTGATCGTATCGTGGAACGTCATCTTCATTTGGAAAGCTTGTTCCAAGGGACTTGGGAAGACCATTGTAAGATTTAGACATCTACAAAACGGGAGAAAATTCAAGTTAGTTGATAAGAATCCTTGATGTAACACCCAAAGGGTACATCAAGGCTAGGATCCAACACAATATTCTACAACCTAGAAGAGGGATGCCCTAATCTAGTTGCAGAATATTTGAAGGTAGGTAAATGACGATTTACCAATTCCCACCATGAAAAACAAAAATGAAGCTTAAGTTTTAAATGAATTGAAACTCCTAGATCTTTTGAGATTCATCAAACTTTTCAATGGCATGTTTAATCTCAATTATGCCCTTCAAATTTTCGACTGGGATGCCGAGGATCACAAACAAGGTGTGAATAACCATACGAATCAACGTGATGCACTCAATGATACTATCACCTAATCAATATGCCGGTTAACCACACACGCTCCATTGATCTATGATAAACATCGAGCCACCCTTCACAACCAATGTCAACCCCAAATTTGTGTGCCGGTTAACCACGCACGCTCCACTAACGTTTGACAAGGGTACGAAGTGTAATTTCATGGATTAGCATACAATTTCACATTTTGCCTAAAGTAACTATGATTTGGGAATTTGGAAAAACATTTAGTTACTTTGTACTTCATTATACTTATAATGGAAGGTTTCTGTCCTATCCTACCCGTTGGGCTAATGACCCTCCACTAGTCAAGAGTGCGGTGGGTAAGAGTGGATACCCATTCAATCGCCATTTTATAGGCAATTTCCTTAAACACCCCTTATAGACCAGCTTCGTGAATGAGGCCTACTAACGGTAAGACTGACTGTTTACTCATAGATATATATAATATTAGACTTTTAATGTTATATATAATATAGGGTGTATTTTACACTTTTAAAATACTAGGTGGTCTAATTTAATAAATTATACTTTTAATTTAATTAAAGTAAACCAAAACTTTATGGGTTTATAAAATCTCCTTTAATTATACACCTTAATTAATAAATAAAACCATAAGGGTGTAATTTGAACTTTTTCAAAATACGATGGTTTTTTTTAGAATTTAACATTTCAAAATTAAACTTTTAATCAACTTTTAAATTCCAAAACTTGAGGGCAAGTTTTGAAACATTTCAAAATATTAAGGTTCAACTATTTAAATTTCAAAAACAGAACTTTTAAGTTCAAATTTAAACTATAAAACTTAAAGGGAGTAATTTGAAACTATTCAAGCTTTGTCAAGAACATTCTAGATCAACAATTCAAATAAGACAATTATATAGTTTTGACCTAGTCTGATTTCTTGCAAGATAATACACCAAATAATTCAAATAATTAAATTTAATCATATAAGGAAGTAATTATTCAATTAATATGAAATTATCTTTTATTTTGGCAAAGATAATCACCCAATATCATAAAAATCCGATTTCTATCAATAAAAAACGTTTTGGTAATTATCCCACAGCAAAAATAGGCAAGAAACTCGAAAAATCCTCCATCTGACTCTCTAACTCGTCGAGTTCACTATGGACTCGGCGAGTCACCCAGTTGACTCGGCGAGTCAAGTCGAAAACCTAAAAAAAATCGATTTTCAGCCAATTTTCGAATAAATAAGCATCAAATTCACTAACAAATAGCCTTAGGCTCTGATACCACTGATGGGTTTCGAGCAATACATCATTCCTATGGTGTACATGCAAACCCTAATAGCTTTTGGATCTAGTTTGTCTAATGAACATGCAATCGAATATCCAAAGCTATAAACCCTAGATCTATCATATAAGAACTGAAATAAGGGTTTAGTAATTACCTTTGATTGTTATATAGTAATAACAATCAATTCCTTGCTTTGATTGGCTTCAGAAAGATTAGTGCCTCAAGTGTTGCACCTCTAATGGAGTCACAAACACCACTAAGCAATTGGATGAAGGAGATAAGAGAGGGGAGGCACCAAAAACGGCTGGAAACCCTAAAGGAACACTTGTCCACGTTTTTGGGGCATATGGGTCCTTTATATACATGTAGGCTATTAGGGTTTGCAACTAGGAAACCCTAATCTGACTGCTTAGGCCCTAAGCAGCCCATGGACTCCTTTAACATATCCCTTGGACGAATTCCTTATGGGCTTCCCATAGAATTCGTCCAACCTATATATTATTAGGTGATCCATAGCCCAATTGTAATTATCTTATAATTACAACTCCAGTCCCCTAAGTTTAATTAATCTCTTTTAGTCACAAAATTAATTCTTAATTAATTCTTGACTAATATTAATTAAACAATATGATTTCTCCTTTAATATATTATTCTTATAATATATTAATAAATCATAATTAAACATTTCTCTCCTTAATTCATCCTACATATTGCTATGGTGAAGGCAACCCAAAAGGACCATGCTCATAATCGGGTCAAGTACATACCAAAATAGTTATGGACTTAGACACTAATCCAACAAACACATCATGACTAACCGACCTTGAGAAGAGTTGACTTCCTTGTCCATAACTTGAAGTCTCCACGATCATGACTGACTTCCACGAGGACAGAACCACCCCATGCATCAACCATGCTGACCAAAAAATGATCTGATCAAGACCTCCTCAACCTCATGCCACCTACTGATAAACTGAATAATCGAATCCACGACCAACCGCTAGAGTCAATAACCTCATACACGGATAAAAAAGCAAACGCCAAACAAAACCCTAACAAACATATAAACACGCTTCGCCCACGAGCCTCACCTAACATAACATAAACAAAAGGGCCTCACTCAAGATAAGATTTACGAACGGGCCTCGACCCACAATAAAAAACTCTACGAGCCTAAACAAAGACAGAATCTAACATCCCTCACTACAGTCTTACAATCACCCCCTGCAATGGACTATCTTAGCCAAGTGAATGCTACAGGCTAGATCGTAGTATTACAACAACCCTGCGATTGCCATGGGATCCCCCATGGTCTTTCAAACAACCTACAAAAATACCGAGAAAAACTAACATGAGACGGACCCCTGGTCTACTAGACCCTATCGGGTGTTCGGTTCGTGCTTCGAACCCTAAAGCCTTTATCAAATAAGAACAGGAAGAGAGGCTCTCACACAACCCTCGACCCAAGCCTAATCACTAACCTTGAATTACGATACCAATGATTCTTCAAGTCTTTAGATGAGATAACCTTGAATCCTCAACATTTTCTTCCTTGGTCACAACTGACTGCTAAACAACATTCCTTGCATAAGCTTCATTTTCGACAACAATCAAAACCTGTTATTCTCTTATCCTTAAATATGAAACTATGAGATGATCTACATTCTGAAGTCTTTCCATCTGATAAGGTGATTCTCGCCCACATGGAGTTGACTAAACTCCGGTGACTTCATAACCATTCAAATTTCCAATCCAACCCTATAACTTCACCACATGGTTCCTAAAAACCACGCTGAACATCACCATAAGAGAATCTGAATCCTTAAAACAAAATCAAAGAGCTCCAATATCACCCACAACCTCACAATAAAAACAATTCATGCATACATAATCATTCAAAATAGAACCATAGTTAATTAAGTCAATATCATTCCACAAGTTATCCACGTTTACAACTAAAATAATGACAACATAAACAATATGTTATTGATGACATCAATAATGCAGTATCCGACATAAGTGAAGAACGGATAACTCACGGCATAGATAGCCTCTATGTGAAGAATAGATAACTCCGACCAAAGTGAAGAACGGATAACTCACGGTAAAATTCATGTCTTTAATTAGTAAGTTTAAGTGTAGGATTTAATTCTACACACAACATAGATAGCCTCTATGTGCTGTGCAGAAGGAAGTTGACGACGAGTCCTTAATGAACTACGTGGGGCATATCTAAGAGGTACGCAAGGCGTACTCGGCCAAGGTCCAAACCCTAAAGTCGGGGTTTTGAGCCCTATTTAAACACCTTAACCTTCATAAACCTCTTCCATTCTCAACCTCCATCTCTCCAAACGACTCCTTTGAAACCCTAATCCCATATTAGTTCTTCGTGAGCTAAAAAGTGTGTTTTTGGGTGCTTTTAAAGGAAGAATAAGGTGGTGGTGTTTCTTGGCAAGTTTCAAGCCCTGTGGATCTGGGACTTGCATCTCTTAAGCATTCTCCAAGAGGTATAAACTTTAGAACTTGATGAATCTCTTGTAATCTTTCGGTTTATGTCCATTTTCGTCCCATATTCTTGGTCTAGTTGGGTATGAGCTACTCCAGGCCTACCTTTTCAGACTTTTTTGAGTGAATGGAATGATAAAAATGCTATCTTGGTCCTTTCTTTCCATCAATGCATGAGTTATGGAGCTTAGGATCTTGTGATAAGTTAGGGTTTTGGATTTGGACTCTTTCTAGCCATGCAAAGTCATAAAGTTGGAAAGTTTATGATTTTGGATGCTATTTGTAGATATGAGTATTAGATGAGAGGTCTTAAGGGGATAATTTATTAATAAAGAGTTTAAATTTGGCTTGAGTATGTAGGGCGTACCTAAGGGCATGCAGCGCATAACCAGTTTGGGCCCTGTATTTTGGAAGGAGACTCTACGCCATAGAAAAGATGGAGAACGTAGGGCGTACTCAGTCTGATGTAGACTTTTGACTTTTTACCGTTGACCGTTGAGCATTGACTCTGACCAAGTTTGACTTTAGGTCTTATAGGGTAAGTTTAATTGTAGATTGAAACTGAAACCCAATTTATTTCATAGGTGATCTATAGAGGCAGTGTACAGAGCAGTCATAAGTTTAGTTATCTTCCATTTTGTGAGGTGAGTCTTCCTCACTGTACTCGTGGGTCGAAGGCACCAATGCCGACCTACTAGGCTGCGTTATGTATCCTGGTATATAGGATGATTCTATGTTGTAGTGATATGTAGAATGGTAGATGTGTATGACTACATATATTTGTTGGTTATACATTATTCTCTTGCATATGTCAACATAGTGCAGTTGGGTTGAGGCAATACTGCTTTGTGCAAAAGCCAACAAACCTCGGAGCAAACCATACATAAGTTATAGGTCAGGAAGGCAAACCAGACATATTTGTGGCCTCGATAGCAATCTAGACATGAGCTGTGAGCCGGGAGGCAATGCAGACTTATGTTGTGGGGCTCAGGGGTAATCCAGTTTGATGGTTGTGGACCTAGTATGTATGTTGTTATATGTTTGTTTGATGGTATTTTGGTGGAACTCACTAAGATTTGGCTTACAGTTTGGTTTTATGGTTTCAGGAACTTCAGAAGATAGGGGAAAGTCAAAGGCTTGATTATGCACATCGTCTTGGCTTTTATTGACTTGTGATTTTGGGATACTCTTATGCATGATTTTGGTTTTGGAACTATGTTTTTGTGTAATTTATGGTAGTGGAATGGTTTTAAAAATGAAAATTTTTGTCATGTTTTTTGGGATGTTACAAGGCCCAACCCAAGAGGTCACAAGCTCAGCCCAACTCACATAACGGGCCACCCCCAACCATACATAACGGGCCCCGCCTAACCATACATAACAGGCCCCGCCCAAGAAGTAAACAGGCCTAACCCAAACTCCATTGCCAGGAGCTACATCTTGGTCTTCCGTACTATTTCCAGGGGCCAAATCCTGGTCTTCCATACAATGCCAAAGCCATACATAGTTGGAATCAGATAGATGTTCGAACAAATGGTCCACCCAAAAGCAATAAATCAAACAAAAACCATGTAGTCGGGCATTAGACCAAGAGTTCTTAGGTTATCCAACTTGACTGCATACAATTTGATAGGATGAATTATAGAAAAATAGGTTAATTAATGATTTATTAATATATTATAAGAATAATATATTAATTGAGAAATCATATTATTTAATTAGTATTGATCAGAAATTAATTTGGAATTAATTTAGTGATCAAAAGAGACTGATTAAATATAAGGGACTGATATTGCAATTATCTGATATTTGCAAAGTTGGGCTTATGGATTCCTTAAGAAGGGGTGGATTAAATTCTATGTATAGCCCACATAGATTTCATCCAAGGAGGCCTTCTGGAAGGATATTATGGACTGCTTAAGGCTTAAGCAAACATATTAGGGTTTTACCTGGAAACCCTAGTAGCAGCACAACTATATAAGGACACCTTGGCTCCTTGAAATCGGCCCTATGCATGACAAGAGAACCCTAGCTGATTTTAGAGCCTTCCTCACCTCTCTCGTATTCTTCCATTGCTACTTGGTGTTTGTGACTCCATTAGAGGTGTAACATCCCAAAAATTTTCGTTTGAAAACTTTACTAAACCATAATATCAAATATTAAAAGATAAATCCATGGATCATGCGTCTCAAAATGTCATAATAAATTTATCAAATCAACTGATGTCAAAACATATCAAAATATCCGAATAAAATTCCCAGGATAAACTGAAGTTGTGGTGTGTGCCATGCCATCATCCCGAGCTCTTCCCCTTACTAGCGGAAGTACCTGAAACCAAAAACTGAAACTGTAAGCACAAATCTTAGCGAGCTCCCCCAAACTACCACACACCATACAATAACATATAAAGCAACTACTGGGCCTTGCCCACTGCATCAAACCGAAGTCCGGAAACTGCATCGGACCGAAGTCCGGAACTAACCAGGGCATTGCCCTCTGCATCAGACCGAAGTCCGGAAACTGCATCGGACCGAAGTCCGGAACTAACCAGGGCCTTGCCCTCTGCATCAGACCGTAGTCCGGAAACTGCATCGGACCGTAGTCCGGAACTAACCAGGGCCTTGCCCTCTGCATCGGACCGTAGTCCAGAAACTGCATCGGGCCATAGTCTGGAACTAACCAGGGCCTTGCCCTCTGCATCGGACCGAAGTCCGGAACTGACTGAACATATCATAGCATAATCATAACTACTAGCATAAACACATATACTGCATACTGCATCAGACCGAAGTCCGGAACACATAACACGAAAACATGCTTGAATCACAAAGGCATCAAGCACATTGAACTACTGCATCAGACCGAAGTCCAGAACTACTGCTAACTTAAACGGGTCAGCATTGTGGCCGTAGACCCATTCCTGCTGGAAGGAAACTCACCTCGTAAAGCTGGCTGCTGAGGTGCTAAATCTGAGACTGTCTGACTGCTGCTCCGGAACTCCCCGACTACAAATCCCATAAACACTAAATCAAATACTGATAACTAATCTCAGGGTAAAATGACTATTTTACCCCTGGTCAAAGTCAAGTTCATGGTCAAAGTCAACTTCCTGGTCAAAGTCAACTTCCTGGTTGACTCTACTCGCCGAGTTCCCGGACTCACACTTCTCTAACTCGCGACTCGACTCGCCGAGTCGGGACGTGGACGTGGACTCGCCAAGTGCCTCTACTTCGAGATCCTTGTTCTAACTCACTGAGTCCTCTTCCACTCACTGATTCAACTCACAATTCCAAAATCGGAGAAATCGGGAGGATTTGCGCTCCGACTCGCCGAGTCCAAGAACAACTCGTCGAGTCCTATGCATGTCCTCACTAAACAGTTGATTCTAATCGGTTTCAGTGCATCCAAATCATAGATCTGAGCTTCTAGGGCCGATATAACACGTAAAGTTTCCAACTTTACGTACATGCATAGAGGTATGAAGCTAAAACACCAAAATAAGCTAGAAATGGGAACCTAGGGTTTGGAACAAGGCCTTGCTTTGCATAAAGGTAGCTACTTTGAGCTCCTGGGGCTCAATGATGTCCAGATCTATAGCTCACTACCCTAAGGGAGCTCCAATCTCGAGTTTGGACCTTGAAATGTCCCAAAAGTGGCAAAACAAGCTTATATGAAGATCTACTAGGAAAATGAACAAGGTAGAGGCTTTATTACCAGATGAAGTAGCAAATGGAAGCTAGCTTCTGGATCTCCTTCTTCTCCTTTGCACCTTCTCTCATTCCTTCTCTTCTACACTTCCAAGAATACACCAGAACACTCAAAATCAAGAAGGAATCACTCAAGCTCACCAATGGAGGGCTAGGGTTTTGAGTTCTGGACTATAGGGGCCGCAAATGAACCCTAGGGAAGAGAATGAGATGCTTAAATAGGGTACCAAGTCCTGGAATTAGGGTTTCCCGATCCAGACCAGAGTCGCTGAGTCCAGTAGCCGACTCGTCGAGTCGGTCACTTAATCTTCCACACGGAGCCCGCTCCGACTCGTCGAGTTCTTCCTTGGGCTCGACGAGTTGACTTTTTCGACTTAGGGCTTTTCTTTCCTTTCTTGGTCTTTCTGATTCTGGGTGTTACAACTCTCCCCCACTTAAACTAGACTTCGTCCTCGAAGTCCGCCATGGCCAACCGTCCTCCAATCTGCTCACAACCTTCATGTACGATGCACACTTTATCTGCTCGGTCCAACCCTCGGGGAACCGCCTTCAATGGCCTTCTGCCCGGTCATTCCGGCTAAAACTAGTTCTTGTAGCTTATCACCTTGAGTGCACTCTAATCTCCAACAATCCTGAGAACACATCTTACCCAACTGACCATCCATCTGGTACTTCCCGAGTACTTATGCTGAACATCCTAGGGGCTCACCCCCCCTTTTCCTTGCGCGTTTTCTGGCTTTCCCAAGGCAACTCCCCATAACTAACCACCTCCCCTGCCACTGCGAAGGGAATACCTTTCACGCTATCCATTACTCCAGCCATTTAAATTAGATTTCATCCTCGAGTTCATTCCTTACCATTCCTTACATGCTAACTACTCCAGGTTCCCACTAGAGCAACAGAATTCACAGATCCACTTATCCCTGCGATTCACTTATACTTGACCATAACTCAGATAATTGTGATGTAAGTGACTTAGCATAACCCAAGCTATCTGTGACTCTAACCGCACATAAAATCCCAAAATACCATTACTGCTGGAGACCCAAAACTGTCTGAAACACTGAACTGCCTGAAACCGCATGCTGCTACATGGATGCTTTCCAAAATATATCGAGACCCTCCTGGTATCAATTCATTCGTCAGTCATCCGAAATACCGGGTTCCGGCCCGGCTGCGGAGCCAAAGGACTCCCACTTAGTCGCCTCACACGTCTTCTGAACGAATTTCTTCTCTAGAACTAGTTACTACTAGTTACCATGCCCCTGAGGCTCTAATAACTTTCTGATCCAACTGATCGAGTCCATACGTTGAATCCTGATGTCACCAAACCCAAGGCTAAAAGTGATTGCTATATGGCCATTGGTAGCCTCATGTTATGAATGACCTTAAGCAGACCCCTGCTTCCTTGCTCTCATAACTATAGTGGCGCTTCTATAGTCTTATCACTGGCTTAACCAGGTCTAATCCGTCTAGGTAATTCCGAAATCCAATCCGTGGATTTCCATATCCTCACTGCTACACCCGAACTGGTGGGTATTACTGTTCCTTCCACGTCTTAACAACGCACTCACGCTATCTACCAACCTAGTGATTGCTACGGCTACACCCGCAGACTTACAGAACTCTAATACTATCTGGCTGCTAGTGAATGCTACGGCTACACCCGCAGACTTACAACACTCTAATACTATCTGGCTGCTAGTGAATGCTATGGCTACACCCGCAGACTTACAACACTCTAATACTGTCTGGCTGCTAGTGAATGCTACGGCTACACCCGCAGACTTACAACACTCTAATACTGTCTGGCTGCTAGTGAATGCTACGGCTACACCTGCAGACTTACAACACTCTAATATTGGATCGACACGCGCTTGACCCGCACTCAACTGAACTCATGTCCTGACTGGAATCCCCAACTTGATTCCCTAAGGCTTCCTAGCAAACATTCCAAGAACTAGATCTCATCCTTGGCAAGTTTTTCCGAACTTCCATCTCCCATTCTCCTCGAACCATACAACCACATAGGCTGTCTTCCTTTCAGACAAGCATGCAAAACTTATCCTAGTCTCAAAACTGCTCCTACTTATGAATCCTTGGATGATTCTCCCCCACTTTGATTTAACTAACGCCTTACAGCACACAATACTGGAAGGATTCTCGATCCTTCTTACCATTCTATGCCCAATCTGCTGAAAACCACGTTTACCATTGCTAGTGTTTCAATACTAGTCAGTCCAAAAGATCACACCACTTTCAAGAACCTGAATAAATCTCCGGTAATAACCCGCTAGACCCAGGAAACTCCGAATCTCAATTGGAGACCTCGAAATCTCCCACCGCATCATGGCCTCCATCTTGGCCGGAACGACTAGAATACCCTTCTGATTGACAAGGTGCCCAAGAAATTGCACCTCACGCAACCAGAACTCACATTTGGAGTACCCTGCAAAAAGTCTCTCTTTCCTCAAAGTCTCTAGCACCTCCCTCAGGTGCTTCTCGTGCTGCTCCTCAGTCTTGGAATAAACCACGATGACGTTGTACTCTCCCAATCCCACGATTTGGGATATGATCTTTCGCTATCCGCTAATAATTCTCGGTATGTAGTTGGCATATAACTCCATCACAAGTAGGCCACAAAATTCCGAAATATCATAATCCTTACTGATGCAGAACCATAACAATAAAATCATAACATAAGCTGATAGAGAGAGGAAGATTCATACCCGCAACCTGCACTAAAGAACCCCCGAATCCTCCTTCCTTCCGAGGCCTGCGATGATACTGAGGCTGCCCCATCCGCTGAGCGGGGCAATTTGCCCTGACATGACCAGGCTGATGGCAACGATGGAATAACTCTACTTCTATTGTGCATTCTTGGCGTCTATGACCCTTCCATCCGCATCTGCCGCACTTAGACTTGCTACGCACGTCATCTTGTGCTCCCTCCTTCCTCGTGCAACCATCTCGACCCCGCGGGTCCCTGACACCAACTACGGTAGTGTCCACCTGCCCATCTTGCCAAACTAGACCGGAAGACCGCTTCCTCTTCCTTAGCTGACTATCTGAACCAATCTCCCGTTCCCGAGTCACAATGACCATTTCACCCATCGCCTGGATAGCTGAGGTCCGCCTTTCAATCCCGGTGACCACTCTATCGGTGACTCGCCCAATGGTGTCTGGTAACTCTTCGCGGAGAGCCCGCGAAACCTCTGCAGCAATCCAATCCTGTAATTGACTTCCCTGAAAACATGGTGCACCATTCACTTTTGACCCCAAGCTACAAAAGCTAGGGGTAGGATCCTCCTTCCAGAACGATCCCAGAGCTCCACAAGCTTCAGGCTCCAGATGAGTCCCCACATTCTCTGCTACAATCTCGGCCTGAAAGTCCCTGAGGCGGCTATCCAAAAGCTCCACAACGGCCTCCTTGACCGAACCGAAGATCACAGGAGTCTGATCAATGATGTTGCGCATAATTTCTGCTGAAATAAACTCTCTCATCCGACCATCAAGCTGCTCGGCCCTAGAGCCAGAGCCAGATCCCTCCCCGGCACCTGAACTTCCAACTAGTATCTCGCGCAACGTCACCATGCTGAAAACATATCACAATAACTGTCAGAATACTCATCGCTGCTGAGGGATCTCACACATACTCTACAATTTCCCTGGTTTCGTCTTGGCCCCTCTTGAATCGAGTACGGATCCTCTGCTTTCAGTAGTACGGGCCCATACTACCGTCCACATCTATCCGTACTTTCCTCAAGAGTTATCTTAACTCAACCAAGTCCCTTCTACTGCTACTGATCTCTATTACTCTCATCCTAGGCTTGCCCTAGGGAAATCTCTGACTCCACCCAATCCAGTCCTTAGCTGCGGAAGGCCTCCTTGTAATGCCAATTAGTCATCACCTGAATACCATCACATGTGACGAGGCTCAGATAATCCTTCGAGTAAAAGACTCGTCCCTACAACGGTTAGACTCAAACGAGAGCTACGCAATAGGGCCAAATCCAGCACTCTGAGATTATTCAATCCTGATCACATGCAACGTGACGTACTCACCTAATGGCTAACTCCCATCACTCAGAGTCCCACAAAGCACAAAGCAAGCAACATTCAGACATAGGAAACTACTCAAGCAATTCTATCCTCATAACAAGAAACTGTACTAGCATATAATGTTAAGCTCATACTATCACGCATAACCTAAACAGGCTATCCTAGTACTGTCTACTCAATACTAGCATGCAATTCTAATAAAGCTGAAACACATATAGCAGGCACATAAGGCATCCTCCTAGATCCTTAGTCCTATTATAGCATGCTGTTCTACTGAAACTGAAACTGATAATCATAATATAAACTTGTATGGGTAATTTGTGAGTACTTACTTGAGCTCGGCTGATCGCATGCACCACACCCTTTTTCCTTTTCTCACAACTCTTTTCTTTTTAAGTTTCTTTTCCAAAAATTCTTTCGAAAACATTTTTCTTTTGAAAATCTTTTACCATTTCCTTAGTTTGAGTCCAGTCATACCCGAAAGTGTGCCTGAATCCCTCAAACCAAGGCTCTGATACCAACTTGTAACATCCCAAAAATACAACCCAAAAATTTTTGTTTGAAAACTTTACTAAACCATAATATCAAATATTAAAAGATAAATCCATGGATCATGCGTCTCAAAATGTCATAATAAATTTATCAAATCAACTGATGTCAAAACATATCAAAATATCCGAATAAAATTCCCAGGATAAACTGAAGCTGTGGTGTGTGCCATGCCATCATCCCGAGCTCTTCCCCTTACTAGCGGAAGTACCTGAAACCAAAAACTGAAACTGTAAGCACAAAGCTTAGTGAGCTACCCCAAACTACCACATACCATACAATAACATATAAAGCAACTACTCGGCCTTGCCCACTGCATCGGACCGAAGTCCGGAACTAACCAGGGCCTTGCCCTCTGCATCAGACCGAAGTCTGGAAACTGCATCAGACCGAAGTCCGGAACTAACCACGGCCTTTCCCTCTGCATCAGACCGTAGTCCGGAAACTGCATCGGACCATAGTCCGGAACTAACCAGGGCCTTGCCCTCTACATCGGATCGTAGTCCAGAAACTGCATCGGGCCATAGTCCGGAACTAACTAGGGCCTTGCCCTCTGCATCGGACCGAAGTCCGGAACTGACTGAACATATCATAGCATAATCATAACTACTAGCATAAACACATATACTGCATACTGCATCAGACCGAAGTCCGGAACACATAACACGAAGACATGCTTGAATCACAAAGACATCAAGCACACTGAACTACTGCATCAGACCGAAGTCCGGAACTACTGCTAACTTAAACGGGTCGGCATTGTGGCCGTAGACCCATTCCTACTGGAAGGAAACTCACCTCGTAACGCTGGCTGCTGAGGTGCTAAATCTGAGACTGTCTAACTACTGCTCCGGAACTCCCCGGCTATAAATCCCATAAACACTAAATCAAATACTAATAACTAATCTCAAGGTAAAATGACTATTTTACCCCTGGTCAAAGTCAACTTCCTGGTCAAAGTCAACTTCCTGGTTGACTCTACTCGCTAAGTTCCCGGACTCAAACTTCTCTAACTCGCGACTCGACTCGCCGAGTCGGGACGTGGACTCACCGAGTCCCTCTACTTCCATATCCTTGTTCTAACTCACTGACTCCTCTTCCACTCGCTGATTCAACTCACAATTCCAAAATCGGAGAAATCGGGAGGATTTGCGCT
Source organism: Lactuca virosa (assembly GCF_052849685.1). Lineage (NCBI taxonomy): Eukaryota > Viridiplantae > Streptophyta > Magnoliopsida > Asterales > Asteraceae > Lactuca > Lactuca virosa. Next base: position 269,076,707 of record NC_136427.1, read on the forward strand.
CCGACTCGCCGACTCCAAGAACAACTCGTCGAGTCCTATGCATGTCCTCACTAAACAGTTGATTCTAATCGATTTCAGTGCATCCAAATCATAGATCTGAGCTTCTAGGGCCGATATAACACGTAAAGTTTCCAACTTTACGTACATGCATAGAGGTATGAAGCTAAAACACCAAAATAAGCTAGAAATGGGAACCTAGGGTTTGGAACAAGGCCTTGCTTTGCATAAAGGTAGCTACTTTGAGCTCCTGGGGCTCAATGATGTCCAGATCTATAGCTCACTACCCTAAGGGAGCTCCAATCTCGAGTTTGGACCTTGAAATGTCCCAAAAGTGGCAAAACAAGCTTATATGAAGATCTACTAGGAAAATGAACAAGGTAGTGGCTTTATTACCAGATGAAGTAGCAAATGGAAGCTAGCTTCTGGATCTCCTTCTTCTCCTTTGCACCTTCTTTCTTTCCTTCTCTTCTACACTTCCAAGAATACACCAAAACACTCAAAATCAAGAAGGAATCACTCAAGCTCACCAATGGAGGGCTAGGGTTTTGAGTTCTGGACTATAGGGGCCGCAAATGAAACCTAGGGAAGAGAATGAGATGCTTAAACAGGGTACCAAGTAACGGAATTAGGGTTTCCCGACCCAGACCAGACTCGCCGAGTCCAGTAGCCGACTCGTCGAGTCGGTCACTTAATCTTCCACACGGAGCCCGCTCTGACTCGTCGAGTTCTTCCTTGGGCTCGACGAGTTGACTCTTTTGACTTAGGGCTTTTCTTTCCTTTCTTGGTCTTTCTGATTCTGGGTGTTACAAGAGGTGTAACAATTGAGGCACTAAGCTCTTGAAGGTCAAGATCAACTAATCAACAAGGAAAAGGTATTCTTCTAACTATGGTTTAGTTATTGATTTCGAAAATTGTATGTTATATTAGGGTTTATGCTTTGGATAATTAAATTGCATGTATAACTTGAGAAAAACCTAGATCCAAAGCATTAGGGTTGCATGTGCATCATAGGAATGTTGTAGTGCTCAAAATCCATCAGTGGTATCAGAGCTTAGGGTGTTTTTCTGTTATATTTGATGCATTGATGAATTGTTCAAAGCAAAAGAAAAAAATCGATTTTGGTTCTGCATGATAAACACGACGTGTAATGGCATTACACGACATGGAGACCAGTTAGATGGAATATTTTCAGATTTTTGACTTAAATTAGATTTGGATAATTACCATAAGTTGTTTTATTAATTAAAATTTGAATTTTCTGATATGGTAATTGATATCCTAATCTAATTGAAAGATAATTGTCAAATTTTAAGATAATTATGAGATTTTATGATAAATTGATTATTTGTAAAATTTGATTTGAATTTTCTTACCAAGTAAACGGATTATGATCAAATTTTGAGATAATGGTTAAAATTAAACGATTAGTTTAAATAAATTTGATCCAGAAAGTTTTGAAAAGTTTCATAATTTGCCCTTAAGTTTTGGAATTTAAAATTTGATTAAAAAGTTTTAATTTTGAAATATTAAATTCTAAACCCTAGTGTTTTAAAAGTTTAAAATACAACCCTTATACTATTATAATATAAAAAGCTTAATACTTATATATATGTATAAGATGAGTCAGTCTTACCGTTAGTAGGCCTTATTCACGAAGCCGGTCTCTAAGGGGGGGTATAAGGAAATTGCCTATAAAATGGCGATTGAATGGGTGTCTACTCTCACCCACCGCTTCCTTGATTGGTGGAGGGTCGTTAGCCGAACGGGTAGGATAGAACATTAATTCCTCATTAATAAGTATAATGAAAGATATAAAGTAACTAAATGTTTTTATAAATTCACAATCTTAGTTACTTTAGGAAAAATGTGAAAATGATGCTATTCCATGAAATTGCACTTTGCACCTTGTCAATGTCGTTAGTGGAGTGTTTTTGGTTAACTGGCACATAAATTTGGACTAACAAGGGTGGCAAGACTAACAAGTGTGGCAAAGGGTGGCTCGAGAATTATCATAGAGCAATGGAGCGTGTGTGGTTAACCGGCACGTTGATTAGATGGTAAATGACTCGAGAGTGCCAAGCTAATTTGCATGGTTATTCATACATTGTTTGTGATCCTCAGTATCCCAGTCATAAACTTGAAGGGCATAATCGAGATTAAACATACCATTGAAAAGCTCAATGAATCTCAAAAGAATCTAGGAATTTCATTTCATTTAAAACCTAAGTGTTCATTTCGTTTTTCATGGTGGAAATTGGTAAATCGTCATTTACCTACCTTCATATAATTTACAATTGGATTACCGCATCCCTCTTCCGAATTGTGAATTATAGTGTTAGGTCATAGCCTTAATATTTCATTTGGGTGTTATATTAAGGATTTCTTATCTAATCTAAATTTTGTTCATTTTATTTTCAGATGTCTGGCTCAAACAACGCTTCTGGCTCAAACTCCAACCCCTCAAGCTCCTTTTCTCTTATGAACATTTGTGGGAGGGTCACTTTCAATGGGTCCAATTACAATGATTGGATCCGCAACATCCGCATGGCCCTTCGATACGAGGAGAAAGAATGCGTCCTCGACGAAAAGCTCAAAGAGATAGACGAAACCAAAGCTTCTCCTGAAGAGATAGTTGAGTATAGGGCTCACGAAAAAGATGCGACAAAGGTGTCGTGTATAATGGTAGCCACCATGACTCCTGAGCTCCAACGATTCTACGAGGACTACTGGCCTTACGAGATGTGCAAAGATTTGATGGAAAAGTACCATCAAAGTGCACGTCAAGAAAGGTACGAGATTGTCGCCTCGTTGATAACAACCAAGATGAAAGATGGAGAGTCCATCACGAGCCACTTGCAAAGGATGAAAAGGTATGTGGATCGTCTGCTCAAGTTGAATGTCAACTTTGGCGAAGAGTTAGGTAGTGTTTGTTTTTTGTCTGCAGATCTGCGTGGCCTCTTCTGTCTGCGTCGCACAGACCACGCACAGACATTAGCCTTCGCACACTGTTTGTTTTTTTGAAGACTGCAGACCTACAAATGTATGCGCGCCCTCTTCTTGGCGCAGATGTGGACCAGAGTCTTCTAACATCTTCAGACATCTTCTAGCCTAAAAAAACATATATATCTTTATTTTTTTTTAAAGTTTTTTTTTTAATTTATATTTTTTCCAACCTTATTAATGATAAACAATTTGAAAAAAAAAATTACAAAACTTAAAAAAAACGTTTGACGATACAAACATGATATTTTTGACAAATTTATAAATAAAGATTTATTACAATAATAGTCGTTGAAGTTGTTTATATAAATATGAAAAAAAAAATCATAACATATTATTATATTTTTTTGCCAAATTTTGTAAAACATTATTTAATACAATATCGTCAATTTCTCGAGAAAAAATATTTATGGTACGTTTTAAATGGATTTAATTGAAAAAATCGAAGTTTATTTCATCCATTTATGTATCAAATTCTTTGATCACTAATTATAATGTTTAGTTATAACTTTACAACCAAATTTGTTGGTTTTTATCAAATATATACGTTAATTCATACCATTTTTATTTTTATTTTTTATAGAATAATACAAAAAAGTTGATCTAGATTCGTTAATTATTTATAACAAAGTCATAAAAATATTAAAAAATCACTTTGAAGTTTAAAAAAATCAGTTTATTTAAATTTCAGTTTATTTTAGTAGTCCGTAGATGTTAAAAAAACAAACAGTCTTATTTTTTCAGACTGCAGACGTTTGGTCCATCTCTTCTACTGCAGAGGTCTACAGATGTGGTCTACAGACTGCAGACATTTTGCCTCAGAAAAAACAAACAACACCTTAGTGATTGATATAATCCTACACTCTTTACATCCTTGCTATAACCAGTTCAAGATGACTTATCATATGAACAAGGAGAAAGTCACCTTGAGCAAACTTCAAGGTCTATTAAGAACTGTTGAAAGTGGACTCAAAGACAAAGCTGTCGCATCCACTCCTACTATTGTTGGCCCAGTCCTGGCTATTGGACATGGGAAGGGGAAAAAGAGGAAAGCTCCCTCTAAGAATCACAAGGGAAAGTATCATGATGGATCTTCTTCGAGTGGGTCCAAAGGAAAAGGTGGTTCTGCTGCTCCCTCATCTGATCCAAAAGAAGCAGAGTGCTTCTACTGTCACAACAAAGGGCATTGGAAACGAAGTTGCCCGAAGTATTCGCAGGATATCAAGGATGGGAAGATAAAACCCACCTTCGTAGGTATTTACACTATTTAATATAATAACTCATCACATGCTAATTCTTGGGTCATTGATACAGGATGTGGTTTTCACATTTGTTCTGATTTGTAGGGGCTAAGAAGAAGTAGGGATGTGGAGCATGGGAATATGAACCTGATAATGGGGAATAAGAAATCGTCGCCTGTCACCAAGATCGGGATTTATTCTTTAATGCTTTGTAGTTGGTTAGGTTTAGAGTTGAATAATTGTTGCTACTCGTCAGAAATGACGAGGAATATTATTTCTTTTCATGGTTTGTACATACATGGTTTTAGATTTTCGTTTAATAATGGAATTGGTTCTATAAATTCCTTATATAATGGTACTTTATATTTTGAAGCATTGCCGTGTAATGGTGTATATGAAACTGTGATGGTTCTAGACAACTTAGGAAATAATGTGTTGCATATCGATTCGTCTAATGGTTTAGACAAGGCATGCTTGTGGCATTGTCGTCTTGGACATGTCAACAAGATGCGCATAACCCAAATCCAAAAGGATGGAGTCTTGGAGTCATTTGACCTAAAGTGGGATGACACGTGTGAATCTTGCTTGCTTGGAAAGATGACTAAATCGCCTTTCACTGGTACTTGTGAAAGAGGTGAAGGATTATTGGATTTCATACACACAAATGTATGTGGGCCCTTCAGATCCATCACAAGGGATGCTAACCGCTTCTATGCAACTTTTACCGACAATTATAGCAGATATGGGTATATCTACTTAATCAAGCACAAGTCGGAAACCTTTGAAAAGTTCAAAGAGTTTAAACAAGAAGTGGAGAATCAATTGTGCAGGAAGATAAAGATGCTCAGATCCGATAGGGGTGGTGAGTATCTTAGTATCGAGTTCCACGACTATCTTAAGGAATGTGGAATTGTTTCACAATTGACGCCACCAAGGACACCGCTGCTTAATGGTGTGGCCGAGAGGCGCAATCGAACCTTGTTGGATATGGTTCGTTCCATGATGAGTCGAGCTTCGTTACCTATCTCATTCGGGGGGTATGCCTTAGACACTGCCGCCCATATACTTAATCTAGTCCCAACTAAGAAGGTTGCCAAAATACCTCACGATATGTGGACAGAGAAGATTCCATCGTTGGCACATATCAAGGTTTGGGGTCGTGAGGCTTTCGTAAGACGAAAGACTCACGACAAACTTCAACCTCACAGTGAGCGGTGTATTTTCATCGGCTGCCCACATAAATCTTTTGGATATCTTTTCTACAGACCTAGTGACAACGTGGTCTTCGTAGCAAGGAGAGGGGTTTTCCGTGAGAGAGAACTCGTATGCAAAGAGGACAGTGGGAGGCAAATTGATCTTGAAGAGCTTCAAGAGTCAAGCGATAAAGGAACCTCTAACACTAGCGCTCAACTTGAGGAAGAAATTCATGTTGAACCAATTGACGAGTCCTTACCTCTAAGATGTTCGAGTAGAGTTAGTGTTCCACCTGTGTTGTATGGTTTCCATATTAGAGCTGAAGGTGATACGTTTATCAATGGTACTACACTGATAAATTTGGATGAACCTAACAACTACAACGAAGCCATGGCGGGCCCAGACTCTGCAAAATGGAAAGAGGCAATGGACAGCGAGATTCAGTCCATGTATGACAATCAAGTTTGGAACTTGGTTGACAATGTGTCAGGTCGTAAGACGGTCAGGTGCAAGTGGATTTTCAAGAAGAAGACTGACATGGATGGTAAAGTGCATATGTTCAAGGCACGATTGGTTGCGAAGGGCTTTACTCAAACCCCAGGGGTTGACTATGATGAGACCTTCTCACTAGTGGCCAAGATCAAATCTATTAGAGTTATGTTGGCTATCGTTGTGTTTCATGATTATAAAATTTGGCAGATGGATGTCAAAACCGCTTTCCTTAACGGGAAGCTGGCTGAAGATGTTTACATGTGTCAGCCAGAGGGTTTTGTGGATGCCAAATACCCCAATATAGTGTTCAAGCTTGAGAAATCCATTTATGGATGAAAACAAGCGTCTCGTAGACTCAATCTTTGTTTCGATGAGAAAGTCAAAGAGTTTGGATTTTCGAGAAGCGAGGATGAGTCATGTGTATATGTCAAGGCTAGTGGGAGTATAGTTAGCTTTCTAGTTTTGTATGTTGATGACATACTGCTCATAGGAAATGACATCCCGACATTGCAGGAAGTTAAGACCTGGCTTGGGAAGTGTTTCGCTATGAAGGATCTAGGAGAAGTTGCTTATATTCTGGGGATAAGGATATTGAGAGATAGAAGTAGGAGACTAATAGGACTTAGTCAAAGTACTTACTTCGACAAGGTGATGAAATGTTTTAGCATGGAGAATTCCAAGAAAGGGGAACTGCCAATCCAAAGAAATACCAAGCTGAGTAAGAATCAGAGTCCGAGTACCGATGCCGAGATAGCGGAAATGAGTCGAGTGCCATATGCTTCCGCCGTTGGCTCGATCATGTACGCTATGACATGTGCTCGCCCTGATGTGGCTTTTGCGCTGAGCATGGTTAGCCGATATCAAGGGAACCGGGGTAAAGCTCATTGGACCGCAGTGAAGAACATTCTTAAGTATCTGCAAAGGATTATGGATTGGGTCCTTACACTTGGTGGGAGTGATAACTTGAGAGTGACAGGATACAGTGACGCCGACTTTCAGACCGACAGAGATAACTTCCGCTTTCAGTCGGGCTGGGGTTAAAGGAATTAATTAAAACTGTAGGGACTAAAGGTGACAATGTTCAATAGTTGAGAATTGGACAATTCTAGAACCACGCTAATGAGGGGGGAACGAAATCTAGAGCATCTCTAGGGTTTCCTTGGGCCCTAAGGGTACCTTGGATGCCTTATGGAGGAAGTTAAGGGATTAGGGTTATCTTGGATACAGATGTCTTATCTATTACCTTCCTAACACCTATATAAACCCTCCATAGGGTTAGATTTCGAAAATGATTCCTCTAAGAGCCTAAGGGCTGAAATTTCTCTTCTACTACTTTCTCTTTAGTTTTCCTTGGTCGCTTGAGTTTGTTTGTGAACCATTAGAGGCGCGACACTTGTGACGCTTGCTACCAAAGGTATATCAAGCAAGGATTCAAGATTGTTTACAATAACAATCTTAAAGGTATGTATTATAACCCCTATTATGTTAATTTCGATTATACACTAGGGATCTAAGGTTTATACTTTTTTGTTCATTATTGTATGTTCAATTAGAGAAAACGTAGATCTTCAATTAGGGTTGCATGCACACATAGGATTGTATGTTTTGCTCAAAACTCATCAGTAGTATCAGAGCCTAGGCTTAGTTTTCTATTGAATTGATACTAATATGAACTTGAACAAGGAGGAGAAAACAAAATCGCCATTCTATTCTTCGAACTCGACGTGTTAGACTGCAACACGACGTGTTGGTCCTCCAACACGGCGTGTTTGTGTGTCAGATCCTAATTTTGGATTTTCTTGTCTAACTTGATTTATTTGATTAATATTCGGTAATTATCTTTTATTAAATCTTCCATAATCCGATTTTTGGTAATATTAGGGCCTGTTTGATTTCAACTTACCGGGTCCAGTCAGTGCTGACTGCTGACTCGGTCAGTAGTCAGCTGTTTGATAATTACAAAATATAGTTGATTCGGTCAGCCATTCCAATTACCCTCGGTCAGCCATTCCACTTACCCTAGATAAAAGTCTATCCCCAACACCTGCTGTTGTTGATCGCCTCCATCACCAACAGCTTCTACCGTGAGTTCACCTCCTGTGCCATCTTCTCCAGCGACGATTACACAACGCCGGCGACTCCTCTGCACCGGCGACGACCACACATCTCTACTGCAGGTAATGTTTTCTGCAATGTTTTTTTTTTGCTTTTTTTATGAATTTACCCAAGTGCTCTCAATCTACTGGTTTTGAAGATTTCGAAGCTTGATTTGATTCCATTGTCTTGTTTCAGATGGTCTTGAATCTGCATCTGTTCGTAAATCTATTTTTGAAGCAATGGCACTCTAAAATCTGCTAGAAAAGGGAGGAGATAAGTTGTGCACACAATGTGTTTGACAAAATGCCCAAGAGAAATTTAATACTAATAGGTTACACCCAAATCTTGGACTAAAAACTTATAATCATATTTGATCCTGTGAATTTTGTTAAGATAAGAAAGTGTTATATGCTTAGGCCCCGTTTTGTTCACTAGATTCCGGATGAATTAGGAGGAATTGGAAAATAAATTCCTTTCTTAAATGTGTTTGGATGACCAAATCACATGAAACTAATTTCCAGGGTGTATATTAAAATCGGCAAGTAAAAGATTTTCAATTCTTTAGGTAAACTGTATGTATCTTGATTCAATTCCTTATCAATTACAATGTTGACAAATTTACCCGTGTATCCTATTTCCAACTGATACGTTTTCTTGGAATCAAAACACAGTTTTTCTGGTTTATTGCTTCTGTGATAAACAATTTTTCTGGTTTATTGCTACTGCTTCTACTTTTTTTTTGTGATTTATTTAATAATGAGAGAAAATTACACTTTGTGATTAGGAATTTAGGATTTGTGAGATTTTTAATTTTGGTGTTTGTTAGTTTTTATTAATTATAAGTATAAGTATTTACTATTTTTTTCTAAAAAGCGTCAATCACCTCAAATGAAGTTTGTCAGGCCAAGTTTCCGTTTTCTTAGATTGAAGTTTTTATTTGGCTATGCAATTAATTTGGAAAGGGTATGCATTCTTAAAATATACTATATTAAATATTTTTTTTTCAATAGAAAATCAATACTTTTAGTAATTAGCCAAGGGTATTCATTTGCATGCCCTTATAATACTCTAAATCTGCCTGAGATTAAAATTTATTTGTATGAAATCAAAATTTATGTTGTATATGCTGTTAAAATTTATGCTTGATTTATTTGTAAATGTGTGTTATGTGGATGATTAGCTATTTTTTTCCCTTTTTACAATAGACATGACAGATAAAAGAATTAGGGTTAGTTGGAAGTCGGAATTGGTGTACAAAACTTTTTTGGAAGCATGTATACAAGAATTAACAAGCAATGGTCGGGAGGGTAGTGGCCTAAAAGCAAGCTCATGGGCTGTGGTCGCGGAGAAATTGAAAACAGATCATAATTTTATTGTCGAGAAAAAACAAATGAAAAACCGATACGACTATTTAAAAGCAAAGTATGCAGTGTGGTTAAAACTTAAAAACAAAACAAGAAATATTTATAATCCCATAACGAATTCTTTTAACATGACTAATGAAGAATGGGAAGCGGAAGCGAAGGTACATATATACATATTTTTTAAATTAGATTATTTTTTTAACTATGTTAATAATATTTATTAAATTTTCAAACAGTTGAACAAGTATGTAGATAAGCTGAGAAATGCACCCCTCCCTTGCCCTGAACTTTGTACCCAACTATTTGATGGGGCGACCTCGACCGGTGTTCATAGTTGGGGGCCATCTTCGACACTACCTCATCCCAATGAAACCTTCAGTACACATGATTTTGAGGATACAAAGATGGATGAGCCAACACCTCATGCAGATACCCCAAGCTCAACAGTACCTCAACCTACTAGTGAGGAATCATCTGGGCGGACAAAAAACAAGGGGGGCAAACAAAATGGTCCTAAAGAAACCACACTTGATGATGAGTTGAAAGAAGTTGGAAAAGAAATTATCAAGGCTGCACAAGCATTCACGGAAGCAAATAATCTTGACAAGGAGATGGATGCTTGTATGGTGAAGTTGACAAGCTTGGAGTGGGGAGAATATGATCCGAAATACACCATTGCTCTTATGTTATTTGCTGAAAGTGCTGGTAATAGGAAAATTTGGTTACGCCTTAACTTGTCAACTTGTGGGTCGTGGGTAACAAATGCGGGAAGAAAGTTTGGATTAGTTGGTTGACTTTAGTATGTTATGGTTCATTGTTTGACTTTAGTATGTTATGGTTCATTGTTTGACTTTAGTATGTTATGGTTCATTGTTTGACTTTAGTATGTTATGGTCCATTGTTTGGCATTAGTATTCTATGGGTTAGTTATGTTTTGGATTGTTTTCTTAGGTGCAGTTGTGTTATATGAATTTATATGTTATGGAATGTTATGCTTTTAGTTTTTACATGTTACGGTTTGTTATGTTATGGATTGTTATGTTATTGATTGTTATGTTATTGATTGTTATGTAATTTGTATTTGACATCTAACATGACACATGGATAAAGAAGGTGAGTTTTTATATTTCCTTATATTCTCGTGGTATTGGTTGATGTTGGTCCGACAAAGGCAAAGAATAATTAAAAGAATAAGAGGTAGTGAACAGGTAGCAAAGGGGTATGTGTATACGCAAGATTTGATACACGGATGTCCTATACAATGTTACGATATGATACGTCTTTCACAAGATGCATTTGTACTATTATGCAATCACTTTACACAAAGAAATTGGTTGCAATGTAGTAGGACGATAAGCGTTGAAGAGAAGATGGCTATGTTTTTACATGTTATAGGACATAATGAACGTTTTCGAGCCGTTAAAGAAAGATTTTATCACTCCACACAAACGATTCATCAATGTTTTCATGAGGTCTTACGTGCAATGATGTGTTTTGCACGAGAAGTTATAGTACCAACCTCGTCTAATCCAACAAGAAATACCTCAGAACGACATAGACGGCTAATGCACATATTTCCCGGAGCAATAGGTGCACTAGATGGAACACTTATACATGCAGTTGTGCCTGTTGATCAACAAACTCGTTATAGGGGAAGAGGAAAAGGTGAATGTTATCAAAATGTAATTGGAATTTGTAATTTTGATGTGATATTCACCTTTGTATGGGCCGGATGGGAGGGCATAGCACATCATTCTAAAGTTTTGAAAGAAGTTGCATTTAACCCGACTTCCGGATTTCCATTCCCTCCACCAGGTTTGTAACTTTACTATACGTTTTATTATCTATATTATTTATATGATACATTTGTCAATCATCTACAGATAAATATTACCTTTGTGATGCCGCATACACCAACACCCATGGATTTATGGCTCCCTACCGCAATACTAGGTATTGGTTAGCCGATTTTCGAAGAAACAGAGCTTTAACTAAGGAAGAAAGGTTCAATCATGCTCATGCACAACTTAGAAATATCATTGAACGTGCTTATGGTGTATTGAAGGCGGGATTTCCAATTTTAAAACAAATGGCTCCTTATCCTTTTCCAGTGCAAAGAGACATAGTCATTGCTTGTGTTGCGGTCCATAATTTTATAAGGAAATACGATATTGAAGATGAATTATTTACGAACTTTGAACAAAACACTATGGTTACTCCTAATGTGGGTGGTTGAGGAAGTGAGGGCCAAAACATAGAAGGCATAGAATGGGGTTCAGAAGTCGTTGACTATATGACTACTTTGCGTGACCAGATTGCTAATCAGTTACTTTCAAATGGTTCACGTTAAATGGTGTACTTTTTTATTATGTATGACAATGTGTATTTGGATTTTGTACTACACTTTGTATTTGGATTTTAATTGATGTATGTTTAATTTGGATTTTATATGATAAATTGTGTTTTTATAATTCTTTTATCCCGCACAAGAGACAACACAAGGGTAATATGGTCATTTTTTCATTCAGCACAACCATTCAGATAAATAATCAAACAATATAAACTCAGTCAGATATGGACTCAGTCAGCATTTCTAACCCAGTCAGCTTCTAACCCAGTCAGCTCTAACCCAGTCAGCAACTATCAAACGACCCCTTAGATAATCAATTAATACCTAAATGTTAGGATATAATTATGAATTGGATAAGGTTAATTTTATTTAATTATAATTATCCTTATGGATATGATTAATAATTTAATTAATTGTTTAGTAAAAGGATAATTAATATATCCATTATTGGTTACTAAATAATTCATTTAATTATTAATTGGAGTTAATAATTAATGTTAATTTAGGGTTGTTTGAGATTTAAATTAAAAGTTTAATTTTTGAAATTTAAAATGTAAACCCTAAATTACATCTTTCTGGATCTCATTATTAATTTAATTACTTGATTAATTAAAGGATAATTAATAAATCCATAATTTGTTTAAATTTAATTAAGTTAAAAAGTTTAATTTATTAAATGATTAAACCCTTGCTGTTTTAAAATGTTTTAAAATACACCCTTATATTATATGTAGAATTAAAAGTTTAATATTACTATATATATATAAGACAAGTCAGTCGAACCGCTAGTACGCCTCATTCACGAAGTCATACTATAAGGAGAGTTTAAGGAAGCGGCTTGTAAAATGACCGTCATTAGGTATCCATTCTTACCCACCGCTCTCTTGTATGGTGGAGGGTCGTTGGCCGAACGGGTTCGATAGGACAATTAATTCTCATTAAAAGTATAATGATAAAGTAACTAATCCATTTTCCAAAATCTCATTCTTAGTTACTTTAGAAAAAATGTGAATTTGATGCTAACCCATGAAATTGCACATTGCACCTTATTAGTCGTTAGTGGAGCGTGTGTGGTTAACCGACACACTAACACGGGACTAATATTATTGGCAATGGGTGTCTCGTAAATTATCATTGAATTAATGGAGCGTGTGTGGTTAACCAGTACGTTAATTTCAGATGATAAATGACATCGAGAGTACCAAGCTAATTTGCATGGTTATTCACATCTCGTTTGTGATCCTCGGCATCCCAGTCGCAAAGTGAGAGCATAATCGTGATTAAACATGTCATTGAATAGTTCAATGAATCTCAAAAGATCTAGGAGTTTCAATAAGATTGAAATTGGTAATTGATTTACCTACCTAAAATAGATTCGAATTTGATTACGGCATCCCTCTTCAGAATTCGAATCGAAAATATGGATCCTAGTCTTAATTTAAATTTTTCAGGTTAATAATTAAGGATTAAAATCAACTAACTTTAATTATGTTTTCTCCTATTATAGATGTCAAGTTCTGACAACAATGGTCTTCCTTATTCTTTTGGAAATGTTTTTCCTTCTGAAGATGATCTTCCACATGTTGATCATGGTGAAAAAATGTTCCCTTATTCAAGCAATGGTGGAACTGGAAATCATGCTTCTCCAACTCTTCCTCCACCTCCTCCGGTGACTCTCCCTAAGTCATGTCTTCTTCAAATTGAAAAAGTACGAAGTTACTAGAGCCATGTTGGCATCAAGATGGAAAGTCTGTATGTCCGCATGTTCTGAAAAATAAATCGCACGTTGACAAATTGGGGATGTTGGGTGTCGTTTTCCTAAGGGAGCTGGACATGGACTTGGTTCTAGTTTCGCTTCCTAAATCATATAGTTAGTTCATTAAAGACTACTATATGAGGGACCACGTCGTGACCTTAATTGATCTAACATATATGTTGATTGCTGCTGAAGCAGAAATGCTTAAGAGCATAAGTCAAGAAAATATGTTTGAAGGATCTGTCTCCCAAATTTCCATGGACATTGACAATGGCAATATTGGTAGTCCAGAAAAGGTTTCTCTTCCTAACGGAAAATGATCGGCCAAAGTCAAACCATTTGACCATATGGTAAAGAGAAAGGCTAATTCCGAGATAGTTCCATGTGCTAATCCCAAAAGGTCCATGTGTTTCTATTGCAAATTGAAGGGGCATTGGATGCGAAGCTTCCTAGACTACCTGAAAGATCTTAGAGATAGTAAACTCAAGTTGTGTGACTCTAATTCAGGTACATCTACTATATAACTCCATTATTTTGTTAAGTTCCTATTCATAGATTCTTGATACATTATGTGTAGTCAGATTTTGATGTTTTGCAAAATCTAAGAGAAAGAAGGAAGCTTAAGAAGAGTAAGTTGAATCTGATCGTGAGAGATGGATTTCTGTAGCATTGTTCGATGATCGGAAATTTTGAGCTGCTGCTTGGGAGTTATGATAGATTGCTTAGGAAATATCTAGAAACATAGTTTTCATATATTTGCATTGTAAGGACAAAATTTTTCCGCTCATTATTAATAAAGTAAATTTTGTTTTTATCTGGTTTACTTTGTATTTCCTTACAATGGCATTTATGAAAATTGGTGGTTACATTTCTATTAGAAATGTTGAATATGGATTTGATTCTTAATTATGTCATTTGTGGAAATATCATAATCAACCAAGGGAAAATGAATTCTCATCACCCAAGTCTCAATTGGACAGAAACTTGGAGTCATACAATTCGAATTGTGTGAGAATCCTAATCATTGGAAGATCATGACTAATTCGTTGATCACATGTTTATGTGAGTCAAGTGAAGGACTAAAGGATCTAGTACACATTGATGTGGACTATTCGGATCCACCACAAAGGACGATAAGTATATTCGTCATGATTTACTGATAGTCAGTAAACATGGTTGTGCATAATTCTAACACCTTTGAAAAGTTTCAAAGAGTAGCAGAACGAATATGAAGAATCTATTAAGCAGAAAGATAAAAGTTTTTCCAATCTGAAAAGAAAGGAGAGTACTTTAGTATCATGTTTTATGATCATCTTAATGGTTATGGAACTATATCACAATTGATCCTCAAAGAATTTCTTAGTGCAATTGTTTGACTAAGAAGAGGAATCGGATATTGGTGAAATGGTTTAATCAAGAGATGGGTCATACTTCATTTCAAATCAAGTTTTAGAATCATACTTTAGTAACTACAAATCGTATCTTGAAAATTATTTCAAACTAAGTTGGTTTATAACACCTCATGAAAGGTGGAGTAATATTGTTTTCTTACTCTAGCATATTTAGAATTGATACTTGTGATGTTTTGGTTAAAACAAAGGATAAACTAAAACCAATTCAATGAAGTGTTATCTTGTCGAGAATCCACTCTAACTTTTGAATATTTGTTTTAGCTTGTCAAGGATTGTTCCTTGAGAGAGAAACTTATATGTCAAGAAGTCAGTGAGAGTCTTATTGGTCTTCAATAGTTTCAAGAGTTAATCGAGAATAAACCATTTAGTTATCACTAGCACACGACCTGAGGTTAATAACAAATCGTGTTGACACATTTTTGTTTCTGTGCACCTTCCAGTTGAGTTGGCATAGGGGTGGCAAATCGGGCAGTCGTTCAGTGTTTTTGCCTAACACGACACGACACGAAATGCTTTTTGTCAACCCGAAAAGGACCCGACACGATATCGTGTTTTTTCCGCTAACACGAACACGACACGATAAAAAACACGACAAACACGGAAAAACGACAGCACGACAAAATTAACAAAAAATAACCATTTTCATATTGTAATTCGTAAGTTCTTGCAAAAAAAAGTTAATTCAAACACGACAAACACAAATAACACGACAAAAAATAACATAAAACAACATAAAATGGTGTAAATATCTTCAAACTTATGACTCCATTGTTTCATGCTTTCCTTTGTTATCCAACTCCATAATATTATTTGTAAGTTCTTGTAAACACGTATTTTCTTCACCTACAAAACAAGAAACATATTAAAAACAGTTATTAAATAGAAAGAGTTCAACAAGAAACCACAATCACTGTTGAATCATGAACTTAAATATATTTTTTACACCTCAAATTATTTTAAGAACAACTTCATGGCCATTATACTATAAAAGTAGAAAATATACTTAAAAATAGAATTAGACCGAAGATAAATCAATTAATTTTAATGCTTATTGTTTCCAAGTCAGGGAAGTGTTTTATAAATCAAATCATTTTAATGCTTACTGTTTCAAAACCAATGCTTATTGTTTCCAAGTCAGAAGTGTTATATAAAATAAATCAAATCATTTTAACGTTTTACTGTTTCTAAACAAAGGTAGGAGTTTTTCTAAGTTATTTTATGTGTCTACATACATATATAGATAGAGGAATGAACTTTAGATGCAAAAGATATTAGAAACCAAGAGTAGACAAAAAAAAAGAATCAAAGAGCATATAAATTAGCGATTCTTATCAGACAAAAAAATGAGAATACAAATAGAGTGATGACCTTAAGGTGCAGAAGATACTAGAAACCAAGATCAATTTAACAGCATACCCAGCTACAATACTGAAGAATTGATTGACTATTCCTAAGAACTACAAACTACTAATAGAGTTTTGAGAAGTGAGGACTACAGAAAAATACATAAGCAATTGGCAATTCAGCAATGTCGATTTACTGATAATAGAAATTGGAAGCAATTGACAGTTCAACAATCACGAAACAACCTGAGTATCACGTCTTCATATTTGTCGATCAAGAATGGTGGATCGGCGGTTCAACAATGACGATTCAAATTAGAGTTGATTTTGATTGGGATGAAGGTTGAGCAGATATTTTTGATTTATCATATAGGCGCATATCATAGTATCATTGCATGCCATCGATTCTATTAAAAGCTTCTTAAGAAGTCGATAGGACTCATTGATGGTTGGGGAATGATCAATAGAGTCATCGGAATGTATTGTTTAGTTCTTTTAGGTGTCGATTGAGTTTTCAAAGTAGACAGACTTAAGATAACCTTCTACATTTATACTTTTTATTTATTTAATAGATTATGTATAATAGTAATTAATCATTACTTAATATCATGTTCTTATCGTTTTAATAGCATGTTAGTACCATGTTATTATCGGTTTAGTTTCGTGTTGATATCGTTTTAATTTTGTGTTATTATTGTGTTAATTCTGAGCCCGGACACGACACGACACGACGTCGTGCTTTTTATACACAACACGAAAACGACACGAACAAAATTTGAATTTCGATTTCGTCTTAATTTCGTTTCGTGTCGGGTATTTTTGTTGTGTTGTGTTGACTTTTGCCACCCCTAAGTTGGCAAAGCTTATGAGTTCTATGGTTCTCATTTGACTGCAAAAGGCAAAGCACATTGATCAATATGAGTGAGCTACTTGAAAACTTGGAAGCATTGGTAGGCCCTTGTGCTACCAGAAGACAAGAAATTAAGAATAAGCAATATTCAGTCCATGAAAGGAAAACTAAATTCGATTTTGGTTTTGTCCTCAACCTTGTCTTATGATTGAAGGTTGGTAATGATAGATTTACTTGGATGGGAACACATACACCATATAATCTAGGTGGCAAAAGGTTTCGCTCTAATTCATGAAAATGATTATGAGGGAACTCTTTCTCTAGTAGATTTTAAATCTGATTAACATCATCATGGTTAGCAGTTGTGATGATTGCGTTCTCAAATTCATATATGATTACAGCATCCCTTTTCATAATTCGAATTGTGAGAAATGGCAAGAAATAGTTTGAACGTTCAGAACTTATAGCTATAAGTTCTGAAAGGGTTTAAACACACACATATGCTATCTGATGAAGGTGTATGAGCTTGAGAAGTCTAGATGAAGACTTATCGAAGCACCACATATCAGAAATCTGAACTTTAGTAAGAAAGTCAATAGTGTTGATTTATGGAAGTCCAGTTGATTTCTGAGTACATGTCGAAGCTAGTGGGAGCATAATTGTTATGCGGATGGAATCATAATTGTTATGCTAAGTATTGTAGGTTGGAAATACTAGTTGTAGGAAACAAAGATTTCAAATTTGCAAAATTGAAAAGTTTGGTAATTGTTTCGCTACAAAAGGATTTAGGGGAGAGGACACTTATACTTCATTTCATATCTAAAAGTTTGGATTTGAAAGAACTTAGTCATGGACATATATGAATATCGTGTTCATATGATTCAACATAGGAAATCCTATATATGGAAATATTATAGCAAGAGACTAATCAAGTATCATGTATTTATGTAAGGCATTATGCATCGAATCCCATATGCTTCAGATATAGGATTCATTATGTTATAATATTCACTTATTCTGATATTCCAAATGCCTAGGGCATTAAGAGGAAAAAGGACTAGAACTGGATATGACTAAAGTTGTTAAACAACTGTTAAAGGACAATCTGAGGTTCGCTAAAGATTGGTTGCTTATGGACAATTAGAAGTACAATATAAATTTGGAGGGACCATAGTGACATGTTTCAGATTGGGATAATTCCTTATCAGAATTGATAGTCATATCGGAATATGGAAATGTTTACATGGTGGGAGTTGGTTGTTGAAATCTACATGTGAGTGAGGAACTTTAATGCAAGGAAGATGTTCAAGGAGTGTACCTTGCATTTGAGACTTCATTACCATGAAATTGTTTTAGTAACAATGTTTCAATGGAGCATTTTGTGACATCGTTGGCTAAGCCTCGGTGACTTTGACGCCACATCATCACAAAAGTATATTCCATGCAAGGTTTGACTCTAACACATTTAGTGGTGACAAGAATTTAAAATTCTTACACTTGTAATAAAGATTTGGAATTGCGATATGAGCATCATTGGAATTACGTAAAATTGATCTGTTCACAAAGGAAGGACCATAGAGAGACATAGTATGCACGTTTATAACATGGCATGACTGATGTTTAATTCAAGTTTTTAGTTGATTAATCGAAACATTAGACAATTAATAAAGTCTAATTAATATGGTGATTAAATAATAAGTGTCTTATTTATATTCAATAGTTTTGAGACCATAGTTAATTAGGTTATTATTGTGTTTCACTTCGCATGTTTTACTTCCCGAATAATTGGATTATTCAAACATCCACAGTCCGTCGTACTTTTGGAAGTAAGTAGTGAATTAAGATTGGCGTGAATCAGACTGTAGATTTTCTAAGGGTTTAGACATAGCAATAGTTTGCTGCAGTATTAATGAGTACTTTTGAAATGGGGATTTAAGTATTGGATTAACTCATGCTCAAAGAATTACTTTATGGATTTTATCACGAGTAATTTTGAGACGATAATATCTTATATTCTTGAAATGGAGATATATGAGTTGTTGTTTACAAGTCAGTTATGCATTGATAATACGTAAATGCATCAGTAACTTTATGTTGTAAAACGTATTGTTGTGCGTGATTTTATAAGTAAATAGTGCAAGCATATAAGTCGAACTTTATCCGTTCCTTTTGCCCTGACGGGAAAAGCAATATTTGTGGGCCCCTCGATGATTTGATGATGACATCTTAAGCGCTTGGCCAAGCCTGGACTGAATTGATGTGTTCAATTAGTAGTCTGATTTCAGTCGTCATAAATTAGAAATTGGGAAACAAATCTTGGACAAAGAGATTGATTATAATCCATGTCTCATGTCCATATGATATATTATAGAACAGAGGAATATTTGATCACTTATCTTAGGACACATCACTGACTAGGTCAGAGTTTGACATCGGCTTTTGGTAGCTACAATTTGCTAGTCAATTCAGTAGTTATACGGGCAGTTATAGTTATTAGACTTATCCAAGTGGGAGGCTGTTGGATTAGGTGTCTAAGTCTATAATTATAATTTGTATAAACTTGAATTGATAGTAGCACAGTCCTTTTGGGTTGCCTTCAAACCTTGCAATTGAATAGGATAACTTTTAGAGAGAGAAGAATGATTTATTAATTTATTAGTTGGTGATAGCCTACACGTCACAGGACTGGGAGCGGTCCTCATGCAGAGAGGACAAGTGATAGCCTACGCGTCGCAGAAGTTGAAGTCGCATGAGACGAGATATCCCACACACGATTTGGAGTTGGGAGTGGTGGTATTCGCTATCAAGATTTGGAGACATTATCTCTACGGGGTCCGCTGTACCATATACACGGACCACAAGAGTTTGAGACATATCATGGATCAGCCGAACCTGAACATGAGACAACGTAGGTGGCTGGATGTAGTCAAGGATTATGACTGCGAGATCATTTACCATCCGGGTAAAGCGAACGTCGTGGTGGACGCCATGAGCCACAAGTTGGCTAGATCTTCTATTCCAGCGACATGTATGAGGATATCAATGGATTCTCCACTTGTGAACTTGATCAGGGAAGCTCAGGATGAGGGTGTATGGCAGGAGAACTGGAAGCTTGAGAGGATTAGGGGCGAGATCACCAGATTCGTGCAGGATAGTCGGGGATTGTTGAGATGTTGTGGTCGGGTCTGGATTCCGATGTCTGGTGGGGTCAAACATATTGTACTGGAGAAGGCTCATAAGTCTCGCTTCTCTATTCACCCGGGGGCCACCAAGATGTATTGTGATCTGAGTTTGAATTACTGGTGGCCGTGCATGAAGCGATAGATCGCTTGGTACGATGAGAGGTGCTTGACCTGCAATATGGTCAAGGCCGAGCACCAGAGGCCACATGGAAAGCTGTAGCCTCTAGAGATTCCCATGTAGAAATGGGAGCAGATCACGATAGACTTCATCACCAAATTGCCGAGAACGGCAAAGGGCTTTGACGCTATTTGGGTCATTGTGGATCGATTGACCAAGAGTGCCCATTTCCTGCCCATCCGGGAGAGCTCATCGGCCGAGAATTTGGCCGATGTATATATATCTGCAAGATCGTTGCTCGCCATGGGGTGCCGGTCTCTATTGTCTCAGACCGTGATGTGCGTTTCACCTCCCGTTTCTAACAGAAGTTACACGAGGAACTGGGCACGCGACTGTATTTCAGTACCGCATACCATCCACAGACAGACGGCCAAAGCGAGCGGACCATTCAGACCCTCGAGGATATGTTGAGGATGGGCGTTATTGACTTCGGTGGGAGCTGGGACTCCTACCTACCCCTTGCAGAGTTCTCCTACAACAACAACTATCACTCCAGCATTGGCGTTCCACCATATGAGTTGTTGTATGGATGGAGATGAAGTACCCCAGTCTGTTGGGGCAAGGTTGGTTACATGGTGATGGGTCGGACCGAGGTAGTCCTACAGACTACCGAGATGATACAGCAGATCAGACATCGTTTGCAGACTGCTCAGAGTCGGCAGAAGAGTTACGCCGACCGGCGCCGATCTGAGTTGGAGTTTCAGGTTGGTTACATGGTACTACTAAAGGTCTCACCCTAGAAGGGTGTGATTCGCTTCAGGAAAAGGGGGAAGTTAGGTCCTCGATACATCGGGCGATTTAGGATCATTACCAGGGTTGACAAGGTGGAATATAGACTAGATCTTCCGGAGGAGCTCAGTCAGATTCACAACACTTTTCACGTCTCACAATTGCGGAAGTGCATATTAGATGAGGAGGCAATGGTGCCATTAGATAATATACAGGTCGATGAGCGCCTGAATTACATGGAGAGGCCAGTGGCCGTTCTGGAGAGGAAAGTGAAGGTTCTACGGAACAAGGAGGTACCTTTGATAAAGGTGCAATGGGAGCACCGAAGAGGATCCGAGTGGACTTGGGAGCCGGAGGCCGAGATTCGGGACCACTATCCGGAGTTATTCACCGCAGCAGACTTCGAGGACGAAGTCTAGGTCAAGTGGGGGAGAGTTGTAACATCCCGGGATTTACAGGTATTTCCGAATCTTCTCTTTTATTGTTATTTTGTCATTTGTAGTCCCTGAGGTGGAAGTGTGAAACCATGAGAAGCCTAAGGGCTAAAGTTGCAACTTTGGGACCAAGAAGAGTACGCTAAGTGTACATAAGGTACGCTGAGCGTACTAGGCGTGCCCTAGTACGCTGGGCATACTCACGACAAATGGAAACCCTAATATTTAGGGTTTGGGTGCTATATAAACGTCCTTATGAGCTCAAAACCCTCCATCATCTCATCCTCAATAGCTTTGAGCTGTTTTTCCCCAAACCCTAACCCCTCTATTGAGTGTGTGAGCTAAAAATGTGTGTTTTGAGTAGTTGGAGAAGAAGGTATTGCATCCATCACAGGACTGGGAGTGGTCCTCATGCAGAGAGGACGAGTGATAGCCTACGCGTCGCGACAGTTGAAGCCGCACGAGACGAGATATCCCACACACGATTTGGAGTTGGGAGTGGTGGTATTCGCTCTCAAGATTTGGCGACATTATCTATACGGGGTCCGCTGCATCATATACACGGACCACAAGAGTTTGAGACAAATCATGGATCAGCCGAACCTGAACATGAGACAGCGTAGGTGGCTGGACGTAGTTAAGGATTATGACTGCGAGATCCTTTACCATTCGGGTAAAGCGAACGTCGTGGTGGACGCCATGAGCCGCAAGTTGGCTGGATCTTTTATTCCAGCGACATGTATGAGGATATCAATGGATTCTCCACTTGTGAACTTGATCAGGGAAGCTCGGGTTGAGGGTGTGTGGCAGGAGAACTGGAAGCTTGAGAGGATTAGGGGCGAGATCACCAGATTCGTGCAGGATAGTCGGGGATTGTTGAGTTGTTGTGGTCGGGTCTGGGTTCCGATGTCTGGTGGGGTCAGACATATTGTACTGGAGAAGGCTCATAAGTCTCGCTTCTCTATTCACCCGGGGGACACCAAGATGTACTGGGATCTGAGATTTAATTACTGGTGGCCGTTCATGAAGCGATAGATCGCTTGGTATGTTGCGAGGTGCTTGACCTGCAATATGGTCAAGGCCGAGCACCAGAGGCCGCATGGCAAGCTGCAGCCTCGAGAGATTCCCATGTGGAAATGGGAGCAGATCACGATGGACTTCATCACCAAATTACCGAGGACGGCAAAGGGCTTCGACGCTATTTGGGTCATCGTGGATCCATTGACCAAGAGTGCCCATTTCCTGCCCATCCGGGAGATCTCATCGGCCGAGAAGTTGGCCGATGTATATATATCTGCAAGATCGTTGCTCGCCATGGGGTGTCGGTCTCTATTGTCTCAGACCGTGATGTGCGTTTCACCTCCCGTTTCTAACAGAAGTTCCACGAGGAAATGGGCACGCGACTGTCTTTCAGTACCACATACCATCCGCAGACAGACGGCCAGAGCGAGCGGACCATTCAGACCCTCGAGGATATGTTGAGGGTGGACGTTATTGACTTTGGTGGGAGATGGGACTCCTACCTACCCCTTGCAGATTTCTCCTACAACAACAACTATCACTCCAGCATTGGCGTTCCACCTTATGAGTTGTTGTTGTTGGGTTTTGAGCATTCTAACACTCCTATGGTGTACATGCAACCCTTAAACCTTAGATCTATGTTTTCTCTATTATACATGCAAATATTAAATATTCCAAGGTTTCATCCTAACTAGCATATTATGAAGCACCTATACTACAAATTTCTAGTTAGATGACATACCTTTTGATGTAGCTTGATGTCTTCAAGCTTTAAGAGCTTAGCCCCAATAGTGTGGAAGCCTCAAGTGGAATCACAAATCACCAAAACACTTTGGAAAACCTTTAGAGAATATGGATACTTGGCTAACACTATGAAATCGGTTATTGCCCTCTTTAGTGTATCCACACTAGCCACTAGTATAATTTCATGAACCATAAGACCCTTTATATAGTGTGGAGGATTAGGGTTAAACCCTAATACCCATGACCTTTCATTTCCTAGGATCCATGGGTTAAAGCTCCATGGACTATCCATGAAGACTTAGCCCAACCTAAATCAACTTGGCCTACTACACATATATATATCTAAGAGTCCATATTTAATTAGTTCCTTTTGATCACTTAATTAATTATAAATTAATTCTTGATCAATACTAATTAAATAATATGATTATATATTAATATATTAGAACTTATAATATATTAATATAAATCATAAATATACTATTCTCAAAAGACTATCCATATAAATTGTGTCGGTGAAGTGCAACCCAAATGGACCATGCCGGGTCGGGTCAAGTACATACCAAATATAGTTATGGACTTAGACATTAACCCAACAGTTGTATGGATGGAGATGGCGTACCCCAGTCTGTTGGGGCGAGGTTGGTTACATGGTGATGGTTCGGACCGAGGTAGTCCTGCAGACTACCGAGATGATACATCAGATCAGACATCGTTTGCAGACTGCTCAGAGTCGGCAAAAGAGTTACGCCGACCGGCGCCGATCTGAGTTGGAGTTTCAGGTTGGTGACATGGTACTACTAAAGATCTCACCCTGGAAGGGTGTGATTCGCTTCAGGAAAAGGGGGAAGTTAGGTCCCCGATACATCGGGCCATTCAGGATCATTGCCAGGGTTGGCAAGGTGGCATATAGACTAGATCTTCCGGAGGAGCTCAGTCAGATTCACAACACTTTTCACGTCTCATAATTGCGGAAGTGCATATTAGATGAGGAGGCAATGGTGTCATTAGATAATATACAGGTCGATGAGCGCCTAAAATACGTGGAGAGGCTAATGGCCGTTCTGGAGAGGAAAGTGAAGGTTCTACGGAACAAGGAGGTACCTTTGGTAAAGGTACAATGGGAGCACCGGAGGGGATCCGAGTAGACTTGGGAGCCGGAGGCCGAGATTCGGGAGCACTATCCGGAGTTATTCACCGCATCAGACTTCGAGGATGAAGTCTAGGTTAAGTGGGGGAGAGTTGTAACATCCCGAGATTTACAAGTATTTCTGAATCCTCTCTTTTATTGTTATTTTGTAATTTGTAGTCCCTGGGGATGGAAGAGTGAAACCATGAGAAGCCTAAGGGCTAAAGTTGCAACTTTGGGACCAAGAAGAGTACGCTAAGCGTACATAAGGTACGTTGAGCGTACTAGGCGCACCCTAGTATGCTGGGAGTACTCACGACAAATGGAAACCCTAATATTTAGGGTTTGGGTGCTATATAAACGTCCTTATGAGCTCAAAACCCTCCATCATCTCATCCTCTATAGCTTTGAACCGTTATCCCCAAACCCTAACCCCTCTCTTGAGTGTGTGAGCTAAAAGTGTGTGTTTTGAGTAGTTGGAGAAGAAGGTATTGCATCAAGAATTTGGAGAAGGAAGACAAGCTTGTAGATCTGAGGTTACTTTGTGCTCTAGAAGCTCCTAGAGGTGAAAAGCTCCAACCTTTATGTTTTTATGATGTAGATCTAGTCATAGTAACTTTATGAAACCATTTCTTGTCCCAAAAGTCCCAAGTTGGTGCATGTTATGTTGTGAATATAATAAGTTGTCCTTTCAGATCCTAGAAAGGGTCCTAAGTGATAAAAATGATCTCCCAATGGCTAAAAGTGTCCCATGCAAGTAGTAGGAAGGTATTAATGGATTAAGACCATGTATTAAGGGCTTTTTGGACATCTAAAGTCTTAAAGTTTGAGAATTTATGGTTTCAGGGTTCGTTTAGTCAATGGATCTGAAGTTTGGGCTTAAGTGCTTAATCCATTCAGCACTTATTAGAGTTTTGCTAAATCTTGTACGCCCCGCGTAATTTCTGTACGCCCAGCGTACTGAGTCAACCAGCCTGATGGTGGTCAAAGCAAGGCGGAGTACGCCCAGCGTACGTCCTCTTTTGGGCTTTTGCAATTTGGGTTTTGGATTGGGCTACCTTTGGGTCATTATGGTTTGGGCCTTTGCTGGACTTTCTGAATAAATGTATTTTGGGCCTAATATGGAAATGGACCTTAGGGTGAGGCCCAATTATAGAGTTAGGCCCAATTGGGAAAATTGGGCCAACGATAAACCTTGCATATGTGGACTTTTAGATCATGGATTTGGTATTGGGCCTTGGCCCAAACTAGAGAAAAGGCAATAATGGACAATTACCCTACGTGGGACCCTTGGTCAAGATTGATAACCCAATTGTTGACTTAGAATTCATTATTTTGGATAGTTCGGGATTTTTGGTGAGACAACAGTCAGAGACTTTCAGTCCAGTTCAGCATTACTTATGAGGTGAGTTCTTCTCACTATATCAACAGGGTCTAAGGCACCAAGGTTGACCCTTTTTGGATTGTATCCTGGTTATAGGATTATGCTATAGTGATCTGTTAGATCTGTATCCTGGTTATAGGATGATGCTATGTTAGTGATCTGTTATATCGGTATCCTGGTATATAGGATGATGCTATGATTAGTGATCTGTTAGATCTGTATGACTATCTGTATATGCTAGATAGATTGATGGCCCGGTAACGGCGGTCCAGTCATACTGTAGACTCTGAGAGTGGACTAGGTAGACTGATGGCTCGGTGAGGGCGAACCAGTCGTACTGTAGACTCTATATATGCATGTTGTTTGTATGATATTGTTATGGTTTGTATGATGTTGGTATTTTGGGGGAATTCACGAAGCTCCGGGCTTACAGTTGTTGATTTTGTTTCAGGTACTTCAGATGATCGTGAGAAGGCGAAGGCTTGATTGTGCATCTCCTCACATTTTATGATTTTTATTTTTGGGATACTCTGACATAAAACTATTTTGAAACATTTTGTAATAATTAATGGTTTCTGAATGGTTGAAAAAGTTTTAAATTGGTTTGAATTTTATGGATGTTAGACTTCCTCGTCTTCAAGCCACCTCGTTTTTCCTTTTCCCAAAACTGTCGATTTATTTTTCGTTCGCTTTGCTTTTTTATTTCGGAGCTTAAGTTCCGATAAATATTTCATCGTCGTCATCAGAAATTTGAGTATGAGAAGGTTGGGGATTGGAAGATTGTGGTTGCCGGTATAGAATTTTTTTTTATGGGTAAGGGTTTTATTGAAACTTTATTGGGTTGAGTTGTGTTTAGTTTTGTTGGTACGATGATTGTGAGTAAGTGTTTAGTTAGAAACGATTGAGGCAAAATTGTTTCTATGAAAATGGATTATTGAAATACGGTTGTTGTTGGATTAGTGTTCTATGTTACAAATTCGTAAACCCTTGGGTGGTCTATCATAATATGGGGTGTTTTGAGTGTTAATTTGAATTTAATCCAAGGTTTAGAAAATAAATAGATAAAATTGTATAGAATATAATACTGTGTAATCTGTAAATTATAGGTTGGTATTTACATAAGTTTGTAAAAAATAACTTGTTTTAACACACTTAAGACCGTCATATGACCGTTGGAGATGTTTTTTTGCCCGTCAAAGTCCATCATTTGAACCATGGAGGATCGCCATAGCGCAAACCGCAAAACATGCCTCCTTTAGGGTGGTGTTCACGCCATAACACACAAACACGCCCCAATGAGTAATAATTACATACGGTAAATATATACTTATATATATTGAGAGATAAAAGAATTTTTAATCAATGTGTATTGAATTTTATAATAAACAACTGAACCCAATTTACGTATGTATTTCTTAAAAAGAAAAAGTTGGTCGCCTTTAAGATGATTTTATTGTGTTTTTAAGGTGAATAAATTGTTTTTAAAGGACGGAAGGAAATGATGGTGATGATGATAGATCATATAAAATATACAGAAATATTACTGAGTAGTAGAACATGCAGCCCCACTGCACTGCACTGCTCTCTCTGCACGTATGGATGATTGGGTTGGGTTGGTACCGTCTGATCCGTCGACCACGTCAACATGATTGGTCAATGCCCATGTAGCCTTCTATCCTCTATCGCATCAGATGATTGTACCTTTTGCAGTGTTTGCTATTGTCTCCTATATTTCTATTTTTCATTTTTCGCTATCTGGTCTTAATCAAAACTACATTCACTATTTAAGAGATTCTTTTAAAACTTTACACTTTTTGGAAAAAAGAAAAAAACGTAAAGTTTGTTTACGATGTATATTATGACACAATTTGCATGAACCATGTAACTATGTTTGATAAGTAAAATCAGAAAAAAGTCGTTTCAGTTTTGTACTCGGTAAATTGTTATGAGAATGGGTATTGTGATTTCTTTATAAAATTATATATTATATGTTAGTTTTGAGTTAATTATGATATGAAGGTTATACCCATTCCTCCATCCGATCTAATTTACACAACCATAACTACTTATTAATATATGTGTAGTTTTTTTTTTTTTTTTTTTTTTTTTTTTTTTTTTTTTTTTTTTTTGGAAATCTTCGAAAAAGTCTTAATATTTCATCCTAATTTACGAAAAAGTCCCAAACCAAAATTGGTTTATGAAAAAGTCCCGATTACCAGAAAAAATGACGATTTGACCCTTTTTTCTGGTTTATCGGTTTCAATACTTACCTGGTTTCATTAAAGTCTCATTATTTTACCATAATTTTCATTAAAGTCCCATTATTTTACCATAATTTTCATTAAAGTCTCATTATTTTACCATAATTTTCATTAAAGTCTCATTATTTTACCATAATTTTCATTAAAGTCTCATTATTTTACCATAATTGGGACTTATTCGTAAATTATGGTAAAATAATGGGACTTTATTAAAACCGGGTAAGTAATGAAACCGGTAAACCGGGAAAATATAGTCAAATCGTCGTTTTTACCGGTAATTGGGACTTTTCGCAAACAAATTTTAGTTTAAGACTTTTTCGTAAATTATGGTAAAATATTGGGATTTTTCCGGAGATTTCCCTTTTTTTTTAGTAGTAAAATCTTCATAAATGGTCCGTGTGGTTTCCAAAAAAATCGAGTTCAGTCCTTAACTTTTTTTTTTCTTTTTTTTTTTCCTTCAAGGATGATCAATGTGGTTTGAAAACTTATAACAGATGGTCCTTTTGGATCACTTCGTCAAATTGGAGATGTTAACTGCCCTAACATGCAAGGGTACTTTCGTCATTTCACTTAAGCTCTGTAACGCCCGTAGATCCGGGCTAGTCAATTTAGAGACGATAAGCATCAAAAATGACTTTTTGATGGAAGATTATTTAGAAGGAGTATTCTTAACTAAGTTGTAGTATATGTTACAAGGATTCCGTACATATAAAGAACGCCGAAATCCGAGTTATAACGAAGAAGTTATGACCTGTCGAAGTTTCGCGACAGAACCGGCACGACACAGCGCGACGTAAATAGTGAATTTACGTTAGAGCGATATTTGGCCTTAGCAATCTAAATGAAAGTCGTAGAATACGTTAAACCGAGAGCGTGCATAAAAAGAACGTCTAAATCTGACTTCGTATGAGGAAGTTATGATTTTTCGAAGTTTCAGCATTAGCAGTATGCAACCCGAAACTCGAGATTGAGGTCGAGTGATATTTAGCCAAAACTTTCTAAATGAGAATTGAAGATCTCATCAATAGTAGTCCAACGATAAAAAGACAGACGAAAACGGAGTTCAGATGAAGGAGTTATGAATTTCGAACGGAGTTTTCCTGTCCCGGCCTACTAAAAATAGTATATTATTAATATAATAAAAATAAAGTCAAAATTAGCCGACGGAGTCTAAACGAGAGTTGTAGAGCATAGTCTCACCTACGCGTCGATATAAAGAACGTCGAAAAGGGAGTTCGTATGCGAAAGTTATGAGTTTCTGAAGTTCGGGGCGCGAACCCCAAAGTTGTGTCAGTGGCCACGACGTGGAAACAGTGCCCACGACGTGGCATGGCTTCTGACGCCTTCTGGAGCCTGACAGAGCAAGTGGATGATGACGCATGCAATGACGACCAAGCCCACGACGTGGAAGAAGTGCCCACGACGTGGAAAATGAGAAAACAGCCCTATAAATAGATTTGAAGAGGCAGCCGTTTGTGGTTGCCAAATCTCTTCTCTCTCACCCATATTACCTCGATTTACGTGCAAAGAAGTACCCCCAAAGCCCCGATATCATCCCGAGACCCGAAGTGAGTCCCGACGCTCCGAAGATCCCGAGAAGAAAAGAGTTTCCGAGCCGAAGCTATGTCCGCGAGAAACCCGGTGTGTGAAGATCTCCCGGTTTCACCGAAGAATACTACTCTTAGAGTCGTAGTGCTGTCCGATCATCTTCTGATCAAGTAAGTGTATAGTTACTTTCTTCTAACACATAAATATTAAGTATTTGCTATGAAATACGTGTTATGTGTTTATATATATTGTTGTTTATATGTGTGAGTGTATAGTTACTTTCTTCTAACACATAAATATTAAGTATTTGCTATGAAATACGTGTTATGTGTTTATATATATTGTTGTTTATATGTGTGAGTGTATAGTCCCTTTCAAAACACGATTTTAATACAAGTATTGTTTGGAGGTATTAAGTATATGTTTTGTGTGAGTGTGTAGTTACTTTCTTCTAACACATAGATATAAAGTATTTGCTATGAAATATGTGCTATGTGTTTAAACATTGTTTGCTTATTTGAGATGAGTGTGGAATGGATGTTTTATATAGTTTTTAAATGAGTTAAACTGTATATGTATTTTATATCTACAAATATGTTGGGTAGAACATGGGTAGATGAGATAGTTGGTATGTGATAAAATGATGAGGTATGAAAGATGATTAAGCATAATATTGGTAGATGCACCTAAAAGAGAATGTCATAATGCTAGCAGATGCGCTTAGGAATAATATTGGTAGATGCACCAAATGGAGAATGTCATAATGCTAGCAGATGCGCTTAGGAATAATATTGGTAGATGCACCAAATAGAGAATGTTGTAACATCCTGGCAGATGCGCTTATAGGATAAGGTCGGCAGATGCGCCAAATAGAGAATGTCGTAATCCTGCCAGATGCGCTTAAAGGATAATGTTGGCAGATGCGCCTAATAGTGAATGTCGTAATCCTGGCAGATGCGCTTAAAGGATAATGTTGGCAGATGCGCCTAATAGTGTATGTCGTAATCCAGGCAGTGGCGCCTAATAGTGAATGTCGTAATCCTGGCAGAGGCGCTTAAAGGATAAAGTTGGTAGATGCGCCTTATGTAGCAATGGATTTTGTGCCAATTCCTTAGGTCAATCCTTAGGAATGAATGAATGAAGGATAGTTTATTCTTAGGGTAAAACCTTAAGAAATAAAGAAGATAATGGGGATGGGTAATTGGGTTGATTATTTGATGGTTGAATATAATAATTATATTATTGTGGGTCGAAAACCCTATATGCTCACTCAGTTTTCTTTGTATTACAGGTTGTGGCACAAGAGCATAAGTTGGTTGACGTAACGAGAGATATGGATTATAGGCCCGTAGTTATAATTAACTGTGTAAGGTCTATGTTGTTCTGTTTATGCTTTTGGTCTGTATAGAACATGACATCCCGAGATTTTGTTATATAATGAAAATACATTTCTTTAAAGAAATGCTTTGATAAATTCTTATCATATTTTGTTTTGGGAACAAATTCCGCAACTGTTTTCTGTAAAAGATTACTCTGATTTTAAAAACAACGCATAAACAAATCGGTCTTTTCTGGCCGTGAAATTGGGGATGTTACAAGCTCCCCTTTTTATATGCTTGCAATGACCACAGTTTCCAGTCCATCTTCTTCCTTCTCTTCATGAATACTTCTTCCCTGTGTTGGAGTGAACAAAATGGTGGTTTGCAGATGTGGACCTCAAGCAATGAAGGTGACATCTTGGACCGATCGTAACTTAGGTAGGCAATTTTGGAGTCATTCAATGTTTGGTGGGAGATGTGGGTTTCTTGGTTGGGTTGACCTTCCAATGTGCTCTAGGGCAGTAGGGGTGATTATGAGTTTGCTTAGAGCCATGAATAGACTCCAAGATATGACATGACTCTTACATTTAGAAGTGTTGAAGATGAAGATGCTCCAACTTGCTTCATGGGTGTTTTTTGTTTGATATTATTACACCCATTAATTTTAGTTTGTTTTGATGTTGGTAGTTTGATTTGATGTTGAACCTTGTTGTATGAATTACAACCATGCAGTCGTTTTGTTTAGTGGGAATGGAATTGTGTTTTGGCTACATTTTGTGATGTAATTGTTTATGTATGTATGAAGTCAAGTTGTTGTATGTATGAAAATCAAGGTAATGCAATGGTAAATTCCCCTTTTGCATGTTGACCAAATTTTGGATAATTAAATACTTCAACAAACATCACATTATACAAAGTCAATTGACAACCAAATATAGCAACATAGTACCAAAATTTTGTTGATTAAATACTTCAACAAATATTACATTATATAAAGTCAATTAACAACCAAATATAGCAACATAATACAAATTTTTTGCTGATTAAA
The DNA here is from genome assembly GCF_052849685.1 of Lactuca virosa. Classification (NCBI taxonomy): domain Eukaryota; kingdom Viridiplantae; phylum Streptophyta; class Magnoliopsida; order Asterales; family Asteraceae; genus Lactuca; species Lactuca virosa. The sequence goes on from NC_136427.1 coordinate 269,108,782, forward strand.
TACTTCAACATACATTACATTATACAAAGTTAATTAACAACCAAATATAACAACATAGTACCAAATTTTGGATGATTAAATACTTCAACAAAACATTACATCATCTAGTAAATTGTTTTGGACAACCAAATATGGCAATATACTACTAAAATGTATTAAACATTTGTCAATGTTTTCTTAAAATAACCCCACACCAAACTTATATTAAATGAAAATGCAGACAAATAACAAAAATTATAAATAGACCTCCAAACAACCAACTACTTCCCAAAACATGAACCCCCTTCAGTTTACCCTTTTTCTTCCTTTTTTGCTTCAACTTGTGGTGCTTGGCCAATGCCCCCTTCCCTTTACATGTCCTTGAATTATGCCCTTTGCTATGACATTTTGCAGATGTAATTATGACATACTTCCTGCTCAGTTTGGTAGGTTGGCTTCTTCCCTATCTTACACACCTTGGCCGACTTGTGTTGTAATTAGAACACATTTGTCCATATTTGTTGTCATAGGAATATCTTTATCCATATCTATTGTAATTAGAACACCTTGGTCCACTTGGCTTGTCATTTGATTACATTGATCCATTTATGCTATATTATTACACCTCCAACTTCTACCTTAATTTCAACATTAATTATCTGACTTTCTTGGGTAACATTTGATATTCTATATGGTACAATACAATTATCATATGTTATGGCTTCATCAACATCAATTACTTGTGATTGTGTTACTAAAACTTACTCACAGTTTCATACTACAAGAACTTGTTTCTCTTTTACTTGGTTTTCTTCTCCTAAACTATGGTGAAACAATTTCAGGTTCCAAATCCTCAATCACAACCTTGGATGGAGACTTCACATATATAAAAACCATTGTCTCACAATTTCAATATACACATTGATTTGTCTATGTTTAGGTACATATGTGACTATTTTTAGAACATCTTGCTCATTCCCTAAAGGCATTAAGCCATAATCTAATGGGACATTAGGGATAAAATAATTGTAGTACAATGTATGTTATTTTGGTATCCTAACTATTTAGCCATGTCATCACGGTCGTGTACTGAGAAAAGGTTTGTACAATTGAAGTCAATATATGATACAATGACATCTACATATTTTCTACATGGGGGCTTGGTGAATAGTCCACTGTAATATATCTTAGATGTGAAGTAGTTGGGAAATCGTAATGCAATCACAAATAAGAAGGGTAAAAACATTTTGACTCTCTAATCAACACATTATAATGAAAAGTAGCTTCTTTGAGGTAAAAGTGTATCGTAGTTACCTTCCTAGTTAATCGTTTTCTGTCGTTCTCGCGGACATACCAAACACAAACTACCATTTTCCTTCGCTTGGTTGGAACATTAAGAAGCTTGAAGTTTCTCTGTTAATCAGAAGTTGGGAGGAAGAAAGAAGAAGTGAGTTTCTTGGGAGATGGACGAGGTTGATAGGATGGAGAGGAAGAAGAGAGTACATGGGGCAAAATAATCAGCAACATTAAACAAGGGGAGCTTAAGTGAAATGACGAAAACCCTCATATGCTCTACACGTGAGGGCAGTTAACGACTCCAATTTGATGGAGTAACCCAAAAGGACCATCCTTTAAAAGTTTTTAAATCACATGGATCATTCTTGAAGACAAAACAAGTTAAGGACCGAATTCGATTTGTTTTGGAAACCGTAGGGACCATTTATGAAGATTTTCCTTATATATATATATATATATATATATATATATATATATATATATATATATATATATATATATATATATATATAAAGTTACAAAATTATATTTTAATATGATATATGGCATTAGAAATTGGAAGCTACTTACATCCTCATTGATAATATCAACCTAAAATACATATTAATTCAAAATCATAAAGTTGAGACATTATATTGACAAGTATTTAACTTGATAAAATGATGAATTTATGATGATATGAGATAAAATAGTGTTGGGAGAATAACAAATCAAGTTAAGCACTTTATACAAATAATAAATGAACTTCGATGAAACTTGCAAAATCAAATTCTAAAAAAGACATGTCCATGTGCGAACGATATATATATATATATATATATATATATATATATATATATATATATATATATATTGTTTTATTAAACTTTTAGAAACTATTACAATCACTCAATGTTGCACCTCACTTGAGTTCTCAAAATAAAAAAATCACTCTTGCTTACAAACTGGTCCAAAGGTTGTGCTCTCATAATGATTGATCTTTTGGAAGTACACACAAATCTAGCAAAGAATAATGGTGGGGATATAAGCCTATATATAGGCAAACAAGAGAAAACCTAATTTTGATGGGCCATGCCCATCCACAATTAGTCCATAAAATGGATGCCCTATTTTCCAACCAATCATAGAATGCCATGAACGTGCTTCTAGAACCTTCAACAATCTATAGCTTATCAATACTACCAAGATTGCACATGATAACCACAAAGAGGCCAATCTTATCCAACAATGGTGCACCTTGATCCTTGGTGGCGCATCTTAATGTATAGTGCATCTTCAGATGCTCCACTATTCTCTCAGATTCTCTATCCCCACTCTAAGTGCTTCATCATGATTCCTCATGCTCCATGTGCCTCCAAATGCTTCATTATGATTCTTGATGCTCCATGTGCCTCCAAGTGCTCTATTAGGATTCTGATGCTCCATGTATCTCCAAGTGCTCCATTAGGAATCCTGATGCACCGTGTGACTCCAAGTGCTCCATTAGGATTCTTAATGCACTATGTGCCTCTATGTGATCCATTAGGATTCTCGATGCTCCATGTGTCTCCAAATGCTCCATTAGGATGCTCAGGTAGATTTGATCAAGTCTTCACACCCCATGAAATAGAATGATGAAATGATAATGAAAATGATCAATAATATAAAGGAGTGATATCGATGATATAACTTTATTATGTGTTATGATTTGGATTAGTTTATCTTAAATATTTTAAAGTTTATATGGTGATGATTATATTAACGTAACACTCATTAGATATCAACTAGTTGATTTGTTATAAATCTTAATTATTAAAAGTTCAAGTCATGTTTTGGATGATACTATGATTGGGTTGTATGCAATGGAAATTCCAACAAGAGGTCACTTGATAGTTGTTAATTGGGTTAGAAACTAACTAAGTTAGAAATACTGACCGATGTAACTTCTAACTAAAACTTGTAGTTTGATTTTGCATTTGAATGACTATGCAAAATATCAAACAACATTTTTTATAATAATTCTTTTATGATTTATCATTTAATTTATAACATTACATTTTTTACCCAACACAGAAATATATAAAAAACAGTTTAGATAATTAATTGATCTGAAACAAGATTAAATCATTACTACACATATGAAAACCAAAAAATTTACAGGTAATGTTTTATTTTATAAACATGTTCTCATTTCCTTTATATTGATTTTTCATGTTATTGTTTTGTAGTCATATTTATTGATTACCGTTAAAAACTGCAAGTACTAATAACACCAATTTTGTTCAATCTTTGCATGATCACCTTCACAATGTTTATCCGTATCACATTTTTTATGTTACATATATTTAAAATCCACTCTGACTGCAATGAAGGCAATAATGATAATTGTGTTGGGTTTTGAGCATTCTAACACTCCTATGGTGTACATGCAACCCTATAAACCTTGGATCTATGTTTTCTCTATTATACATGCAAATATTAAATATTCCAAGGTTTCATCCTAACTAGCAAATTATGAAGCACCTATACTACAAAGTTCTAGTTAGATGACATACCTTTTGATGTAGCTTGATGTCTTCAAGCTTTAAGAGCTTAGCCCCAATAGTGTGGAAGCCTCAAGTGGAATCACAAATCACCAAAACACCTTGGAAGAACTTGAGAGAATATGTATGCACACTAAAATCGGCCCACTCTTATTTTCACACACTTGTGCCCATTTTTGTGAGCCAAGGACCCCTTTATATATTATGGATGATTAGGGTTACATCCATGTAAACCCTAATACCCATGAACTTTCATTTACATAGGATCCATGGGTTAAAAGCTCCATGGACCATCCATGAAAGCTTAGCCCAACCTAAATGAACTTGGCCCATTCCATATACATAAGAGTCCATATTTAATTAGTTCTTTTTGATTACTTAATTAATTCTAAATTAATTCTTGATCAATACTAATTAAATAATATGATTCCATATTAATATATTAGAACTTATAAAATATTAATATAAATCATAAATATACTATTCTCAAAATACTATCCATATAAATTGTGCCGGTGAAGTGCAACCCAAATGGACCATGCCGGGTCGGGTCAAGTACATACCAAATATAGTTATGGACTTAGACATTAATCCAACAGTCTCCCACTTGGATAAGTCTAAAACTATTATTGAGTATGACTTCAAAACCTAACTGGCAATCGTAGCTCTTAAAGCCGCTGTCGAACTCTGACCTTGTCAATGACTTGTCCATTAGATAAGGGATCATATATTCCTCCATTCTAGATATCATATGGACTGAGACATGGATTATAATCATTCTCTCTATCCATTTGTTGTTTCCCGATTTTCGATTTATGATGACTGACTGATTGAACAAATCAAATCAGTCCTGGCTTGGCCAAGCACTCACATGTGTCATCGCTAAATCATAGAGGGGCCCACAGATATCGCTTTTATCCCGAAGGTAAAAGGAATGGATAAACTTCGACTCATATGGCTTGTTCTACTACTTGTTGAATCATACACAAAGGCACGTTTTATAATATCGAGTTACCAAATGCGTTTTCGTGCAATCAATGTATAACCAACTCATACTAACAACTCATATCTCTAGGTTTGAAGAATATAAGATATTATCGTCTCATGATCACTCGTGATAAAATCCATGAAGTGATTCAAATGAGCGCGGGTTGAATCCAATACTCAGAACTTATGAGCACTCATGAGTGTTGTAGCACCACTTTGTCCACCAACTTGGACCTCTACAAACCAACCCATGACAGTCTTGATTCATATCTACTTCCAACATATGACCGACTGTGGATGGTTTGAATAACTTAATCATTCAGGAAGAGCGACTTAGATATTCTGGAAGTCAAAACATGCAAAGTGAAACACAAGAATAAATGAATCAAATATGGTATCAAACCCTATGAATATAAATAAAGACTTTTATTTATCACCATATTGATTACTCATTATTCATTGTTTCGGTTTTATCAACTTTATACTTGAATTAAAAACACTAGTTGTCCCATTATCCAAGCATGTACACTATGTTTTTCTTAAACAATAGCTTTGCCATACACCAAGTATGCACTCTATGTTTGTCTATGATCCTTACTTTGTGAAATAAACCAATTGAACATAATTTCAATGATTCTAATTTCACACTCCCAAATCCTTATCGAAAAATGTGAGAATTTCAAATTCCTATCATTTATCGAAATCTGTTTAGATTTTAAACTTATATGCACTGACACTCCTGTAATGAATATGTACAAAGTCACAAAGACTTGTCAACAGTCATTATAAGGTATTCCAATGGAGATCAACTCCATGGAAACTAAGTCTCATATTCAAAGTACATTGCTTTGGACATGCTTCTTGCATTAAGTTTTCTAATCTTACACAGATAACTTCCACCTATAGAGACAACTCCATATTCTCATTTTGACTATCACTTCTGAGTAAGAGATGCCTCTTTTCAGAATATGTCAATATGGTCCTTCCAAAATTAGCACTATACTTCCAACTGTCCCTGAGCAACCAATCTTTGGTAAACCTCAGATTGTCCTCGACAATTGCTTAATCATTTTAGTCATATCCAATTCTAGACCTTTTCCCTTCTTAATGCCTCTGGGCATTTGGAAAAATTTAGAAATGACAAATATTATAGCACATGCAATCGATCCTGTACCCAAAGCAAATGGTACACGATTCATGATGTCTCACATAAAGACATGATTCTAGACCAGTCTTTTGCTACAATATTTTTATTTGCCATGTTTTCAAAATTTGACTATGAAGAGGGATGCCGTAATCATAATCGAATTTTGAGAACGCAATATATAGAATTTCCTTAAGTTGAACCAATCCAACATGAAATTCATATATATATTCTTGACTAAAGATGATTAAGGTCTCAATCTAAGCCTTTAGAACTGAAATGAAGTATATCCTCTCCCTTAATTATAGCAAAACAACTTTTTCAATCCCTGCAGCCTCACAAATTGAAACTTTTGTTTTCTATAATTAACATTGCTAACTTGCAACACTAACAATAATTATCATGCTCCCACTAACATGATGATTATTAGCATAACACTTATGCTCCCACTAGCTTTGACATGTACTCAGAAATCAGCTGGACTTCTAGAAATCAATACTTTATTGACTTCCTTACCGAAGTTCAGATTTCTGATACGAGATGCTTTGATAAAACTTTATCAAAATCATACACCTTTCCTTAGATAGCATGCATGTGTGTCTAAACAATTTCAGAACTATGAAAAGGGATGTCGTAATCATAGTCTCAATTGTTTAGACCTTTTGCCATCTGCTTCAAATCTACTTGGTGGAAGTGTTTCCTCACCATCATTTTCATGAATCGGAGAGAAACCTTATGGCCCTTAGATTTTATGGTGTATGTGTTCTTATCCATGTGAATCGTCAAAACCATAGTCACAAGACAAGGATAATGACAAATCCAAACTCATATGGATTGAACTTATGCAATGTTAACTTCTTGCCACCTGGCAGTACAGGGCCTGCCATTGCTTCCAAGTTGTTATGCAACCAATTGAGAACTTTCAGAACTCCTATGCAAAGCCAACTTTAACTGGAATGGGCACAGAATATGTCAACACGATAGGTTATAAACCTCAAGTCGTGTGCTAGTGAAGAACCTCAGGTTTTATTCTTGATTAGTTCTTGAAATTCTTTTTAGGATCTTTAACACTCCCACTATCCTCGTGACATATAAGACTATCTTGCCAAATATTCAAGAGATAGTGCGGATTCTTTATCAAGACAAACACTTCACACAATTGGCCTTAGTTGGTCTTTGTTTTAGCCAAAACATCACAACTTACCAATTTCAAATGTACAAGAGTAGGACACTTTTACACTTATATTTGACAAGTGTTTTAAACCTATCTTTAAGATATGTCACTCAAGTTATAATCTTGGAGTATGACTCTAAGAATTGTTTTGGAACGAAGTATGACTCATCTTCCTGATCTAACCATTTCAACAATTCATGACTCCTCTTCTTAGTCATAAGAATGCACTTAGATGACCTTTAGAGGACTAATTGTGATATGATTTCTAAATCATTAAGATGATCACAAACATGATACTAAAGGACTCTCCCATCTTTTCAGATTTGAGAAACTTTTATCTTTCTGCCTAATTTGATTCTTCGCATTCGTTCTGCCATACATTGAGACTTTTCCAAAGTTTCAGAATTATACTTAAACTTGTAAGTATAACCATATTTACTAAACTTTAGTAAATCAAATAGTCTTAACGAGCTTTGTGGTGGACATGACCAGTGCACAAGAATGTGTACTCGATCCCTTTAGTCCTTCACTTGACTCACACATCCATGTGAACAAGTAATTAGTCTTGATTTTCCAATGCTTGAAAGTTCTCATTCATCATACTATTCAACTTGCATGATTCCAAGTTTCGGTCCAATTGAAACTTGGGCGATGAGGAACTTTCCTGATTTGGTAAATTTAGACACTACCACAAATGAAAGAATCAAATCCATTTTCCAATATTGCTGTCAGTGGAATCATATAAGCAACAATTTTCCACAAATGCCATTGTAAGGATACTTCAAATAAATAAAATTAAACAATTTTCTTTTATTTTAAAACTTTGCGGAAAAACTTATCCTTACAATCCACATGGAAAATTGTTGTTATCTATTCCTTAGCAATATATCATAACTTCTTAAGCAACTGCTCAAAATTCTGATGCGATCGAAATCCACCTTCGCGATCAGAATCAGCATATACTTCCTTTAAGATTTCTCTCTATTCTTTGATTCTTAAAACATCAACATGTGACACAGTCACATCATGTAATGAGGATCTCAGAATAGAACTTAACAGAGTTAGATAATGGGCTCTACCTGATGTAGAGTCAAACTTATTGACTTTAACATCCTTAGGTAAATTTGGCAGCTTTGCAATCAACGCCCCTTCCTTTGGCAAAATAAACATATGGACCCTTTGGTAATCGGACTATCTCAGACTTAGCCTTTCTCTTTACCATTTGGTCAACCGGTTTGACTATGGCCAATCCCTTTCCATTGGGAAGAGAATGCTTTTTCTGGATTTCCAGTGTCACCATTGTCACTGTCCATAAAGTTTTTGGGAAGTTGATCTTCTAATCAAATTTGCTTTACTATCGTTCCAAATCATTGTTGATTCAGCAGCACCAAGCAAATAGATATGATCATTAAGGTTCATGTCATAGTCTGTTTCATAGTAGTCCCAAAGGAACTCACTATGTGACTTAGAAAGTGATTGAACATCCAACTTTCTCAAGACTTTGACACCCAACTCTCCCGGCTTGTCAATATGTGACTTCATCTCTAAGATGTGATCACACATAGACCTTGCTTGCCATTAGGGCTTGAGTGACCTTGAACTTGTGGGTTAGGGAGAATAATTGGAGGAGGTAGAGGAAGAGAAGTATGACTTCCATGAGCCAAACTCAGGAAGTCATATTCATTAGGAAAGCTTGGTTTGGGAAGATCATTGTTGTCTAAACCAGACATCAACAATGGGAGAAATTCACGTAAAGTTGATTTAAGTCCTTAATATAACACCCAATATGATATATTAAGTCTAGGACCCAACAAACTATTTTAGAACTTGGAAGAGGGACGCCGTAATCCAAGCTATAAAATATTTGAAGGTAGGTGAATGACGATTCACCAATTTCCACCAAGATAAACGAAATGTATTATTAGGTTTTAATTGGTTTTGAAACTCCTAGATTCTTTTGAGATTCATTGAACTTTTCAATGGCATGTTTCAATCTCGAGTGTGCCCTTCAGGTTTTGTGACTGGGATGCCGAGGATCACAAAAAAGGTGTGAAGTAACCATGCAAATATACTTGGTACCCTTAATATTTACCCCTCAATCGATGTGCCGGTTAACCACACACGCTCCAACGATACTATGATAAACATTAAGTTACCCTTTGCCTACCTTGTTAAGTCCAAGTTAGTGTGCCGGTTAACCACACACGCTCCACTAACAGCTTAAACAAAGTGCAAAGTGTAATTTCATGGATTAGCACCTTATTCACATTTTCCTAAGTAACTAAGATTGAGAATTTATAAGTGTTTAGTTACTTAGTATTTATCATTATACTTATAATGAAGGGAGAATTATAGTCCTTGTCCTACCTGTTCGGCTAACGACCCTCCACCAGTCAAGGAAGCGGTGGGTGAGAGTGGACACCCATTAAACTGCCATTTTATAGGCAGTAACCTTATACCCCCCTTATAGACCGGCTTCGTGAATAAGGCCTACTAATGGTAAGACGACTTGCTCTTATACATATAATATATTAAACTTTTAATATTATAATAGTATAAGGGTGTATTTTAGACATTTAAAATACTTGGTGGTTTAATCTATTAATTAAACTATACTCTTAATTTAATTAAATTTAAACCATGTCATTATGGAATTATTAATTCTCTTTTAATTAAACACTTTAATTATCTATTAATAAAGTCCATAAGAGTTAATTGAATTATTCAATAAAAACATCATAATTCCAATTATTAAAGTCAAAATTAAAACCATTTAATTAATTGTTTAAGTTATGAACCCAAGAGTTTTAGAATTCAATTCTTTTTTTTTTATCATAAAAACTTTTTCCAAATTCCAAAACTTGAGGGAAAGTTTTGTAACTCTTGAAAACTTTTGGATTCCATAACTTATGGAGTTAAATACTTGTTTTATGATGAAACTTTTCATGTTCCATAACTTAAGAACAAGTTATGGAATTCTTTAAAACATTAAGACCAAGTTTTGTAACTCCATAAAAAACTTTGAATCAATTTTTTTTAAAAACCTTTTCATATCCATAACTTATGGAGGTTTCAAAAAACTCTTTTGATCAAACTTTTAAAACTAATAAAATAATCATATCATTTTATCTTTTACTAAATTTGACCTAATTCAACTCATATAGCAAATGATTCAAATTTTACAAATAATTAGTTTTTCACAAAAACAAGTAATTATCTTAAAATTTGACAAACGTCATGTTTTTTGTTCCTATTTTTTTCAACTTGAAAATAAAACATTTGCATCAATATAACAGAAAACAACCCATGGCTCTGATACCACTGTTGGGTTTTGAGCATTCTAACACTCCTATGGTGTACATGCAACCCTATAAACCTTGGATCTATGTTTTCTCTATTATACATGCAAATATTAAATATTCCAAGGTTTCATCCTAACTAGCAAATTATGAAGCACCTATACTACAAAGTTCTAGTTAGATGACATACCTTTTGATGTAGCTTGATGTCTTCAAGCTTTAAGAGCTTAGCCCCAATAGTGTGGAAGCCTCAAGTGGAATCACAAATCACCAAAACACCTTGGAAGAACTTGAGAGAATATGTATGCACACTAAAATCGGCCCACTCTTATTTTCACACACTTGTGCCCATTTTTGTGAGCCAAGGACCCCTTTATATATTATGGAGGATTAGGGTTACATCCATGTAAACCCTAATACCCATGACCTTTCATTTACATAGGATCCATGGGTTAAAAGCTCCATGGACCATCCATGAAAGCTTAGCCCAACCTAAATGAACTTGGCCCATTCCATATATATAAGAGTCCATATTTAATTAGTTCTTTTTGATCACTTAATTAATTCTAAATTAATTCTTGATCAATACTAATTAAATAATATGATTCCATATTAATATATTAGAACTTATAATATATTAATATAAATCATAAATATACTATTTTCAAAAGACTATCCATATAAATTGTGCCGGTGATGTGCAACCCAAATGGACCATGCCGGGTCGGGTCAAGTACATACCAAATATAGTTATGGACTTAGACATTAATCCAACAAATTGTCCCAAAAGAAATCCATCGATGGATAAAGAAAGCATACTCCAAGCATGAATGGTTTCATGCAACCAACAACAACATCCAGACTTAGCTTTGATCTATAGAACATTATTAGAGAAAAACATTACAAATTACTAATTGTTAAAAACTATACACAACAAACACAATTTATAACATCGGGGTCTCACGATTTACATGATTACAGCCCACTAAATTTTAAAAGAGTATGCTAAAAAGATTCTTATTTTTATGCAATCCAAAATAAAATCATATTTTACATCCTTCGATGAACCACTTATGTGTTTGCTTAATTCATGCTTATTTGATCAAGTGCCAGAGGTTTTCCATTTAGTTCTTTGTAGAACACTCTTAAATTTTGGCAATGAAACAAAATACATGCTGAATCATGATGTAAGTCAGATCAAGGTCAAAAAAGAAGTTTTGTGTGTTCAACTTATGGTTCTAAATGACTTATCATGATGAATTTAGCATATTTTACAATACTTAACACACATTATACTTATCCAACATGTCTCTAAGGAAATAAATATACACACATATTCAATCAAATGACAAACAATTGGTTTGTATGTATATAGTTTCAAATGATAATCCATAACACTTGCTAACAATAGTTACTTCCTCCTTTAAGAACATTATATCCTCAATTTCAAAAACAACACATGGCACCCACTATCTAATGCTACTTCTTGTATATCCTTCAAAACAAAATATGAATTGCAAGATTAAAGCTCAAAATGATTCTAACGGGTATGTTTCCTTCACAGTTAAAAAAGATTAATGAAAGCAAATTGGAAGTAAAAAAATTGAGTTCAATGATTGTGACTAATTTGGTCATGCTCGTGTAACAGCCCATAAATTCAGTTAAATTTTTCATTTAATAATTAGAAATTTCAACCATATGTGTTTTACAAAATTCCATTACATAAACTCGTTGTCCAAAAGATCAGAGTATCCAAAACAATAAGTGCGGAGATACTGGAGAGTGCATGCCGCACCATTAAGTCGGGCCCTTGCCCTTAGAACAAGAAGTACCTGAAACACCCATCAAAACTGTAAGCATACGCTTAGTGAGTTTTCACAAAATACACAAATAATATAACCACATAATGCCATGCACATATATACATAGGGTTGCCATGGACTCCCTCCATGATCTTCATTTGGAACGCCATGGGCTACCATCATGGTCTTACATCCAAGGGTCATGGGCTCCCCCATGATCTTACCAAGTGCTATGGGATCCCCCCATATGGTCTTCACATAAGTCAATACATACCAAATAACAAAACCATTGCATATTCAACTATTGCAATCTCATATCACGTAATGGACCGACATTGGTGCCTTCGACCCATTGGTATAGTGAGAAGACTCACATCAGTCTGCTGGAAACAATAGTTGCTCGACTACCAATCCAAAATCTCACACTGAACAAATATACAAATAACCCTAATTAGAATTATAACTCAACCTAGTCAAAGAGCCGAAAATACTAAGTCTAAATCCCTCCATGATGGCCCAAAAGTCTTTCCTTCACTAATGGGCCTCGCATCAAAGTCTAATTCTATATTGGGCAACAAGGCCCAATAGGCTCAATCATACCAACATTTGCCCAAATATAAATTCAGGCCCAAACACCGGCAAGTCCGGGCCCGAAACCATTAGGACCCAAAGGTTTGAAGTCCGCCGAAGGCCCAAAGCTTCCTGAGAGCGTACGCCCAACGTACCTCTTCAGTACGCTTAGCGTACTGGGTTAAGGGGTTGTACGCGCAGCGTACAACATAGTACGCCCAACGTACATGCTGACTTGCATCTCACTCCATTAAGTTCTTAATGCATGCAGACTTTTCACTCAAATTCCAGATCTTAACCGTTTTAAGGGTCCTAATGCATAAAGTTGGCAACTTTATGCCTTTGCATGCCATATATGCTCCCAACAACCCATTCTATCATATTAGGACCTTTCCAAGGGTCTTAATTCATGCATGGAGCCATAGAAGTAATCAAGTTAACATTTTTATGCCATAATCAAGTCAAAGAACCTCATATCTAACCTCCCTAACCTCTGGAGTTACCCAAACTCCCAAGAGAGGATTTATGGACTCAAAAGTGGACTTCTATAAACCCTAACTCAACAAGCAAAAAGGATAAGCAAGGTGAAAGCTTTTTACCTCCACAAGCTTCCCAAGTTGCTCGAAATGCAAGATCCAAAAGCTTTTCCCACGTTCAAGCTTTCTTCCACTTCCTTCTCTTTGCTAACACACCAAAAATGAGGTATTTGAGGCACTTTCAAGCTCAAGAGTTGCTCACAAAGGATTTAGGGTTTTGGGGATGTTTGAAAGTAATGGAGGCTGGTTAGGGTAAGGTCCAAATGGCTTAAGGACGTTTAAATAGGGGCCTTGCCCTAAAATTTGGGTTTAGGGCAACCCCAGATAATCGGCATTTTTATGACCGGTCTGGTTGCAGTGAAAACAAATCAAGCCCTTTTTGGGGAAATCCCTGCTCATGTGGCTGGATTGGCCACAAGCATAACATGCCGAGCCTTTTACCCGACAGGCCCCATTGTGTGGCTTTCCGCACTTGGCACAACGGCCCCGACCCTGCTGGCCCCTACTGGGAGGATCGAAGGTCTTAGGTTTCTTAGCCTGACCCACTAATGCCTGAACCTGCTTCGTCTTCTGTTTCGTCCGGAGATCCAACTCAATTTCCCGTTCCTGGACCTTCTCCACCATTCCATTCAGGGTTTTGCACCCCGAAAAGCTCACGAACTCACGGATATCATCCCTAAGCATGGAGTGATACCTCATCTTCTCCATCTCTTCATCCGCAGCATACTGCGGAACCATCAGTGCCCTCTCTCTGAACTTGGCGGTGATCTCTGCCATAGTCTCTGTCATCTGCTGAAGATCCTGAAACTCTCTTACCAATAGTTGCACCTCAATGGCCGGTGCAAACTCCAGATCAAACCTCTGCACAAACTCCTCCTAAGACATCTTAGACACACCTGCCGATCCCACCTTGCGGGTAACCTCCTCCCACCAATCACGTACCCGATCCCTCAGCATACAGGACGCAAATCCCACCTTGATGGGTTTTGCGCATTCTAACACTCCTAAGTGTACATGCAACCCTAAATACCTTGGATCTATGTTTTCTCTATTATACATGCAATTATGAACTTTCCAAGGTATTACCCTATCTAGCATACAATACTTGATACTTGGGTAATCAAATGGACAGAATACATACCTTTGTTTGATGTAGCTTGTCTCCATGAAGCTTGAGTGCCTAGTGCCCCAAGTGTGACACCTCAAATGGTTCACACAACACCAAATGCACATGGAATGACTTGAGAGAAATGGAACACTCCTTGAAATCGTCTAGCCCTCATATTCACCCATTAGTGCACGATTTCTTGAGCCATGGGATTCTTTTATATGGTGGCTATTAGGGTTACACCATGTAACTCATAACTTTACCCATTCCTTATGCTCCATGGATTTTAACCTCCATGGAGTATCCATGGGTCACCCCATGGACTTAGTCCAACATAAGGAATCTTGGATCACAAGCCCACATATATAAGAATGAATGATTTACACAATCAACCCATATATTTAATTAGTCTCCTTTTGATCACTTAATTAATTCCAAATTAATTCTTGATCAATACTAATTAAATAACCTTATTAATATATTAGAACTTATAATATATTAACCAACCTTAAGTGTTATTTCTCTCATTATAGTCTATCCAAATGCATGATGCCATGCAACCCAAATGGACCATGCCGGGTCGGGTCAAGTCTTACCAATTATAGTTATGGACTTAGACATTAATCCAACAGTCTCCCACTTGGATAAGTCTAAAACTATTATTGCGTACAACTCATATCTCTAGGTTTGAAGAATATAAGATATTATCGTCTCATGATCACTCGTGATAAAATCCATGAAGTGATTCAAATGAACGCGGGTTGAATCCAATACTCAGAACTTATGAGCACTCATGAGTGTTGTAGCACCACTTTGTCCACCAACTTGGACCTCTACAAACCAACCCATGACAGTCTTGATTCATATCTACTTCCAACATATGACCGACTATGGATGGTTTGAATAACTTAATCATTCAGGAAGAGCGACTTAGTTATTCTGGAATTCAAAACATGCAAAGTGAAACACAAGAATAAATGAATCAAATATGGTATCAAACCCTATGAATATAAATAAACACTTTTATTTATCACCATACTGATTACTCATTATTCATTGTTTCGGTTTTATCAACTTTATACTTGAATTAAAAACACTAGTTGTCCCATGCTCCAAGCATGTACACTATGTTTTTCTTAAACAATAGCTTTGCCATACACCAAGTATGCACTCTATGTTTGTCTATGATCCTTACTTTGTGAAATAAACCAATTGAACATAATTTCAATGATTCTAATTTCACACTCCCAAATCCTTATCGAAAAATGTGAGAATTTCAAATTCCTATCATTTATCGAAATCTGTTTAGATTTTAAACTTATATGCACTGACCCTCCTGTAATGAATATGTACAAAGTCACAAAGACTTGTCAACAGTCATTATAAGGTATTCCAATGGAGATCAACTCCATGGAAACTAAGTCTCATATTCAAAGTACATTGCTTTGGAGATGCTTCTTGCATTAAGTTTTCTAATCTTACACAGATAACTTCCACCTATGGAGACAACTCCATAATCTCATTTTGACTATCACTTCTGAATAAGAGATGCCTCTTTTCAGAATATGTCAATATGGTCCTTCCAAAATTAGCACTATACTTCCAACTGTCCCTGAGCAACCAATCTTTGGTAAACCTCAGATTGTCCTCGACAATTGCTTAATCATTTTAGTCATATCCAATTCTAGACCTTTTCCCTTCTTAATGCCTCTGGGCATTTGGAAAAATTTAGAAATGACAAATATTATAGCACATGCAATCGATCCTGTACCCAAAGCAAATGGTACACGATTCATGATGTCTCACATAAAGACATGATTCTAGACCAGTCTTTTGCTACAATATTTTTATTTGCCATGTTTTTCAAAATTTGACTATGAAGAGGGATGCCGTAATCATAATCGAATTTTGAGAACGCAATATATAGAATTTCCTTAAGTTGAACCAATCCAACATTAAATTCATATATATATTCTTGACTAAAGATGATTAAGGTCTCAATCTAAGCCTTTAGAACTGAAATGAAGTATATCCTCTCCCTTAATTATAGCAAAACAACTTTTTCAATCCCTGCAGCCTCACGAATTGAAACTTTTGTTTTCTATAATTAACATTGCTAACTTGCAACACTAACAATAATTATCATGCTCCCACTAACATGATGATTATTAGCATAACACTTATGCTCCCACTAGCTTTGACATGTACTCAGAAATTAGCTGGACTTCTAGAAATCAATACTTTATTGACTTCCTTACCGAAGTTCAGATTTCTGATACGAGATGCTTTGATAAAACTTTATCAAAATCATACACCTTTCCTTAGATAGCATGCATGTGTGTCTAAACAATTTCAGAACTATGAAAAGGGATGTCGTAATCATAGTCTCAATTGTTTAGACCTTTTGCCATCTGCTTCAAATCTACTTGGTGGAAGTGTTTCCTCACCATCATTTTCATGAATCGGAGAGAAACCTTATGACCCTTAGATTTTATGGTGTATGTGTTCTTATCCATGTGAATCGTCAAAACCATAGTCACAAGACAAGGATAATGACAAATCCAAACTCATATGGACTGAACTTATGCAATCTTAACTTCTTGCCACCTGGCAGTACAGGGCCTGCCATTGCTTCCAAGTTGTTATGCAACCAATTGAGAACTTTCAGAACTCCTATGCAAAGCCAACTTTAACTGGAATGGGCACAGAATATGTCAACATGATAGGTTATAAACCTCAAGTCGTGTGCTAGTGAAGAACCTCATGTTTTATTCTTGATTAGTTCTTGAAATTCTTTTTAGGATCTTTAAGACTCCCACTGTCCTCTTGACATATAATACTATCTTGCCAAATATTCAAGAGATAGTGCGGATTCTTTATCAAGACAAACACTTCACACAATTGGCCTTAGTTGGTCTTTGTTTAATCCAAAACATCACAACTTACCAACTTCAAATGTACAAGAGTAGGACACTTTTACTCTTACATTTGACAAGTGTTATAAACCTTTCTTTAAGATATGTCACCCAACTTATAGTCTTGGAGTATGACTCTAAGACTTGTTTTGAAACGAAGTATGACTCATCTTCTTGATTTAACCATTTCAACAATTCATGACTCCTCTTCTTAGTCATAAGAATGCACTAAGATGTCCTTAGAAGACCAATTGTGATGTGGTTCTTTAATCATTAAGATGACCACAAAACATGATACTAAAGTACTCTCCCATCTTTTCAGATTTGAGAAACTTTTATCTGTCTGCCTAATTTGATTCTTTCCATTCGTTCTGCCATACATTGAGACTTTTCCAATGTTTCAGAATTATACTTAAACTTGTAAGTATAACCATATTTACTAAAATTTAGTAAATCATGACGAATAGTCTTAACGAGCTTTGTGGTGGACTTGACCAGTGCACAAGAATGTGTACTCGATCCCTTTAGTCCTTAACTTGACTCACACATCCATGTGAACAAGTCTTAATTTTCCAATGCTTGAAAGTTCTCATTCATCATACTATTCAACTTGCATGATTCCAAGTTTCTATCCAACTAAAGCCTTGGGAATGAGAATCTTTCCTTATTTGGTAAATTATGACACTACCAAAAACGAAAGAATCAAGTCCATTTTTTTTTCAAATATTGCTATCAATGGAATCATATAAACAACCATTTTTCCCAAATGCCACTTGTAAGGATATTTAAAATAAATATAAAATTAAAAACTTTTATTTTATTTCAAAACTTTGCGGAAAAAACTTATCCTTATAGTGCAAATGCATACGGAAAAACTTGTTGTTATCTATTCCTAAGCAATGTATCATAACTCCTAAGTAACAGCTTCAAAATTCTGATGCGATCGAAATCCACCTACGCGATCAGAATCAGCATATACTTCCTTTAAGCTTTCTCTCTATTCTTTGATTCTTAAAACATCAACATGTGACCCAGTCACATCATGTAATGAGGATCTTAGAATAGAAACTTAACAGAGTTAGATAATGGGCTCTACCTGAAGTAGAGTCAGACTTATTGACTTTAACATCCTTAGGTAAACTTGGTAGCTTTGCAATCAACGCCCCTTCCTTTGGCAAAATAAACATATGGACCCTTTGGTAATCAGACTATCTCAGACTTAGCCTTTCTCCTTACCATTTCGTCAACCGGGTTGACTATGGCCAATCCCTTTCCATTGGGAAGAGAATGTTTTTTCTGGATTTCCAGTGTCACCATTGTCACTGTCCATAAAGTTTTTGGGAAGTTGATCTTCTAATCAAATTTGCTTTACTATCGTTCCAAATCATTGCTGATTCAGCAGCACCAAGCAAATAGATATGATCATTAAGGTTCATGTCATAGTCTGTTTCATAGTAGTCCCAAAGAAACTCACTATGTGACTTAGAAAGTGATTGAACATCCAACTTTCTCAAGACTTTGACACCCAACTCTCCCAGTTTGTCAATATGTGACTTCATCTCTAAGATGTGATCATACATAGACCTTGCTTGCCATTAGGGCTTGAGTGACCTTGAACTTGTGGGTTAGGGAGAATAATTGGAGGAGGTGGAGGAAGTAAAGTTCCAAGAGAATTGGGAAGATCATAGATGTCTGAACTAGACATCTTTTGGGAGATATTCAAGATAGTTGATCTAAAGTCCTTAATATAACACCCAATATGAAATATTAAGGCTAGGATCCAACAACCTATTTATAACTGACGATTTACCAATTTCCACCATGAAAAACGAAATAATGTAATTAGGTTTTTAATTGGATTTGAAACTCCTAGATCTTTTGAGATTCATTGAACTTTTCAATGGCATGTTTCAATCTCGAGTGTGCCCTTCAGGTTTTGTGACTGGGATGCCGAGGATCACAAAACAAGGTGTGAAGTAACCATGCAAATATACTTGGTACCCTTAATATTTACCCCTCAATCGATGTGCCGGTTAACCACACGAGCTCCACCGATACTATGATAAATATTAAGTTACCCTTTTCCTACTTTGTTAAATCCAGGTTAGTGTGCCGGTTAACCACACACGCTCCACTAACGGTTTAAACAAAGTGCAAAGTGTAATTTCATGGATTAGCACCTTATTCACATTTTCCTAAGTAACTAAGATTGGGAATTTATAAGTGTTTAGTTACTTAGTATTTATCATTAATACTTTTAATGAAGGGAGAATTATAGTCCTTGTCCTACCCGTTCGGCTAACGACCCTCCACCAGTCAAGGAAGCGGTGGGTGAGAGTGGACACCCATTAAACTGCCATTTTATAGGCAGTAACCTTATACCCCCCTTATAGACCGGCTTCGTGAATGAGGCCTACTAACGGTAAGACTGACTTGCTCTTATACATATATTTATTATTAACTTATAATACTATAAAGTATAAGGGTTGAATTTTAACTTTTAAAATTCTAAAGGCTAACTTGGAATTAAAGTATTCATGGGGAAAACTTTACAAATTCCAAAACTTGAGGGCAAGTTTTGAAAATATTCAAAACTAATTAATTCCATAACTTATGTGTTTAAAGTAGTTTTAATTAAAAAAAAAACTCTTCAAGTTCCATAACTTGAGGACAAGTTATGGAAGACTTTAAACTAATAAAAGAATGTAACTTTTCTTTATTTTTGTAACTTATGGAACTAATTAAGGTTACACATTTTATCATTTAATGAAGTGACTCTTGAACCTCCATAACTTGAGGACAAGTTATGGAGTCATAAAACCATTTAATGAGGACAAGACTCTTCATTTTTGTAACCATTGCCAACTTTTTATGAGTTTTATGAAACTTAAATGTGACTTTTCATATAACTTGAGGACAAGTTCCAAAAACACATTTTAGAATCAACTCTTAGATTAAAATGGATTGAAAACACATAATCAATTAACGTTTCTATTAATCTAATAAACTCATATGAACAAAGATAATTCACATCAAATTTTTTTCAAGTAATTAGCATAACTTTTAAACTAATACAATTCGATTTTTCAGCTAATTTTGCAAGTATAACAAGAAAACAAGCCTTGGCTCTGACACCACTGATGAGTTTTGCGCATTCTAACACTCCTAAGTGTACATGCAACCCTAAATACCTTGGATCTATGTTTTCTCTATTATACATGCAATTATGAACTTTCCAAGGTATTACCCTATCTAGCATACAATACTTGATACTTGGGTAATCAAATGGATAGAATACATACCTTTGTTTGATGTAGCTTGTCTCCATGAAGCTTGAGTGCCTAGTGCCCCAAGTGTGACACCTCAAATGGTTCACACAACACCAAATGCACATGGAATGACTTGAGAGAAATGGAACACTCCTTGAAATCGTCTAGCCCTCATATTCACCCATTAGTGCACGATTTCTTGAGCCATGGGATTCTTTTATATGGTGGCTATTAGGGTTACACCATGTAACTCATAACTTTACCCATTCCTTATGCTCCATGGATTTTAACCTCCATGGAGTATCCATGGGTCACCCCCATGGACTTAGTCCAACATAAGGAATCTTGGATCACAAGCCCACATATATAAGAATGAATGATTTACACAATCAACCCATATGTTTAATTAGTCTCCTTTTGATCACTTAATTAATTCCAAATTAATTCTTGATCAATACTAATTAAATAACCTTATTAATATATTAGAACTTATAATATATTAACCAACCTTAAGTGTTATTTCTCTCATTATAGTCTATCCAAATGCATGATGCCATGCAACCCAAATGGACCATGCCGGGTCGGGTCAAGTCTTACCAATTGTAGTTATGGACTTAGACATTAATCCAACACACCTTTTCCGCCTCGGGGAAAAAGCTCGTGCGCTGGGCATTCTCCATGTCCGCAACCTAGTGGTGGCTGGTGATGGGGTCCCTAACCCTAAAGAACTCAGGCGCACCACACGCCTTGAACTCCTAAAATGAGGGAGTTCGAGTCCCAATCTAACTCACAGTAATCTCGGCTCGAAAAGACCTGAGCCACTCCTCCATAATCTCCATGATCCCCTCCTTGACGGTACCAAAGATCAACGGGGTAGCGTCAAGGATGCCATGAGTAACCTCAGTCGCGATAAGATCGCACAAACTATCATTAATGGGTTCCCCACTAGAGCCTGGACCTGATCCTGATCCTGATCTTGAACCTCCTCACGTAATCATCACCATCCTCAACTGGAAAAATACAACATAAATAGCAATTGATAAGGAAGTTCGAAGGGATTCCTCCTCACCGGATTCCTTAGAGCTTCCAGGTCTGCCCTTATTTCGGGTACATGTCGTGTGCTTTCAGTAGTATGGGCCCAATACTACCTTCCACACCTACCTGTACCATCCCCAAGGCCATACCTGATGCCTATAATTCACCCAACCACAGATAACATGACCCACAGAACACAATACAAACTCAGATCCTAGACTATTCTAGGATTTCTCAATCCTCACCGAACCAGAAACCTAAATCAATCATAGCAGGTTTCCTTATGCATGTAAGTTATACACAAATAGAATCACATAGATTGTCAAATAAAGCTTCTACCCTAAACCACAACCAAACAAGAAATAGGAATAAGGCAGAATCCATCATTTCTAAGGCTATGCAATCCTAGACATATACAACTTTGAAAGCATACATTCAGCAAATAACGAATTCAACATCAATTCCTAACAATATATGTCGAGCATGGCTAATACATTGGGAACACTTACTTGAGCTCGGTCGATTACGCGCTTTGCACTCTCCCCCTTTTACCTTAAGAACATCGTTTTCAGGAAATTTTTAACTTTTGTTTCTTTTGGGAAAAGGGTTTACCATTTCCTCAGTTTGAGTTCTGACACACCCGAGAGTGTGCCCGAATCCCTCAAACCAAGGCTCTGATATCAACTTGTAACAAACCAAAAATTTCGATAAAAATTTTCATTTAATAATTAGAAATTTCAACCATATTTGTTTTACAAGATTCCATTACATAAACTCGTTATCCAAAAGATCAGAGTATCCAAAAAAATAAGTGCGTAAATACTGGAGAGTGCACGCTGGGCCATCAAGCTAGGCCTTTGCCCTTAGAACCAGAAGTACCTGAAACACCCAACAAAACTGTAAGCACACAACTAGTGAGTTTTCCCACAATACACAAATCATATAACCACATAATGTCATGCACATATACACATAGGGTTGCCATGGACTCCCTCCATGGTCTTCATCTAGAATGTCACTGGCTACCCCCATGGTCTTACATCCACGGGCCATGGGCTCCCCCCATGGTCTTACCAAGTGTCATGGGCTCCCTCATGGTCTTCATATAAGTCAATACTTACCAAATAACAAAACCATTGCATATTCAACTATTGCCATCTCATATCAAGTAATGGGTCGACATTTGTGCATTCGACCCATTGGTATAGTGAGAAGACTCACCTCAGTCTGCTGAAAACAATAGTTGCTCGACTACTAGTCTGAAATCTCACACTAAACAAATATACAAATAACCCTAATTAGAATTATAACTCAACCTAGTCAAAGAGCCCAGAATCCTAAGTCCAAATCCCTCCATGATGGCTTAAAAGTCTTTCCTTCACTAATAGGCCTAGCATCAAAGTCTAACTCTATATTGGGCCATAAGGCCCAATAGGCTCAATCATACCAACATTGTTCCAAAGGTAAATTCAGGCCCAAACATCAACAAGTCCAGACCCAAAACCATTAGGGTCCAAAGGTTCGAAGTCCGCCGAAGGCCCAAAGCTTCCTGAGAGTGTACGCCCATCGTACCTCTTTAGTATGCTTAGCGTGCTGGGTTAAGGGGTTGTACGCGCATCGTACAACATAGTACGCCCAACATACATGATGACTTGCATCCCACTCCATTAACTTCTTAATGCATGCAGACTTTTCGCTCAAATTCTAGATCTTAACCGTTTTAAGGGTCCTAATGCATAAAGTTGGCAACTTTATGCCTTTTCATGCCATATATGCTCCCAACAACCCATTCTATCCCATTAAGACCTTTCCAAGGGTCTTAAGTCATGCGTGGAGCCATAGAAGTCATCAAGTTAATATTTTTATGCCATAATCAAGTCAAAGAACCTCATATCTAACCTCCCTAACCTCTGGAGTTGCCCAAACTCCTAAGAGAGGATTTATGGACTCAAAAGTGGACTTCTAGAAACCCTAACTCAACAAGCAAAAAGGATAAGCAAGTTGAAAGCTTTTTACCTCCACAATCTTCCCAAGCTACTCTAAGTTCAAGATCCAAAAGCTTTTCCCACGTTCAAGCTTGCTTCCACTTCCTTCTCTTTGTTAACACACCAAAAATGAGCTATATGAGGCACTTTCAAGCTCAAGAGTTGCTCACAAAGGATTTAGGGTTTTGGGGATGTTTGAAAGTAATGGAGGCTAGTTAGGGTAAGGTCCAAATGGCTTAAGGACGTTTAAATAGGGTCCTCGCCGTAAGATTAGGGTTTTAGACTCGAGCCACGTACGCCTCGCGTACTGCTTGGTACGCCCCGTGTACGTGGTGCATGCCCACAATCAGCTTTCTCCCAGTATGCTAAGCGTACACCTATGTACGCCCAACGTACGTAGGGACCCAATTGCAAAGAAAACTCATTCAAAGGGAGAGAAAGGTAATACCTAAATTCCGATCAGTACAACTCGGAAAGAAAATTACGATTGAAAAAGGTGAATAAAAGAAAATCATAAGTAAAAAACCATTAAAAGTTGTGGAGAAGAAAATGATTGCAATAGTGTGGAGAAAGAAAAAGATGTCGCACCTGAAAAAGGAAGAACACAGCGGAGGTGGAATTGTGTGTGTTCTCTTCTTTGTTCTTGCCTTGAGATGGGTAGGGCAAAACGGGCAACATGGCATTTGTTCCTAGCAGGGGTGCCTCAACCTTATATTTTGCTAAGTATGGCTTAGGGCCCCTAATTCTAAAGGGCCCCCTATTCTCCAAACTTAACCCAATATTAATATATTTGAAATCTCAATTAGTCCACTACTGATTGTCCGATAGGCTACGTCACAGTGAGCGAACTTGATTCTTGAAGACGAAATGCATGTGGCACATTAATGCGATCTTGAAAACTAAAATGCCACATTTTTTTCTATTATTTTATTTCGATTCTCAATTGTTCAAATCCTCAATGCCAAATGTTATGTGATTCACTTCTTTTCCTGTTTTCCATTATCTATTAGGGTTAACCAGTTAGGCTTAATTATTCTCAATTATCCATTGATTACATAATACAAATTTTCAATTGTCAATTCTTGAATACTTTTGTATGGATTTTGCCTTTGGAATTTCCGAATTTGGGTTGGAACGAAGTCAAGGAAGCAGTCAGTGAGTCAAGGCTGTCAAGCAACACGTATTTCCATTAATCCATTACTTCCAATATTTTGTTTGTTCATTTGTAGTTATCTTGGTGATTCACAAAAAACATATACATAATAAAAAAAATTAACTCCACCATTTATATACTTTTTAATTTATTATTATCGGTCCCAACTCGGATAAAGGAGGAGTATTTATAACGTTAAGTATAGTAAAGGCCAAAGGGCCCCATAATTTTGGTTCACTTAAAGCCCCCAAATTGGTTGAGTCGCCACTAGTTCCAGTCCTTGGCATTTCACTTGTGGACCGAGTTAGGTAGAATCAATTGACTGAGTCCTTACTTGTAGACGGAGTCCAAGATTTTTAATGTATAAGAAACATGTTAATTGACATTTTTGGACCCAGTCCACATTTGGACCGAATCAGAAGCTATATCAAATAGTCCTAAGTAAGTTTAACTTTTTAAGATCATAAATTGGGATACTTATACTCGGGGGTATACCCGTGAACCTAATATTTATTTACTATTCGGATACTTGACGGGTTTGGGTTCGGTTTGGAAGACAATTTATAACTGAGTACGATACTTAGATCATAAATAATCATCCTATACCAATCAAATTGCCATCCCTATCCATACCCCAAGTTGAAATACTTTTGAACTATTTCTTATGATACATTTCTTTATGTTGGCATATCATGCATATTCCTCAAATACTTCCACTCTTATTTTCAACTAGATCAAAGTGCATCAAACGATCAATGTTGTGTTGAAATTTCATAAAAACAATTTTGCAGATTTATGGAAGTTCTTTTCAAGTGGTCCCTACCATCCTATTTTGGGAAAATCGCCTTGAAAAATCACTATAATATGCCTTTTGTAACTTTTGAATTTTTTGAAGAACTCCTTATCATAACAAACTTTTTCAAGATTAGGAATACCTCAATCTTCAACCAATCACAAGAATCTTTTTAGTCCTTTTCAAAAAGTGGTTTTTCAAAACTAACAAGGCACTAGATTTTAATCCTTTAGGCTTTGTCCTTAAAGAACATGATGAAGCAACATCATCATTTCTTCCCCTTCTTACTTGATGAGCTCTTTAAATTGAGAAACAAGAATGTGACCCACATTTTAAGATCTCAATATACAATGCACATAGTGTTTGGGTGTCCATGACATGTAGTATGGGAGATGGGTTCAATTAGATATATACCTTTCACATTGGCGAGTTTCATGAAAATCAAGAATAATTCTTAAATTAAGTGGAATTTTGTGACACAAGTTAAGAGCTTGCTTGTTAGATAATATGTAAGTTCCAAATTTAGTCATCTTAGTGAATAACTATTTAAGATTTTGGTTTTAAATTTTGTTGAAATATCATGGTCAAATGATCAAACTATTAGTCAAACTAACTTTGCCGCTTATTTTTTAGTTTTGTATATTTCTAGTTGTTTTATATGTGTAAGGGTTAAAGTAGCAATATTGAATCCTAGAAGGGGATGTGTGAAATTCGTTATATATATAGAAGACATGGCTGTATATTTTTGTTTTAGTTGATCTCTTTAATTTTAGGGTTTATATTCTCTCTAAGGAGTTTGTACATTATTTTGTTTTGGGTTTGAGTTGTGTTCTGTAATATTGAGAATAGGTTAGGAGTTCTTTTTAGTGAGACAAAGTTTTAATGGTCCTTGAAAACGAACTGGTTTTATTTTAAATAAAGCTGTTCGTGTTGGAAATTATTTGTTCATTCAAATTATCAAAGTTTAGATGGTATCAGAGTATGGTTAGTGTTTGATCTCCTCGTTTCCATCTCTTTCTGTTCAATCCTTCGTGTTAAGGTTTTGGTTTGTCGTTTATAAAACTACTTCATCTTTCGTGTTAGGGTTTAAGAACTATTTTGGTTCTGTGATTTAGGGTTCGATATTGAAGATTCAGGTCTGATTTGGTCCTTTTGTTCATCATCTTCATCGGTTTTGTTACGGTGGTCTTCTGTTCCAGCTATTTTATTGCAGCGGAATTACGATTTCGAGTGATGACTAGGGATTCATATGTTCGGCTAGGGTTTCGAGGTGGTTGTGTTAGCGTTTCCTTTACCCTATACCCTGCGAAGAATGTAGTATAACCGAGGTTTATTGCTCCGTACTTGCTTTTCGGCGTTATCTCCTATGAATCAAACCTGAATCTGAGGGTATCAAACCTTAAATCTCGAGCATGTATCCTCAGTTGCGGCTAAAAACATCTGATTCGTTCAAACCTTGATCTGAGGGTATCAAACCTCGATCTTAATCCTGTCACTCTAACTTGAGGATAAAAGCCCTTCCGAGCCTGCCATCTCCAAAACCGACAATAGGACCTCTATGAGAATTTTCTTCCCTTCTTTTCCTGCTTTACTTTGAAGGTATGCGGTTGTTCAAGATTCATCTAATTGTTGGTGTTGTCTTGATCCCTTGAATGCCTTACCTTAATATTTTGAAGGATTACGAGTATTTGAGTCTCACCGTACTCGTGGTGTGTTTTTGATTATTCTATTGCATTTTGCTTACTATTTTTTGAAGGTTTGCGTTTTCATTGAGTCTCACTGTTAAATAGTGAGTAGTTGATTAATTCGTCTGCCTTCACTTGTTCTACACTTCTGTGCTTATTTTCATGTGCTTATCTACTTGTGTACTTGATTAATTTTTGGATTTCTATTATATGTTTAATTTTGTTATCTGATCTAGAGCTATGTTTGGGACCCAACATACTATGGTTCTATCTTATCTTGGTCATTCCAATCTCTTTAGTTTAGATAGCACCTGAAACTCTGACTAGAGGTGGTACCAAGAATGAGAATGTGGATTTTGATGATCCTTTGCATATCCACCCTTCTGATAATGTTGTAACCAGCGTTGCAGAAATTGGCGATTAATCGGGGATTAATTGCTTGGCGGTCTGCAACCGATTACAATTAGGGTGCTTGGCAGAAATTGGTCAATGTTGGTCAAACTCGGGCTAGGCGGTCCTCAACGCTTCTCAACGGTCCTAGGTGGGAAAATTTTTAAAAATTCAAATTTTCAAATATTACAACAAAATTTACAAAATTTTAAAATTTTAAATATTCAAATATTATACCAAATAATTCAAAATAAAAAAATTAAAAAATTTTAAGTTTTCAAATGCTAATTTTCTTTAGATATATTAAGTTTTAAAATAGTTTTATTAGTAATTTAGGGTCCCTAATAAATCCCTGCCAAACCGATTAATCGATTGACCCCAGTCGACCGTCAAGCTACCGCCGAACGATTTTTACAACCTTGGTTGTAACTAGTATCATTAATTTTATACTGCTAGGAACAAAAACTTATAGAGTGTGGCGTAGTTCTATGATAAGAGCTTTAAAAGCTCATAACAAACTTGGATTTACAAATGGAACTATTACTAAATCGAAGAATGATGAACTAAAAGAATTAAAATGGGATTGCGCTAATGTTGTTACATGATCTTGGATTATTGGGTCTATATCATAGTTAATTTATACTAGTCATGCATGCTCTAAAAGTGCCCAAGATATATGGATTGAACTCTTTGAAACTTATCATAAGGCATATGGTTTGTGATTTTCAATGTTCATCAGAAGATCAATTCATCTCTCAAAGTGGAATGACCTTATATGATTATTTTAACAAATTAGACTCTTAATGGAAGGATTTTGATGGTTTAATTAATATTACTGATTGTAAATGTGAAACATCTGTCAGTTTTAATAATCATGCAAAATTAACGAAGTTAATGCAGTTTTTAAATGGTTTGGATGATTATTTTAACCAAGTTAAAATGCACATTTTACTTATGAATCCTCTCCCGAATGTCAAACAACTTAACATTATTTAATGTATTTGTTGTTCTAGATATTAATATTAATCTTTTATCCGTGCATAAACTATGTAAAGATAGTAAGTGTGATATTTTTTTAATGAACATCTAACGACCCAAAAATACTAAGTAAAAATTTCATTTTCCAACAACCAAAACCATTCATTCATTCATCTATAAGTAATAATAGTATAAAAGTATTCTCTAAACATTAGTGTAGATCATAAAACAGATAGTGCGGAAAAACTCCAGGGGATGCAATACGCTCAAACTTGACCCTTCCCTTTGGAATCAGAAGTACCTGAAACATCTAAACATCAAAACCTAAGCACAAATCTTAGTGAGTTCCCCAAAATACCACATGCCATACATAAAAGTAGGCCTATCCCTAGGGGTATATTTCAACCCATGTGAATGTTATCATCCAACCATAGTCTTACAATCACTTCTATTGTAGTAGCCCAATTGCAGTCTTTCTGCCATGATCCAACCACAATCTTTCATACAAGTGATGTGATCCAACCATAATCTTTCATACAAGTGTTGTGATCCAACCACAGTCTTTCATGCAAGAGTCATAAAGACAGTCTAAAATCCTACATAATATAGTGAGAAGGCTCACCACATAAATGCAGTCGAAAGTAAAAAATCTCTCACTTACGATAAAATGGTGCTACACACTACCTAATGAATCATTCAAGGTCAAGCCTTAGACCACCATCTAAAGCTAATCAGTCGACCAAAAGTCAACCATGTCAAAAAGTCAACGGTCAACAGTCACCACATTGTGGCCAGCCACTGGCCATGTCGTGGCTATTCAACATAGTCGCGACCAACTCTGCCAGTATGTCATCACAACAATCCAATAAAATAGTCGTGATGCTCTTCTTTACCACGTTGTGGCGAACATCTTTCCACGTCGTGGTTTCTGGCTGAAGACAACTTAATTGATTAAGCTCTTAATCTGACAAGACCTTTGCTCAAACATCCCAAAAGCTTCTAGGTAACCTAAAGGTTCATAAAAATCCATACTTTATGGACATTCATGACCCATGCATATCCTCCATTCAAACTAGGACATAAAGAGTAAGAAATGGAGTTTAAATCCATGCATGGCTCCAAAACTTCATAAGAGTTCAGATCTGGATCATATAAGGCATTTGGGACTCACAAGACCCATAAAGTTGCAAAATTTAAGGTAACCAACCATTTAAACTTCACCAAAGTACTAAAAGCTCATAAAATGACATAACAATAGATCTAGTGAAGTAATAAGCAAGATAACAACTTTATACCTCCAAAATATCACAAATGTGATGAAGATTTTGGATCTAAGCTGGAACCAAACACCCAAGCAACAAGAGGGAATCCTTCTTCTCTTCAACCTTCACAAAATTAGATCACACACTCAAAACACACACACACACACACAAGGAGGCTAGGGTTGATTTCTAGACTTAGAGGGTGATGGAGAATGAGGGTGAATGAAACCCTATACATTACATCCTTTACATAAGGCCTTAAGCCAAAAAATTAGGGTTTGAGCCTAAGAGGCCTCCACGTTGTGGCCAAGACACTGCCACACTGTGGCTACTTAAAATGTTTACATACCAAAATTGGATGCCACGTTGTGGTGATCTTCCCCACCATGTTGTGGCCACGAACTTCCACAAGATTTAAGCATCGGAAATTATACTTGAAATCAGATCTTATATAACATAAGTGTTTGGTTTAGGATTCACAAATTCAAGGGGATGGTTGAGAATGATAGTCAATATGGTGGTATCTATTATCTAAATAGTCTACCTAGAGGTGATTAAATTAATAATCGCAATGTTGCTAAATGTAATATTTTAAAATTTACTTGGCATAATAGAACTGGTCATCCTGCTAACCAAGCCTTGGATATCTTAAGAGACAAATTGAATTTTAGTAAAGATCCTTTGTCCATTTATGATATATACCATAAAGCAAAACAAACTAGGGGAACTTTTCCTATAAGCCAACATAAATCTAACAAACTTGGAGATCTCATTCACCTAGATGTTTGGGGCCTTATCGTGTGACTTGTTTAGCTTGTTTAAATATTTATTGACCATTGTGGATGATTTTTCTAGAACAACTTGGGTTTATCTTCTTAACTCAAAAGATGAAGTGTTTAATTGTTCTTTTGTTTTTTTTAACTTTCTTTAACATTTTGAAAAATCAGTTTGAAACTAGTCTTAAAATTGTCAGGTCACATAACAGTACTGAGTTTGTTAATAATCAAATTAATGTTTTTTTTGTAAAGATAATTGTGTTTTACAGCAAACTTCTTGTTTTCATACACCGCAAAAAATGGATTTGTGGAGAAAAAACACAAACATATTCTTAATGTTGCAAGATCACTTGTTTTCCATTCTGGTCTTCCCTTGAGATATTGGGGAGATGTCATTTCAACTTTTTTTAATAAACAAAACACCTTCTTTTGTTTTAAATGCTTTGACTCCATATGAGTTAGTTTATAAAGGCCTCCTAGTTTTAAAAATCTAAGAGTTTTTAGGTGTATTTGTTTTTTTACAAAACTTAATATAACTGATAAGTTTTCCAAAAGGGCTGAAAAGTGTGTTTTGTTCGGCTATTCTCTTGAAAAAAGGATATAAATTACTTAGTCTTCATTCTAATTCTATCTTTGTTTCCAGGGATGTCAAGTTCTATGAATTAGTGTTTCCTTTTGAATGAGAAGTGGTCAGTCTAATACGTCTCATGATAGTTCTATCTATTGGGAATCGTTTTTCTATGATGAGTCAACTCTCCCTTGGCTAGTTAATGATGACTTAGGACCTGGTAGTGTGAGTGAGGACCATCAGTCTGGTGGTGCTAGTGCAACTCGTAGTGAAAATAAAACAGATACTAATGGGACATATACTACTCACATTGAGGATGCATTTATGCCCCAACCTGATTGGACTAACTCATATAAACCTGACCCGACCGAGGAAATGAGTCAAGATAATATCGAACTACTTGAAAGTCACTCGATAGGTCGCAGTAGACATAGTAGAGAAACATGTGCTCCACTTAATTTTAATGATTATATTATTGAAGACAAGTATAGATATGGAATTGAGAATAACATTAACTATGCACAAAAAACAAATGAAACTACATGTTTTGTAACTAATCTTAATAAAACTTTAGGACGTAAATTCTACTATGAGGCTTCTCTTAATCTTGAATGGGTCAAAGCCATAAACCAAGAAATGGAAGCTTTGTATAGAAATAGAACATGGGAAATAACAAACTTATCTAGAAATAGAAAACATATTGGTTGTCATTGGATTTATAAAACTAAGTATAAATCCAATGGTCAAATTGAAAGGTATAAGGCTCATTTAGTTGCCAAAGGCTACAATAAAAAAGAAGTAATAGATTACGAAGAAACTTTTTCACCAGTTGCAAAGATTGTCACTGTTAGAATCATAATAACTTTAATTGTTAATCTTAACTGTAATTTGTATCATTTTGATATAAACAATGCATTTATGTATAGAGATCTTGAGGAAGATGTCCTTATGACACTCCCTCAAGGTTACCATAACAGTAGGTATAAAAGAGTTAGTAAGTTGCTAAAATATTTACATGGTTTAAAACAAACTCCTCGAAAATGGAACCAAAAGCTTTGTTCATCTCTTTTTTCTTATGGTTTTAAACAAAGTCTTAATGATTATTCTATGTTTGTTAAAAATATAAACAATTTTGTGGTTGTTCTTTTGGTTTATGTTGATGACATTATTCTTACAGGCAATAATGAAGTTGAAATTTATAAAGTTAAAAGTTTACTGAAGTCAAAGTTTTTAATTAAAGATTTGGGAAAGCTGAAATATTTTTTAGGAATTGAAATTGCTGATATTCATGGTGCGGTTTGTCTTTCACAAATAAAATATTGTATGAAATTTTTGCATGAATTTGGTATGTTGGGGGTGTAAATCTATCAAGACTCCACTTGAAAGTAATTTTTTTGTTGATGGTGTTTTTTATAAAACTACCGACAGTTTTCTTGAAAACATAACTGGTTTTCAAAAGCTTATTGGGTAATTAATATATCTTACTATCACTAGACCCAATATCTCCTAGTATGTTCAAGTTTTAATTCATTTTATGTACAAACTCATTTAATACACTTTAAATATTGCAATGAGATTGTTAAGATACTTAAAGAACAATCCAAGAAAAGGTGTAAGTTTTGTAAAATCTAATTCTACTGATCTTAAATGATTTTCTGATGCTGATTGGGCTAAATGTTTGTTTTCAAGAAAATCTGTTAGTTGATATCTTGTGTTTTTTTGGAAACCCTCTTATTTCTTGGAGAAGTAAAAAACAAGACACTACTTCCAGACTATCTACCGAGTCTGAATATAGGGCTCTTGGTACTGTGTCATGTGAAGCGATTTGGGTATTAGAAGTTTTGTCTGATTTAGGCTTTGATCAACTTGTTCATGTTAATTGGTTTTATGATAATGAATCTGCCATTAAGCTTGCACTCGATCATGTTTTCCATGATAAAACAAAGCACTTTGAAATTGATGTGCATTTTATCCCTGAAAAAAATTTCAAAAGGAGTTAGAAAACTTGTGAAAATTGATTCTTCAAATCAAACTGCATATATATTGACAAAATCTTTGGTTTCCACTCAATATTAATTTTTTGTTGATAAAATGGGTATGATTGATGCTTTTTTTGAAATATTGTTTTGGGACAAATGTTAGTTTGTGTGGGGGTGTTGAAATATCATTGTTAAATGATCGAATTGTTGGTCAAACTAACTTTGTCTCTTATTTGTTAGTTTTGTATATTTCTGGTTGTTTTATATGTGCATGAATTAAAGCACCAACATTGAATCTTGGAAGGGGCTATGTGAAATTCATGGTATATATATAGAAGACATGGCTCCATATTGTTGTTTTAGTTTTTATCTTTCATTTTAGGGTTTATATTCTCTCTAGAGAGTTTGTACATTCTTCCATTTTGTGTTTGAGTTGTGTTATGTAATATTAAGAGTAGGTTAGGAGTTATTGTAGTGAGATTGAGTTGTAATAGTCCTTGAAAATGAATTGCTTTTATTTGAAATAAAGTCGCTCATGTTGGAAATTGTTTGTTCATTCAGATATTCAAAGTTTAGAACTTTAATTTTATAAAAAAGTAATCAATATAGAATTCCTCATTTTCCCATAAATTTTTAAAAAATAACGAGCAAATGTATTGAATTTACATATTATCGATCTAAAATATTTTTTATTGTTTTAACCTTCAACTCATTTTAATTGTTCTTGGATATAAATGTTTACCTTCATCACATTTTAATTGTCCGGGGATATTAATGTTAAAATCTTGATAAAATACTCAAACTCCGTAATATAACATTTTCTTAGCTTTTTGAAATAAAATAGAAGGGATTAAAAGCTTTATTTGGAAAGAAAATGACAAATTTAAATAAAACAATTAAGTTTTTTCTCAAAAAATAGTCGATTATTTATCAAAATCGAGCTGATTTGTACCCAAAAGTTTTTTTTTCTATACACAACAATTTATGTTTTAAATAATTGTAATGTACATCTCTATAAATTATAAATTGATGCATATGAGAAAAACTGTTGTGTATGAATCAATTCCCTTACAAAAAAAAGTCATAATTTATTATATATATCGGCTAAGAAATGGGTCGTAAGGTCTTCGAGATTTGGCCTCCACAACCCTTTTACTTAAAACAATTATTTTTTTTACATTTTCCACATTCAATTTTGCAAAGCCCTACTATAAAAAACATGCCATAAGAAAATATGTTTTTATTTTCTTAGAGGCTCATGCGAAAATAACAAGATTATACTTGCGATAGAGGTATTTTCACAAGTCCTTCTGTGAAAATATCTTTATCGTAGGTTCCCTCTACAAAGATAGCATAATACCATCAAAATTACTGCTACTTTTTTTCCTTTGTTACAACATGTTATCAAGTATTTTTCATGGGTAAATGAACCCAAAGTGAGTCGTGGATCATGTTTATAAAGATTTAAATTATTTACCATCATAACATCGAGCAATATCGGAGATGATATGTTTAAAATATTGGAACTTTACTTATTCATGACTTGATGCTGTATTGGTGTATTGTTTTTGCCATTTTTCCTTTGTTACAACATGACATGGTGTTGTAGGTGTATGTTTTCTTTGTAAAGGAAGAAATGGTAGAAAGTAATAATAGAATGGTAATATTGTTACTTATCAAAAACAGAATTGCAAAAATTGATACAACAATATTGAAATTTGGTTGGTTCCTATCATATTTGAATTTAAGTTTGAACTCAGATTTACATATTAAAAATCAAAATCAATTTAAATTTACTTGATTAAACATGATCGTAAGTAGGCCTGACAATGGAGCGGGTTTGGAGCGGATCGGTCTTGATCCAAACCCGTTAAACAATTTTCAAATGATGATCCAAACCCGACCCGTAACCCGCAGAGTTTTGAATGATTAAACCCATACCCTTATCCAACGGATCAAAGAATTTCAACCCTTTTACCCGACTCATTTACAATATTAAGTTTATGCTATAATTATTCATTAAAACACACAATTGGAGTCGATTTCAAAGATTCTAGAGTTGATTATATTAGAATGTTAGAAAACAAACCTGATTGTGAATTGTGGAATGTCGATATGTCGATTGCAACATTTTCTTCTTGTTCTTGAATCTTGATTGAAGCCCTTTTCTTCTTGCATTTGAGTCTTGATTGTGGAATATTGATTTCAAAGATTATAGAGTCGATTATAGTGGGAGTCAACTGCAATAGGCCATTTGGATTAGGAACTGAAGTGGGAAGTTGAAGTGGAACATCTAACAGTCTAACTCCTTGACTCATGTACGTGAAGATTGATAAATATTATAACTTATTAATAATTAATGTATATATCAAAATTTTAGACGGGGCGAGTCATAAACAAATCGGATCGATAGTGATCCATACCCAACCTTTTTAATAAAAGGGTTAACGGATGCGGGTCGTTAACGGGTAAACGAATCATAAAATATGATCCAAACTCATTCATTTTGCACGGGTTTGAAGCGGATCAGGATCAAAACCCGTTCCATTGTCAGTTCTAATCGTAAGGTCCGGTTCAATTCTAATGAATACCGCTATTTGTAATTAATATCATGACACATGTATATTTCCCCATACACATGTATATTTCCCCATAAATATCCCAAATATTCATTGTTTGTTAGGTGAGCTACATCTAGATAGTATGATTGCAAGGACAACATCTTTTTCTCTAAACACTCTAATACGAAATTTATTAATGAAAAAATCTATTTTATTTTGTCTAAAATTTGCACCAAAAAAAAAAAAAACAAAAAAACAAAAAAAAAAACCTAAATGTTTTAGTTAGATTTTTTTTTCTCTTACTCAGGAGACATCTTATTTTCCATTTCTGGGGAAAAAATGAGTTCTGATATATAATCCCTAATCCCTTATCAAGTTTATATAATAATTAAAAGAATAAGAGGAATGATGTTGTGGAAAGGGTTTTGACTACAATGTCCTCATGGCTGACTTCAGTGGGACCACCTCCCACCCTCTTCTCATAATCCTGAAATTAAATTCCAAATAACGAAAATAATTCAAAAAAGATAAAATAAATATAAACCAATATTTCTTTAATAATATTGATACAACTGCTTTTGTCTGTATATGTTTGGATCCGCTCACCAAATCTATTCCCCCTTGCAAAAAAAGAATAGTTATTCCAAGTTTTAACTATTATTTCTTTGAAGACTTTGAAAATTAGATAAAACATAAGAGCATCTTTAATTATACTTTATTTTTAAAATTTATTTTAGAATGTAAAATAATTTTTATAGTGGTTTATTTTCAATCACATTCTAAACTGTATGTTATATATTCTAATATAAAGTATATGAGAGATGGTATAATTTACATTCCAAATTTAAATTATAATTATTCTTTTCATTTATTAAAAATTAAATATCTTCCTACTTGTTCTTCTTATATGTCCCCTTATAAATGATGACAAATGACATCAAAAATTATTAATTTTATTAAATATTATAAGTGTTGTAGTTTTAGATGTATAAGAAGATGGTAAGAGAAAAAAATAAAATGATATTTGATTTCTCTTCTTTTATTTATAGAAATAAAAATTAAATATCTTCCAACTTATTCTTCTTATATATCCCCTACTAGTTTTAAATGATGATAAATGTCATCAAAAGTTATTAATTTTATTAACTATTATAAGTGTTGCAGTTTTAGATGTACAAGAAGATGGTAAGAGAAAAAAAATGATATTTGATTTCTTTTCTTTTATTTATATAATGTACAATAAAATTGGGGCTTTTACATTCCAAATTTATGATGTAATTGTTCATTTCTCATGTTTATAAAATGTAAAATAGAGTTTGGTTTGAGCCTTGCTCTATTTTACACATTAGATTAATGTCTATGCTTAGTGAGGAAACTTCGGAATGGTTTGGACACTTGGATAATGATAGGCTTGGCTCCGGATGGTGTCTTCCTAGAAGTGTTATTTTGGAGAGAATTGTTCATTGATCGTTTGAGTGATATATGTCTAGGATTAAAAAACATTCTCTAATTTGGACTTTGTGGTTACAAAAACATTGATCGTTTTATTAATCTTTTGTTGTTAAAAAAAGAAAGAGTTTTGAGATGCTCTAATAAGATGTATATCAGTAAATATACAAAAGCATTATATCTGAATTTTGATCATGTCTAATTAAGCAATTTGTTTCCTAAAACTCATGAACAGTGACATTTTTATATGGGTACTGTCATAATAATAGTGAACTAAGATATTTACTTTTTTTAAGAAATATAACAAGAAAGAAGCATCAGTGTGATATGGGGTTTTTCTTTGTCTAGTATTTATTTGGACAGAGTATAGTCATGCAACTTTTTTCATTGTAAATGAACTATTTGTGTTTGTATGTGTGGATGTCTATGCATGGTGGAAACTTTATTAGTTTCTTGTGGATCATGATAGATTTGTTTGTCTTTTAACCTAATTTTATATTGTTTAAACTTTGATTGAGCATTAAAAACCGATAAAATATAATGCCTAATACTTTAAATTTGTATTCTGAATAAACAAAATTCATGATAATGTAGTACGTAACGACGTAACGTTGTTAAGTTTAAAGCTAATTAAAGTAGAATAATTTAATATATTTCACGTGCTAAATAAAGAAGATTATAAAGGTTATTTCATAACTAGGTAAGAACTCCATATCGATAAAATATAATGGATAGTCGTTTTACATCAACACTAGCAATCAACATGACCTATTGACCTTATATATATAGGTTTAGTTTCTATGGAAAACAAAAAACCCTAAAAATCATAAAAATGCATAAAAAAAATACTTAGAGATCACAAAACTTTTTTTTGAATTTGTTTTATAAAAAATCGCAGCTTTTTATTAAAATTCGCTGAAAAAAAAAATAAAAAATCAAATTTTTTTTTTATAAAAAAAAAGTTTTTTTTTCAAATTTTTTTTCAGCGAATTTCTTTAAAAACCTGCGATTTTTTCATAAAAATGTCAAAAAAAAGTTTTGTGATCTCTAGGTATTTTTTTATGCATTTTTATGATTTTTGGGGTTTTTTTAGTGTTTTTTTGTTTTCCAAAAAACCCTTCCCTATATATATATATATATATATATATATATATATATATATATATATATATATATATATATATATATACTAGCCATTTACCCGTGTCAAGCGACGGGTGAAAATAGTTTTTTCAGAAATTAGTTTCCAAAGAAACTCACTAAAATTTCAACTTAAAAAATACATATATAAGTATGATTTCGACTTATTTGTTTTATATTAATTTAGACAATTTATTTTAGTTGTATTATTTTACCATGGTATTTATTTTACATTAATTTATTTATATTAAAAAGGTATATATTTATTAACACTAATATTGAGACATGTATTTAATAGCCAATATTCAAATGTACATGTCAGGAATTAGTATCGATACAAAACACCAAACGAAACCAAGAAGCTGACCAAGGCAACAACCAAACAATATAACTCTTCACAAAGAGATACATGCCATAGAAGGAAGAGATCAGTAATAGTTGAATCTGAGTGTCATTGCATGAAAGGTATCCAATTGACTTCAAATAGTAAATTTGTTGAAACTCCAACCCAAAATGCATTCAGCTAGAAGCATAGTCTTCGTTATGATGCAACAACTCTTAGCTCTTCAAAACCATTATTGTCTCCATTGTAGTAAATGAAGGAACAATCAAAAGCACCACCAAATGTTTCTTTTGTTTACCTGATGAACTATAAATCATAATATTAACTCCATGAAGATTAGCAATGTCACTGTTCTTTTTTGGTGCCAGATGCACTAATAATTACAATATTAAAAATGATTTTTTTTAAAGAATAACATTAAACTTTGCTCTCACTTCGAATATAACCAATGCATATTTTTTTTGCAATGTCTTTTTTCTTGGAGGTGGGGCAGAAAAAAGTTTAACCATTATAACCAGGTCCAAATCGAAAGGAAAATATGTTGCTTTGTTCTGCATTTAATTCGAAAAAAGGAAATTTAAAGTACAATGTATAATAAATAAAGGCTTATTAAAACACAAAATTGTCTAAAGTACATAAAAAACAAATATAAAAATTTAAAAAAACAACAATAAACCTAGGTGAAGAGTAGACGGTTTTTGAAAACTTGAAAAAGGTCCAAAACAATATATGCTCATCAAGCAATTCAAACTATCAAAAAATTATTTTCCCAAAGCGTTTTTGTTTGAATTCCATCCGGTTATCAAATTTCAATAAAATCTAGTTAGTAAAGCGGAGGTAGTAAAGTAGATTACTATTTAACAGGTTCAGAATCTCAACATATCTATTAAAAATAAAAAAATCCAGTCCGCAGGAATACCATAATTTCATTCACTATTTTTTGTTATTAGCCAACATTTTTTCTTTTTTTTTTCCTTATCTAAAATATCTCAAAGTACATTGTTATTTATTGTAATTAGCTGGATATATGGTAAATGAAAGAAAAACACAATATGCTATGTAGGTATGTTCAAATTAAATGGTCATGTTTTGAGTTTCTAGAAAGGTCCAAAACCACATCAACTAAAATGCCCCTTTCCTACATTTTTTATTTTTCCCAAAATACCCTTTCATTCAAAAAGTTGAGAACCACATCAAGCTAATTCAAACTATCAAAAAACCATTTTTCCATAGCATTTCATTTGTATTC
Source organism: Lactuca virosa (assembly GCF_052849685.1). NCBI lineage: Eukaryota > Viridiplantae > Streptophyta > Magnoliopsida > Asterales > Asteraceae > Lactuca > Lactuca virosa. The sequence continues at coordinate 269,148,729 of NC_136427.1, forward strand.
CCACCCAATTAATATATTTAAAAAATTCCAATTCTAAAAGCTATTGGCCAGGTTTATAATCTCAATATAGCTATTATCTCATTTAAAATTAAATAGTCTAGTTCGAGGAGAACCAGAATCTCAACACTAATAAAGATGCATAAATCTAATATACTTTTACAAAAAAAAATCCAATTTCAAGTTGATTACTTATTTACCTTTTTGAGACTCTTGATGTGTTTCCCGGACATGCACCTGCTTCCCCCCTCAAGTACCTCAAACTTTGCACCGATCTTTTCCTTTTCACCACCATCCACATGTTAATTCCTGAAACTAAACAGAACAATCCAGAAAAAATAAATCCATGCAAGAAAGTAAAATTGGTTACGTTTCAGTAACTGAAGGGACCACTTTAGATGATGGGTTTCATCTATAATCTCACCTCTCTGACTCCCAACAGTTGTAGTTTCTGCACAAACATAATTTATATCATTTTTGTAATTCATAGGAATGGATTTTTTCATAGTCATGACATCCATTACAAAAAATCATGTTGACAACAAAGTACGATCATTTATTATATAAGCAATCAATTGTTTGTTGAATATTACATACAAGTTAACATGACACTGGATTTGGCTTCTTAATTCCTACATGATTGCCACGTGGGATTAGCATCAGAAATGAAAAAAAAAACCCCAATCATCATGAAACTAACCTTAAAAACTTTTTTATTGAAATAAATTGGAAATAACCTTAAGAACAACGTGTCATGTTGATGTTGATGCTAACACCTGAACAACCCATCCAAAATTTACCTGCGCAGGATAAAAGATAACCCAATCATCATATAATTATGTTAAAAACATAACATGGTATTTCCCAAATAAATATAAAATTGAAATTAAAGAAATAATGAAATGGCTGAGGGATGTTCATGGTGCTTTACCTCTTTTGAGTCGAGATAGAGTTATAGGGATGTTCATTGACGATTGGGAAGCGGATAGTCAAGAAAGAACGCATGAACCTAGAATGAAAACAACCTGAAATGTTGACAAAAATCATATATTATAATAAAAAAATCTTATTTCAAGTGTGTAATTAAACCTTGTGTGTTCCATAATAGAAAAAAATGATCCAAGATTTGATTCTCCTAAAAAAATCATCAAAAAAACACATTTAAAGTCTTACAAAAAATTTCACAAAAAAAGTTCAATCCTAGTGAGAGTTATCATACCCTTATCTTCCAGTGAGGTGATTTCACTTGTTATGACCTCAAATGGTTCAGATGTTCACCTTTACCAAACATCCATAAGAAGCTCCAAAAAAAAACCATTAAAACTAAAATTAAAGAGAATCTTGTTCAACAATGTTACCTCTGGAAAAAAAAATCTCGGGTAATCCTACATATCTTCCATTTAAGGGGGAAGAACATTTGCATGCAGACGTGAGGGTTTATGTGGGAAGGGATGGCCAATAACCCTCTTATAGGTTGTAGCAGCGTCATTAGAAGGTGGCGGGAACAAAGACTGCTGGAGACTGAAGAGAATACGGAAAGAGACAGAAGACATGCAGACTTTAATTAGGGTATAAAGAAGATACATGTGAAGGAGGTGGAAGGCATCGAGAGAGGGGAAGAGCAAGAGGGGTATATCCTGATTTTAGGGATCCAGAGATGTATGTAGGTGGTGGTGGTGGAGTGTAGGGTTTATGGAGAACAGGAGAGCATGGTGAGATTCAACATATAAGGGAATAGGAGAAGGAGGAGAGGATGCTCCAAGGCGTTGCCCAATTCAACTGATTAAGAAGTCTGAGATGCTATATAACTTTGATTTAACCGATTCATTTGATTTTGACCAATTCAAATGGCTGAAATTAGGGAATGTTGGTTAACGATTGTTGACTGATTCACCATGTTGACCGGATAAGCTCTTAGTGCATAAACTTGTTGTATATGATGCAATAAGCTTTGTACCTCTTAAATTCAGCAAAACATGTTAAATGCTTATTAAAGTATAAAGATATATATATATATATATATATATATATATATATATATATATATATATATATATATACACTAGGAATGTTATAGGCCCTTGCTAAGCACGGTCCACGAAGGGTAACTTGGGTTTTTCTCTTGGTTGTTTAAGAATATTGTGCTAGTAACAAAAAAAAATTGGAAGTTCAATGCTATAAAAGGTAAATTTTCAACGTAAAATGCTTGAATAAGATAAAGAATATGAAAGTACAATGCTATAATATACAAACAAACGAAAGTACATTCCTATTTTAATTTGACCGTCAAAATCTGGAGAACTCTCACATGACACCCCGACAATGAATCCAAAGTCACATCAACATCAAGCTTTAAAGGATACATCATAATATGACCTTGCTATTCTGAAAACTCATGAACTATGCATCTTTTCTAGTTATCTTCAGCTACCCTCATCACACCCTCCAAACTATCCAGGTGGACATAACACCTAAACCACACCAAATTGTGCCACCCACAGATACATTCTACAACGAAAACAAAATTGCAATTTTAGCATTACACTTTGAAATTTCTACCCAATTATATTGTATTTAGATCAACTGGTGCACGTGTCCATTCTCATCTACGGAAGATTTGATTTTCCATGCTACAATATTGTATATTGTTTGCATAGACTGGCTCTATATATTATTCACACTATTCAATTAGCTCCAAAAAGAAACATCTTATTATAAACTTCATGGGGGTAAAAAAGTAATAATACCTTCTAGAGAATCAGTTGCATAGAAGGAGATGACGAAACACCCGTATGCCACATTAATAGTAGTAACTGTCGTAACACCCTTGGTATTCAACAATAACCTGTAAAAGAAGTAGAGAAGTACAACCATGTTTAGTTGGACAAAAATGGATGCGGCTTTCTTGTTTTTCTAAACTAAAAAGGCATTATCGTTGTTCTTGAGTTTCATTTTTGAAACAATTTTCTAAGTTTCAAATAAAGAAAAAGCAACCCTAAATTAGAAAATAGAACAGGCAACCAGTATGCCCATCTTATGATCTATCAACTTAACACCAAAAGTCAGAATCATATACTTTTGATTATCAAAATCGTAAACAACATGCATTCAACATATTCTCCGGCTTGAAACTGAACAACACTAATTTAACTAAATTTTGAACATCCTACATGATTTCATCTCCCAATTTTTTTTACCATTTTCTAAAATCAAGTAAGAACCCTTTTTTAAAAGGGAAGAAAAGTAAGAATCCTTCTAAAAATCATTTTGTCGGTTTCAACTTCATATCAAGTCTTGCTTCAAGATGTTGGTGAAATTCCAGAATAAGTCCAAGTATGTCACACCTCCAAACCAAGATGGCGGAAACGTCCGGGGTGGGTGACTTTCATGTATTGTATCATAACAACTGAGTAATAGTAAAGAAAACAAACATAACCATCATATATATAATTGAAAAAGTTACATCATTGTAAGTGTTACATGTTTCAAAAGTCAGTTACAATATGATGACAAAAGATTTGTTTGACGCCTTAGCACCCCATCCTCAAAAGCTGTTCGTTACATGTTTTACTGATTCCATGATAATACAAGTTGTTTGAAAAAGTGTCAACAATTAAGTTTGTGAGTTCATAAGCGTTTGTATAAAAATAGTATGCCATTCTGTAAAAAGATATCGTGTTTATTTCCATAAAATATGATATTTTCTAATAAATGAGATGTAACTCGTTCACTTGAAAAATGATGGTGTTTATTCAAGAAAATCCAATATTTTCCGCAGAAATGAGTTGAATTCTTAAATGTTCCAAGACCGAAATGTATAAGTGTTTCCCATACTTAAAAATAGTAATATGTAGTTGTATTCGTGTATAAAATCTTTCGAAGAAATGTGTTTTCGTGTAAAATGTACGTATAGTCGTTTCCCCGTGTGAGTTTTCAAAACCGTGCATTTAAGATGCAGTGCCTGCCTCGTCATTCTTCAGACGCCGATATATTTATGACATTTGTTACCCATAACCTGCCGGTCTGACTGTAGCTAGTAGTCAGGGTGTGGGATCATCAGTCCCGTATAGATCTATACACAAGTATCACGATCTCGTATCGGATATTCCGGTTATAATACAGGACTTTCGTGTATACCTCAGTTAGGTACGATGAAGACAATGTCTCACAAATTTATTCAACGAGTGTACGTGTTTTTGAAATAAAAACGTTTGTATATGAAATTATCCCCTCTTTCCAGGATAATATCGAAAATGCCGTAAAACAATTATATATGCACTTTATATATTTTTGCCCTTTACTCAACGGGTTACAAAGGGGGCAAAGTTTCGTAAACTATATTTATGAAATTTTAATGAAACGAACGTTTTGTACTCAGTATATATATATATATATATATATATATATATAAGAATAATGTAATGTATTTTGTAACCGTTTTTTCATATCTTTACGTTTTTATCAAAACGTCGTATGTGAAAATATACTAGGTTGTTAGTAAATTCGTTTCACGTATTTAACACTTTTCGTAAAAATAGTAAAATAACGAATTTAAATGTTTGCGTTTTAATGTAAATTTTCTTGTGTGTTACTTGTATTACCCCCTAAAACATAGAAAAAGTCTTGAAAAATGTAGGGGTATGAACTCACCTCGACCGTGATTACGGTTTGATAACGAGGTAAAAACGGTGACCTTCGAGTCTAGAATACGTGAAGCTAGTCGTATCCTAATAGTTTAAACACATAATAATGTGTGAATCAAAATGGACTATCATGAAATTGTGTTTGTATAACATTTGCTTATAATAGAAATGCTTACCGAAAGCTTATAAAATAACTTTGAAGAATGCTTCCTGGGATTGTTTTGAACTTGAATATTGAAGGAATGGGCTTGAGTTTTGAGAGAGAATGGAAGTGAAGTTGTTAAATGTGAATGGTTTTGAAGAATGGTTCTTAAAGTGTGCTTTATATATGGGATAATAATAGATAAGGGTGTAAGAGAAGTGACACTTACGTTGGTAAGTGTAATATATCACTTTGGGAAATGGATCAACCAATCACATTGCATTAAATATCTAGCATCCAAGGAGTTTTCGGCCTAAATGAGGGTGATTTTGGTCCTAGCATGACCGAAATCCCTTTGTAAACCCTTCTTAATGATGATTTCGGTCCAAGCTTTATCCAAGAAAGAGATTTCGGTCCTAGTGAAGAGTTTTTGGCCTTAATTGGCCTTAAACAAGGTGTTTTCGGTCATGGCATCACTCATTAAAGGGTTTTCGGTTTTGGGGTTCTCTTTGAAAGGTGATTTCGGTCTTAAGAGAACCGAAATCCCTAGCTTTGTGGGGTCCTAGGCCTAAATCCTTAAGGCAAGTGGTCCATTCTCTAAAGCAAGGTGTAATTTGTGGTTGGTTCTATCTCGATGTATTGACAAACATTAATTACGACATGGCTTCTTAAAGTATATATATGATAGCTTATACATACAATGCCCTCTTGGCATTCATAGTTCTATTGCATCGATTTTACGATGTGAATTCACATGTACACGGTTACAGATTAGACTTGTTTGTTCTAGATTTTTTTTCCAGTTGTCACATTGATGTATGTGAAACTAACTAGTTTTAATCCTACTTATAAAATCTAAATTAATCACACAAAGGCAGTGAACCTGTCTATTGGTGGTATAGTTCTAGTAAGCAGGGTATCGAACTCAGGGAACGGCAATTTAAACTAATTACTAAAATTATCTAATAGCAACTAACAAATAATAAAATAGAGGTTTTTCTCTAGTTTTACAAGACTAGAAACTTACTAACACTTAAACTAAATTACTAACTAGCAACTAAGCAAGCAAAGACCAACTAAATTCAATATCTAAAGGGACTTCTATTTAGGTTCGACTCAATTGATCCTATGGTTGATTTTATGGTAATAGTGCAATGGATTAACTTTTTATTGGCTACCGATTCAGGTGATTAGGTTCACATTCGCTACACTCATCCTTAGAAAACAAACTAACTCAAACAGTGGCCAGTTGTCTAAATTAATTTAATTCCCTAGGTTATTTATTCGGGTTAATTAAGACTTGTTGTGGTTAACTAATTTGCCCCTTTTGTTGTCCTCTTGTTGATGGTCATCACACAAGCTCACACGTAAATTTACCTATTTTCTTATTAATTCTAGTTTCACATTCGCTAATCCTAGTCATATAATAAAGTGTTCACATAAATTATACGAGGTAAACAATTAAGAGATGTTCATGCAACTTAATTATCTTCCTATTAACAGAAAAATAGTTTTCATTCACACATAAGGTTCTTTAACAAGCTTAAATTAACAAAATCACCAATATAAAACTAATCCTACCATAAATCAAACCATAGTATCAATATTGTCTCCCCAAACAGAAGCAACAAAGGTTTTAGCTCATGATTAAGGTAAAAACGAACTCAAACACAGATGCTAAAAGCTTAAACATAATTAAAACTAAAGATCTAAGTAAAGAGTTATGATTTGTGCCTTAATTCTCCTTTGAAATTGGATCTAGGGTTGGATCTTCACTCTCCAGGTCTCCTCTGGCTCTTAATCGCAGCTTCTCTCCCCAAGGGTTCTCTCCCAAAAAACGTGAATCGATCTGAGGGTCTCTTTTTATAGATTCGACCCGACTCGTCGAGTCCAAGACTGACTCGTCGAGTCCATCACTAAATTCCCGTGTACGGCAAGTCAAGGACTTCTTCTGCTTCGCGAAACTTCGTGGCGACTCGTCGAGTCGGTGACCAACTCGCCGAGTCCCTTGTGGTTTTTTTGTTGTTTTCTTGTTTTGTTCATTCCACAGCTTCCCGATAGTTGCTCCTGCTTCCTTTTGCTTCCGAGTACTTCTTTTGGACTGAAAATACAATTCAAAGATAATTAAGTACCTTTTTGTCCATAATATGCAAATATTTAGCTAATAAATGATAAAAATCTATATTAAATATAAGGCTGAATATGTACACATCAAAATACCCCACACTTGAGTTTTGCTTGCCCCCAAGTAAAACTGAATTTTAAACATACTAGCATCACATAAGACAATCCCAATCTATCCCAGCCATTATGTCAAGACCGCAACGCATGTATTTGTGTCTAAATTTTTTCCTAAGGACCCCCCTAATTCTAAATATTAACAATCCTCATAAACACTCGTCCACTTCTTTTGAACAACGCTCATTTTATGCATCCCTCCGAATCCATCCCCAGAAAACTTTTTTAACCTCAAGGTATTTTTGGCTGAGCAACCCAAACATACATAATCTAGAAAATTACAACTTTTTGATACCACTATGGAGCTCTTTGGAATTCTTCGTTTCTTTGATAATTTATCTTGATTTCTTTGAATTCACCACCTTTATGATTCTTGGTATCTTCAAAATTTTTGATTTTTCGGAATTTTGATCTTTTGATCTTCACTTTGAATGCTCCAAAATTCTTACAACTTTTCTTGTAATTCTCTCTCTCTCTCTCTCTTTTTTAACATGTATCTCACTTTTTTTTTTCACTCAATACCTACATGCTTAAGCAAGGGCACTCAACTTCAATCTTTATTGGTTAAAGTATTAGTCTTCCTGGATACATTTCAAGTACACGATGCTAAACATATTGCGATCCTCAAACTAAGCGAGATTGTGTTTTTGTCCCATGATTTCACTAGAATAAAGGGGGCCACAAATGCACTAGAACGTGTATAGGCTCAACTAAACATTTGGGTCTTCATAAAATCATCAAACATAACACTAGCATGGAATCCTAATTGTTTTTACCAAGATTTCCTAAATTAACCCTAGCAATTTTAATGCAAAAATTTCAAAATTTTCAAAATTTAACTAAGATTTTAACTAATGTAACCAACCCCCTACCCCACACTTAATTCATGCAATGTCCCCATTGCATATCATGACAATTAAAGAACATAAAAGTAAAGAGAGAATTGGAACAAACTCCCCTGAGATAGTAGTGGCGAGGTTGATATTTCTTCTTTTGAGCTCCATCTTCAGCTGACTTTAGACATGGGAACAGCTCATCCATGCCTTGGGTGTCATTCGTCTCATGTGGTTATGCTCCAAAATATAGAGGAAAAAGGTCTTGGAAATTCTCGAAAATTGATCTTTAATAGTATAGCCAAATGCCCTTATCAAATGTAATCCAATCACCAACTTGAAGGTAAGAGAAAGAGTAACTCGTCGAGTCCAGAGTGAACTCACCGAGTTAAGTCGATAACAGTCGGGTTTTACCAAATGGACTCGTCGAGTATCAGAATGGAACTCGACGAGTTTTCTTCACTGAGTGAAAAAAAATTAGCTCCTGCTTCAGGTTCGTTTCTGGGGTTTTTTGGAGATTATTATAGCAATATTCCCCCTCATTTTTCTTCAGTAAAAACACATCCCTTCAGCTGTTTAATTATCGGACTCGTAATTAGACTCAATTCTCCCATTCTTCTCGTTTTAGACTCGATCCCACGTTTTATTCCTCACACTTTATTCGTTCATTCTATCCCTCACCCTATATTCTGAAAAGATCAAAAACAAATACCAAGTAATAAAAAAAATAAAAATAAAAATCCTAAATTATCCCTAAATACTAAAAGTTTAGAAAGAAAAAGAACAGCAAACTCTCGTAACGGGTTGCCTCCCGCCAAGCACTTCTTTTTGAGGAGTCTTTAGCTGGACTCCCTCCCGCTCTACGTTTCTTCGGTGCTCTTCATCGGGATGCCATGCTTGATCTTTTGTTGCTTATACTTCGTCTTGTAAGCGTATATCTTCCTTTTGTAAGCTCTTCTTAATTCTTCTTTCCTCCTCTTTTGAGCATTATCTTCAGATTCATACCTTATCCTTTTTCCACACTTCTCTTTCTTCAACCCGTTTCTTGCACCTATCTTTCGGACTTCTTCTTTATCAACCTTGATTTTTCGTTCAACTTCCACTTCATCGTCACTTGATATTAGGAATTCATAATCACTCTCATCACCTTCCAAAGAATCCGGTGGTTCAAATGTGAACACTGCATAATTAGTCGACACTTGGGCTCGAGGTTTTGTTCTTTTAAGTGTAGGTGACTTGTTCTTCTGATTAGCAATTTGTGACTCAATGGACGAATTCGGCAAGTCATTATTATCAGCCCTTGCATTCTCCTTTCTCCCAAACTTGCCCCCTCGTTAAGTCGAATTGCTTCATCTTTTTGTATTAACGTGTCCAGGTAAGCTACTTGTGCGTTTTGGAAGTCACAATAATTTTTAACAAATTCTCCTTCTGCTATTGGACCTTCCAAAGACTCAGAAAAAATATGCAAGTCTGTGCCATAAAGAGAACTTGAAAGTGGCAGGTCAAGGTTTTCAGTAAAATTGAAATTCTCGACTGGACTCGTCGAGTCAGTCGATGCGACTCGGCGAGTCAATGCGTGTTCCACAATTTTAATTGTTTCTTCTAAATCAGCCTCCTCTAGTAACTTTTCTATCTCCTTTAAATCTTTTTCAACATCAAAATTTCCTCCATAAGTTAGTAGAAATTTACTTGGATCCTCTTCTTGTAAAAGTGCAAGCTCTTTCTCTAACATTTCATCATTCAAATCAATTGATGAAACTTCTTCTTTCTTTGACTCTGCATGCTTAATGTCTTGTATAGTCTTAAACACAACTGAATCGTTCCCCACCCTTAGTGTTAGGGTGGATTCGCATACATCGACCAATGCACAAGTGGTGTTCAAAAATGGTCTCCCCAAAATAATTGGAACTTTGGGGTCTTCTTCCATGTCAAGCACTACAAAATCCACAGGAAACACAAACTTATCTACCTTGATAAGAAGATCTTCACAAACACCTTTTGGATGAATGATTGTCTTATCGGCTAGATGGATCTTCATGTCAATAGACTTTGGCTCCGGCAAGTTCAACTTCTTGAAGAAAGAGTATGACATGAGATTAATGCTTGCACCCGAATCCGTCAACGCTCGAGTGGTAATTAGATTCCCAAATTGGCAAGGTAAGGTAATACTACCCGGATCGCCCTTCTTCTTTGGCAGCTCATTTAACACCAACTCAGCGACTTCTGCCATATTTTTTCTAGCGGTAAAGTGACCCTTAAGCAAGCTTACATATTTAGGCGTTTGAAGTATTGTTTCAACAAATGGAATATTGACTTGAAGGGCCTTTACATGCTCCATGAAAGCTCTGTATTCTTTAACCTTCTCATCAGGTATGGCTCGAATCGGGAATGGCAAAGGTGGCCTGTAAGGCTTTAAAGAAACAGCAGATTTGTCATCAGGCCTTGGACTCGTCGAGTCCATGAGATGGACTCGGCGAGTCGAGTCGGGTTTTGTTGAACTTGAGTATTCTGTCTTTTCTGCTTGCACCTTTGTTGAGGCCTTCTGTGCAGGGGTCAGAGGAGTGAAAATTTTCCCAGAACTAGTTGTTATTGCATTAATATGCGCCATTTTCGGATTGTTTTCGGTGTTGCTTGGAAGTTCACCTGCTTGTCTTTGATTAACTTGTTGATCCAGCTGTCCTATCTGCTTCTCGATGTTGTGAATGGATGCTTGCTGGTTCCTTAGTACATTTCTTGTTTCTTGTATTGCAGCATCGTGATCATTGTGTCTTTTCTCAGAAGCAGCTACAAATTTTGTTAACATCTCTTCCAAGTTGGGTTTCCTGTCTTGCACTGGTTCCTCTTTTTGGTATATACCCCTTGCTTGTTGTCTAAACTTCTCCTCCTTTGCCTTCTTGTATTCATCATAGGGTAGCCATTCTTTCTTCGGTTTCCGCCAATCATAATCAAACCTATCACCGCTTGAATAACATACTTGTGCCTTTTTGTTTCCATTCTCGTCCCAGTCGCAATCTCTCGTAAGGTGAGGTCCATTGCAATTTTCACAACCCACCCGAATAGCATGGATTGTTTGATCCATCTTTGTCATCCTCCTATCTAAACTATCTAGTTTAGCCATCATTGCCGCCATGCCATCGTTAACCGTGTTCAATACTCCCCTACTTACTTCATTTTGTGGGTTGTGATATTCTCTAGAATGTTTAGAGAACTCCTCAATCAATTCCTTTATCACCGGGGGTGCCTTCTTTGTGAGGGGTCCTTGCGAGTCAAGGAGCTGTCGAGTTGTAACATTGACTCCATCATAGAAGATAGAGACTTCTTGTTGGCTATTAAGGTCAAGGTGTGGGCAATTCCTTAGTAGACTTTTGTACCTCTCCCACGCCTCATAAAGGGACTCTCCGGGTTGTTGTTCAAAGTTGGCTATAACTTTCTTCAACTTGGCTATTTTAGAAGGTGGGCAAAATTGGTCAATGAATTCTTCTTTCATCTTGGCCCATGTAGTGATGGATCCGGGAGGGAGTGACTTGAGCCAATCTTTTGCAGCACCCTTGAATGTAACTGGAAGCATACGAAGCAGCTGGGTTTCGCGAGGCACATTTGGAACATTAAAGTAATCAACTACATCATTGACTTCATCCAAGTGTTTATAAGCATCTTCGTGGTCTTTTCCGTGAAAGGGTATCTCCTTGAGTTGAGCAAGGATGTGACCCTTGAGCTCAAAAGTGGCAGTTGCTGGAATTGCGGGTTGCACAAGTCCCGGGCCGGTGTCATCACGTATCCTCTTCTTCCATTCCCCCATGGGGACTTCATCGATGTTAGCCATGGGAATAGCTAATTTGTCGTCGGAATCGGAATCGTGCCCGAATGTAGGGTCTTCTTCTCCTTCGGTTTCGTACTCGGAGTCCTCCTTGATTGGGTCGTCGCTTGCCAAAGAGGTGCTGGATTCTCCAACTTTCTTGCCCTTCTTCTTGCTGAAAACGGATTTGAGATTCTTTAGCGGTGAATTCTTCGGTTTTTCGGGATCTCCAATCGTTATGCCTCTGTTCCTTCTAAGTGTTGCTTCCGGGTTGTCAAACGGTGGGATCAGAGGTGTATTTCCTCCTCTGGTCATAAAAGTCCTGCAAACAAAAAGAAAAACACACGTAAAAAGAACAAAAGAAAACTAAAAACGAAATTAGCTGTTCAGCGATGGACTCGTCGAGTCTGTTCGAATGGACTCGGCGAGTTCAGTGTAAAAACAGCAAAAAAATTTAACTAAAATTTCCTAAAAACTTAAAGCTAAAATTAAAACCTAATGCTAAATCTAATAGAAGCAGTAACTTTGTGCAAGATAAATCTCACACAAAGGATCGATAACAATAGCAATCAATTTAAAATTAGAACCGTTCCCCGGCAACGACGCCAAAAACTTGATGTATGTGAAACTAACTAGTTTTAATCCTACTTATAAAATCTAAATTAATCACACAAACGCAGTGGACCTGTCTATTGGTGGTATAGTTCTAGTAAGCAGGGTATCGAACTCAGGGAACGGCAATTTAAACTAATTACTAAAATTATCTAATAGCAACTAACAAATAATAAAAGAGAGCTTTTTCTCTAGTTTTACAAGACTAGAAACTTACTAACACTTAAACTAAATTACTAACTAGCAACTAAGCAAGCAAAGACCAACTAAATTCAATATCTAAAGGGACTTCTATTCAGGTTCGACTCAATTGATCCTATGGTTGATTTTATGGTAATAGTGCAATGGATTAACTTTTTATTGGCTACCGATTCAGGTGATTAGGTTCACATTCGCTACACTAATCCTTAGAAAACAAACTAACTCAAACAGTGGCCAGTTGTCTAAATTAATTTAATTCCCTAGGTTATTTATTCGGGTTAATTAAGACTGGTTGTGGTTAACTAATTTGCCCCTTTAGTTGTCCTCTTGTTGATGGTCATCACACAAGCTCACACGTAAATTTACCTATTTTCTTATTAATTCTAGTTTCACATTCGCTAATCCTAGTCATATAATAAAGTGTTCACATAAATTATACGAGGTAAACAATTAAGAGATGTTCATGCAACTTAATTATCTTCCTATTAACAGAAAAATAGTTTTCATTCACACATAAGGTTCTTTAACAAGCTTAAATTAACAAAATCACAAATATAAAACTAATCCTACCATAAATCAAACCATAGTATCAATATTGTCTCCCCAAATAGAAGCAACAAAGGTTTTAGCTCATGATTAAGGTAAAAAAAACTCAAACATAGATGCTAAAAGCTTAAACATAATTAAAACTAAAGATCTAAGTAAAGAGTTGTGATTTGTGCCTTAATTCTCCTTTGAAATTGGATCTAGGGTTGGATCTTCACTCTCCAGGTCTCCTCTGGCTCTTAATCGCAGCTTCTCTCCCCAAGGGTTCTCTCCCAAAAAACGTGAATCGATCTGTGGGTCTCTTTTTATAGATTCGACCCGACTCGTCGAGTCCAAGACTGACTCGTCGAGTCCATCATTAAATTCCCGTGTACGGCAAGTCAAGGACATCTTCTGCTTCGCGAAACTTCGTGGCGACTCGTCGAGTCGGTGACCAACTCGCCAAGTCCCTTGTGGTTTTTTTGGTGTTTTCTTGTTTTGTTCATTCCACAACTTCCCGATAGTTACTCCTGCTTCCTTTTGCTTCCGAGTACTTCTTTTGGACTGAAAATACAATTCAAAGATAATTAAGTACCTTTTTGTCCATAATATGCAAATATTTAGCTAATAAATGATAAAAATCTATATTAAATATAAGGCTGAATATGTACATATCACACATCATCCCCCCATTAGAGGGAATTTCGCCCCGAAATTAGTTCTAGAGTGATTACTCATGAGCTAGGGAGGAGATGTGGGTACTTTTGTTTCGTCTGGTCTTCTCGTTCCTATGTGAATTCAGGTCCGCGTTTGGCCTTCCAACGGACCTTCACTATTGGTATACGGCTTTGTTTCGTTCTCTTGATCTCCCTATCCATGATTTCTACTGGTTCTTCCACGAAGTGTAGACTCTTATTTACCTCGACTTCATCGAGTGGAATTACTAGAGTCTCGTCGGACAGATACTGTTTCAGATTGGACGTGGAAGATGGGGTGTATGTTACCGAGTTCCTGCGGTAGTTGGGGTTTGTAAGTCAACGGGCCGATCCCACAATGCATCTAGTTGCCCACAGATTCGAACGATCTTCTATGTCACTTCCTTTATGATCTCTGGGTCGGTGAGGGTGTTTTTGGTCATTTGACTTCTTAGCATATTCAGAGTTCCTAATTTCAATCCAACTTAGTGGTGATCTACGCTTGTGTCCGTATAGTGCTTCAATCGGAGAGACATTGCTACCGGGAGTAGTTACTGTTTGTAAGAGGACTCAACCAGTGGTAGGTGAGCGTTCCATGCTTTGCAAAAGTCTATCACACAGACGCGAAACATACCTTCTAATGTTCGAATGTTTCACTCATTCTAATTGTTTGTTTAGGGATGGTTGGGTAACGTGTCGTAATTGGAAGTGGGTAAAATAGATTTTGAAGACACCAGAATAAAAGGGTTTTCATATATAGTAATGATATATATATGTGTTGGGTCTAATAGTGTTGCATCCTTGGGCTCGGTCCTTAGCCCAGTTTTGTTATCCGGTTTGGGCCTGTCCAACCGTGTTTGTTTTATTAGGGTTTAGTATTTAAGGTGCATGCATGCATCCTTTGTCAGTAGCGCTTTAATTATTATTCTGATCATTGTACTACAAACCCTAGCTCACCTCTACAGTGGAAGTTCTTAATCGAGCTCTGCTGAGGCGTGACTACTTTTGAATCATTAAGCATTACTTGATTCTATATCGTATTCATTGTGTTTGTTTGCTTTTATTGTTTAGCCTGTTGAAGATCTAATCGATCTAAGAGTTTTTCAACTCATCAATTGGTATCAGAGCAGGAGACTGTGTAATTCATACACATCTCTTCTGTTGAAGAAGATCTTAGGGTTTTCCGCTTTGATTGATATTGTTAGAGCCGTCATTTACTATTGACGTAGTTCTTTAAATATTCGATCTTACCCTAACGTTATTTACAAGTCTGATCTTAAGAAGGTTTTTGAACAAACATCGTAATGTCTATGGATGATTCTCAGTGTAACCCAATCAATATCTCCAACATCATAGGATCGACGACAAGGATTCCTATATTGTACACTCAGGATTATGAGGTCTGGACGCATCACTTTGAAGACTACGTGATTGGCTCAGAAGACAATGGATACTTGATCTGGGAGGCAATTACTGTAGGTCCATTCGCTCACTCAAAATCTTCAAGAATTGTTAAAACTCAACAGGAGTACAATCAACTCGTCAGTGATGTGAAAGACATTCCCCAAGATGAGAAGGAAAAGTTTCAGTGCAACGTCAAAGCTTTAAGAATGATTAGGTTTGCTTTACAATCAGACACGTTTCGGTTAGTAAGCTCATGCACAACGACAAAAGAAATATGGAACAGATTGAAGGAATTGTATTCTACGGATGAAGATCTTGAGCATTCAATCCAAACATTGTTGCTCTCAGAATTTGGTGACTTCAAGCAGAAGCCAGAAGAGAAGCTTATTGAAGCCTTCGATCGCTTTAATCATCTACTTAGTAAGATGATAAAGCATGGGATTGAAAGGAAAGTCATTGAACAGAAGGTGACATTCATGAATGGCCTTAGACCCGAATGGATGGCTGTGGTGTCTACTGTGAAGGCTCATGAACAATTCAAGAATTACTCTCTAGCAAAACTGGTGGGAATATTAAAGTCACATGAGAGTGCCGTGACTAAAGAAACGAATGTGGTTTCTAGCATGGGTTCCTTGGCCCTAATCTCCAAAGGAAAGAATGTTTCTGAAGAAGAGGAAGATTTGGATCTTTCTGAATATGATCTAACAAGTGAAGAGTATGCTTTGATGGTGTCAAATCCCAAGAAGTTCATCAAAAGAAGGTTCCCAACAAATAAGAACCGAAATTGGCAAGGTAGCTACAATGCCGAGAAAGCAAAGGAGGAACCGAAGAGTGTTTCTCAGACCGAAGAACCAAAGAAGGAAGCAAAACTTCAATGTGACTCGGGATTTAATTGTCACTACTGCGGAGGCAAAAATCACTTCGCCAAAGATTGTATGCTGAGAAAGATGTCAGAAAAGAATGAAGATGAGGACGAGGAAGCGAACCTCACACGACGATTGGAAGAAATCAAGAAGAAGAAAGATGGATCTAATAACACTATGAATGCTCTTATTGTACAGGGAAATATTGTTGACGATGAGTTTGGAGGTGTTGAAGTTTGGTCCACTGATTCAGAAGATGAAGAAGTGAGGAAGCCTACTCATGGCAGGGCTTTGTTGGTGAAAGAAGAGAACGTTACTGGAAAGTGTCTAATGGTGACTTCTGGGGTGTCACAAATGAGAGGCTATACCACTGATGGGGGACTGGATGAAGCGAAGGAGCGAGAAGACAGTTGTTTTGCAGCGAAACCTGTCAGTGAGCAGATCAACGAATGCGATGAGTTGATCAAGAAGGTACAATCTATTCTTGTTTCTCTACAAATTCCCATCACAAACTATGAAAAGGAACTAAATGGATTAAAATCTAAATTTTCTAGTATAAGTGGTAGTTTAACTCAAACTCGCGTCACAAACTCTAACCTAGCTGATCAAATCAGCAGGGTATCATCGAAGAGTGAGGAGAGGCGTATGTGGATTGAGTAGAAGGAGAAGGAGTTGATTAGGTCTACGGATGAAACAATTTATTTGCAAAGAGATAATTTAAAGCTTTTTAAACAACGAAATGTTTTTTGTTTAATTGCTAAACGATTATATACCAACATTACTCAATTGCATCTTGATTGTGAAATAGGGAAGAAGATACATCGTATGATTTTACCCTTCCTTGAGTTAAAGGAGGATGAAATCGATGCCGATGCTTATAACTGTGAAAACGTTATTTCTTCTGATGATATTTCTCCCGCTTACAAAATTGGTCTTGACAAAATAGAGTCCTTCATAAAGTCAAAAGAGCATAAGGACATGCTCAAAAATTTGTTGGATGAAAATGACAAATTAAAAATCAAAACCGAAACTGTACAGAAATTTGACTCTTTGAATGCCAAGTTGAGTTCAGAAAATAAAATTGATATTGAAAACACTTCTGAATTCAATGAGGATGATGATATGAGTGAAATATCTGTAGAAGATGTGGTTGACTATTCCGAATTTGTCAAGAGCGAACCCGAAACCAACAAAAATCTTATTTCTGAAAATTCTGTTGAGTTCGCTCGTTTATCCAAAGAAAAGACCAAAGTTCTCAAGGAAAAGGCTGTTGTATATCAAAAGATCCAAACAACTCCAAATCAAGTTTATGCAGTTCATGGAGTTACTAAGCAACAGACAGCCGAACTGACAGCATTAGTTGCAGAAGATAATGCTGATGGCTGTGATGAGTTTTTCTGGTCAGCACCGATTGATAACGCTGATGAAACAGTATGGCTATCTACGAAAACATCATGGAGAGTAAAAGGAAGGTATGTGCCAGAACCACTTAATGATCCTACACGCTTTGATGTGCCAAGCACAAGTGGTACCAAAACTCCTTCAGGAGAACCGGTCATGATGTCAAGTGAAACCTCTTCGCTAAAGAGTGAAACTCATGCTCAAAAACCAAAGAAAAAGGCCAACATTCACAAAAATCCAAAACAGGTGTTAGAGCGAAAGCATCAACGAAACTTGAGATACAAGAAGAATCTCACTGAAAGGAAACAGTTTTGGCGTTCTCAAAACCCTAATTACGTTCGCTACGGAAAACCCTCTAAGTCAAAGGAGGAAGGAAAAGCAAACTCCACTTCTCGCGCTCAGCTTGAAGAAAACAACCGAAAGAAGAGTTTCGGTCCTCAGAATCAAAACAACCGAAACAGAGTTTCGGTCCACAAGGGCACAACAACCAAAAGAGAATTTTCAGTCCACAGACGAACGACAACCGAAAAGGAAGCTTCGGTCATCAACATGAGAGAAACCAAAAGGGTGGTTTCGGTCCTAGACCAACCAATGAGAGGAACCGAAGGGAAAGTAGTTTCGGTTCTCAACCAAGTAAGAGCAATGACCGAAAGCTTAACTCTGCTCCCAAGTCTCATCTTTCTCATTCTCACTCTCACTCACAGAATGATCGAAAGGGAAAGGGAAAGCTCTTTCCGGAAGACGAAAAGAAGAAGTCGTTTAAACCCGATTTTAAGAACCAAAAGTCTGCCAACGTCAAATTTTCAAATTCTAAAACTGAACCTAAAGTACTCAAGTCTAATAAAATCAAAGTTTTCACCATAAAAAGAAAAGATGAAACAAACTTAATAAAAAGAACCTTTTAGTTGATGTTTCTCTTACGATTCCATGTTCTGTAAAAGGCTCACAAGGACCCAAGAAACTTTGGGTTCCTAAATCTGCTTAATTTTTGAAGGTTATGCATGACGAGCAGTTTGAAGATGAATGGTACATAGACAGTGGCTGCTCGCGTCACATGACAGGGAGAAAGGAAGAGCTGAGGGAATTTCGGTCCCTTCAAGATGGTGGAAGTGTCAAGTATGGTAATAATTCTTTTGGCACGATCAAAGGTTATGGTATGATCACCAATGGTGATTTCTCGATATGAAAAGTGGCGGACGTTGAAGGTTTACAACACAACCTTATCAGTGTCTCTCAACTGGTGGTTGGTACCGGGTTAAAAGTTTCGTTCGATGATGATGGCTCAGATATTATTGAAAAGAAGACGAACAATATTCTGCTGAAATCGAAGCGAAAAGAAGAGATGTACCCTCTGAATCTTAATCCCATACGAGGGAAACCAACAGTTTGATTGCTAACCAAAGCTCACTCAAACGAAAGCTGGCTTTGGCACCGACGACTCTCCCATCTCAATTTCAAAGACATCAACAAACTGGTGCTTGGGGATCATGTTCGAGGTCTTCCTGTTCTGAAGTTCGACAAAGAACATTTGTGTGCTGCGTGTGAAATGGGAAAACAAAGTCGACAAAGTCATCCTTCTGTAGTAAATACAAAAATCATTGAACCACTAGAATTACATCATATTGATTTATGTGGTCCTTCTTCAATCGAGAGCATTGGTGGTAATAGGTATATACTTGTAATAGTGGATGACTTCTCTCGGTTTACTTGGGTGTTCTTTTTGAAGTAGAAATCAGAGGCCACTCCCAAGCTTAAACTCTTCATCAGGCAGATGGAGGTTCAACTACGGAAGATAGTTCGAAACATAAGAAGTGACAACGGGTTGGAGTTCAAGAACAAAGACTTTGAAAATTTTCTTGCAGAGAAGGGGACATCTCACAACTTCTCGGCTCCGTATACTCCACAACAGAATGGAATTGTTGAAAGGCGAAACTGATCTTTATGTGAAGCAGCCCGAACTATGCTGAGCTTCGCTTCTCTACCTCTATATTTCTAGGCTGATGCCATTGCCGCTGCATGCTTTACACAGAACAGATCTTATCTCAACAAACGTTTCTCCCTCACTCCTTATGAGATCTTGAACAACCGAAAGCCTAATGTAAAGTTTTTCCATGTGTTCGGTTCAAGATGCTTCATCTTCAATTCAAAGTAGCACCGAAACAAGTTTGATGTCAAAGCAGACGAAGGAATCTTTCTAGGTTATTCCTTAACCTCCAAAGCATATAGGTTTCTCAACAAGCGTTCAAAGAAAATTGAAGAGACCTATTATGTCACCTTCGATGATAACTACGTCAAGAAACTGAAGACAACCGAAGGTTCTGTGGAGGAAATATTTCCAAAATCTGGTCAAGTTACGGTACCAATTTCAAACCTCTTTGAGCAATACATGCTGCTATTTGATGAACCAGAAAAAGCTATTATCTCTTAATCTCAAGCTGCAGACAACAAGGTAGATAACTTGAAGAAGATAATCGATGATGCTGCGAAGAAAATGGCAGAAGAACAACCAGTAACAACCGAAAACCAAGACAGAAGCGAACCTCCAAAAGATAGTTCTCATATCCAGGGAGAGAGCTCATCATCATTCATTCCAACCGAAAGTCGAGTCCAGGGGGAGAATTCTGAACCGGAAACTGAGGAAGTATCATCATTCGAGGGGGAGAATGCGAATACAAACGATGATGATATTCAGTCAGAATTTGAAGAAGAAGTGAATGGTGAACTGGATCCCTCATATGATCCTAGTTACCCTCCTCTCACCAAATGGACCAAAGATCATCCAAAAAAACAAATTATTGGTGATTCGACCGAAAAGGTTCTCACACGATCACAACTGAAAGCGAAACAAACAACACTTTTCTCTAAAGTGGAATTCTGCATGTTTAATTCGTTCGTCTCCAAAGTCGAACCAAAGACGATCAAGACTGCACTCGATCACTCTGATTGGGTACAGGCGATGCAGGACGAACTCAATGAGTTCGAGCGAAATAAAGTGTGGAGACTGATTCCAACACCAAAGGATACTTCTGTGGTTGGATTAAAGTGGGTTTTCAGGAACAAGATGGACAGGGAAGGGAAATGTGATACGCAACAAGGCAAGATTGGTTGTGAAAGGTTACTGTCAGGAAGAAGGCATAGATTACGAAGAGACCTTCGCTCCAGTAGCAAGGCTGGAATCGGTTCGTATTTTTCTTGCCTATGCCGCACACAAGAACTTTGAAGTATTCCAAATGGATGTGAAGTGTGCCTTCCTAAATGGCGAAGTGGAAGAGACAGTGTATGTAGAGCAACCACCGGGTTTCGTGAACGAGAAGTATGCAGATCACTGCTACATTCTGGACAAGGCAGTCTATAGTCTCAAGCAAGCACCAAGGGCATGGTATGAAACTCTAACTAGATTTCTCAAAATGTCTAAGTTTAAACAAGGTTCGGTTAACCCAACCTTCTTTCTTAAGAAAGAGGGTGACCACCTTATGATCGTTCAGATTTACGTTGATGATATCATCTTCGGTTCCACAAATCCTAGCTTAACAGCTGAATTTAGGAAGTTGATGGAGACTAAATTTGAAATGAGCTCAATAGGTCCTATTAACTTTTTCCTTGGCTTGAATATATGATAGGGACCCGAAGGAATTTTTATTAATCAAGAGGCTTACACGAAGACCTTGCTTGCCAAGTTTGGAATGATGGGAGATTCGAAAGTGAAGGTTCCTATGGCGTTTGGCACAAAGCTAACACCTTGTCTGGACAAACCGGCTGCTGACATGACCCTTTATCGTCAGATGATAGGGTCTCTAATGTATCTAACAGCAAGTCGACCAGACATAATGTTCTCTGTTTGTTATTGTGCCTGGTTTCAAGCTAATCCACGAGAACCTCACTTGCTAACTGTGAAGAACATCTTTCGGTACCTGAAGCGAACCTCTTCTCTCGGTTTGTGGTACCCAGCCAAATCAGGGTTCTTTGTCCAAGCATTCTCAGATGCTGATCTTGGGGGATGTGGACTGGACCGAAAGAGTACCACTGGAGGATGCCATATTCTGGACGGCAAACTTGTTAGCTGGCAATCCAAGAAACAAACCTGTGTGTCTCTCTCCACTGCCGAAGCAGAATATATAGCCGCTGCATCATGCACATCTCAGGTTATTTGGATGCAAAGTCAACTTCGAGACTACGGCCTGAACATGAAGAAAATCCCTCTATATTGTGACTCAGAGATTGCAATTAGGATTTGTCATAACCCAGTGCAACACTCAAAGACGAAACACATAGCACTGAGGTATCACTTTATCAAAGATCATGTGGAAGATGGTGACGTTGAAATTCATTTTGTAAGAACCACTAATCAATTGGCTGACATCTTTATTAAGGCCTTGCCAGAAGCAAGTTTTAATAAAATCCTTCAAGGCTTAGGAATGATGGAAGCTGAATCTGTACCGAAATCTCTTTTGTCTCAATAAAAGTTAGAAGTGAAATAAAGCGAACGCTTGGTCCATGTCGGGTTCGGTTCTTCCGGAAACCGAAATGAACCGAACGCTCGGCCTATTTCGGGTTCGGTCTCACCGGGCTCGGTTCGCTTCTCATCTCCAAATGATGGTTTCGGTTGTATAGTATGTATTCTCTTTTCTCGCAATTTATTTTATGTTTTTCCTTTTATTTTCATAAAATTCAAAAATATTTTTCTTTCTGTCTTAATTCTTTTTCAGAAAATCTTATAAAATCCAAAAATATTTTTCTTTTCTGTATAATTTGATTCTCTCTTAATATAATTTGTATAAGGACCATTCTCAATGATGAAGCTGGGGCAGGTATAATTCTTTATCTATGTACTAGCTAAGTGTCCATAGAAGCATGCTGCTGCATGTTGACCCAAGCCTCAAAAGATTTTGAGTGAAGCCTTAATGACTTGATATATACAAATCATGTCTTCCCAATCAGGCTGTCAAATTCACTCTAATCATGAGCTACCCTACTCTTCTCAAATGGAGTTAAGAGTTTTTCTGCTTAGTCTATCTTTTATAGCAGAGGTACATTCGACTCTTTAACCAACTCTTATTTATTCTCCATCATACTTCATCTCATAAATGTAACCCTTGAGACTCTCAGCATTACCACTCAGGTTTACGGTTACACTTCTTCTATGTTAATGATCTTAGTTTCGTGCCACTACGTGCTAAGTGAAACCCAAAATTCAAAACCTTTAAAGCATTGACGGTGAACAATTATATGTTCTAGCTTTCACCTTTGAATTCACGAAATCACTTTTGTGGAAGTACCTTGAAATCTCCTTTTATTTTAAGAGATCCTTATGAAAATGTCTTGCACCACGACTTTTCTTCCCAAAGGATCCAATTTTTAATTTTTTCTGAGATTTCTAATTAACGATTTTCAACAAGTCACTGAATATGTTCCAAACCTACTTGTTTAACCGGCCATATCGGTCTCACAAGTACTTCGTTCTATTTTCGGTCTTATATCAAGTATCGAAAACCAGAATTGAAGCGAAATCCACCCTTAATAGCCTTATATATAAAAGATTCCTTTCAATGCTTCTCAACAAGTACTTGATCGTAATTCAACGGGAATCCAAACAAGCACTTTGAAGTCTCTCTTGACTTTGAAGGAAGAGATTCGTGCCCGAGACCAACTGCTTTACGTCTTAATTGACATCACAAAATCCTACAAATAGTTTGATTTATTTCTTTATCTTTGACACTATCTTGCACGAAAATCTTGGATTTTCCAAAAATCTTGTTATTCATAAGCTATTCATAAATATATAGCTTCGGTTCCTAACGGTGTACTGCAGTTATTTCCAAACGAAGGGATGGGTCAATATTGAGCCTTTGGTAATTATGGTAATAAAGATTCGATTGAAGGTTTAAGCGGTGACTCAGCAGGAAGTCTAATCGATTGGTGATTTGGAAAGAGGATAAGTATGGAAGGCGCGAGAATTTGAATCGTTACCTAATCATGCGTCATCAGCTGTTTTATCGGGGTTGCTATTTGTCAAATCACGCCTTTATAGGCGTCGTTTCCCAAATTAATGGAATCATTGCTTGCGATTTTTCTCTCTCTTCAAAATCGTATGTAAGGGATTAATTTCTGTGGCATTCTTCTCTACCACCCTTCATCTCTCTCAAGCAAAGAAGGCGATTTGGTATTCACTGTTCATCTTTTTCTTCATCAAGCTTCAACAATGGCAGAATCTTCCTCTATTCAAGAAACCACTGCACGCTCCACTCTTCTCGCAATCAAGTCAAACCAGAACTTGTAGATCGATCTTACACCGTTCATCTACGATACTTACATGTATCAAGTGGTGGAATGTCTAAAGTATTCCCCACTCGTCAAGGCTCTCTCAACGGTGGAATTCGTACCAATGGCATGTCTCTCCCAAGTTTATTCCACTGCTACGTACGACAAAGGTGTAGAGAAGATTTACTTCGACATTCTAAACCAGAAAGCTTCAATCTCCAAGAGCCGCTTTTGCTCGTTGCTAGGGCTCACTTATGACGAATCCATGGTGAATCCTGATTCCATCTCTACAGGTCAGCTTTTCTCGATGTTCTACAACATGGGGTACATTGAAACCCTAACTACTGTGACCAAGTTTAAGAAATCATGCCTTCCTCCTCAATGGAATGGCCTCTTCACCCTTCTTTTCAAAGGCCTGTCAGAACGAAGTGCAGGATCTGATGGTGCTAGCAAGTCTTTCATGACTCTGCTTTATGGGTTGTACCATGGTGTCAACCTTGATTATGGTTTGGTTTTATGGCTTCAACTTGTCCAAAGTTTGTCATCTGCTTCTCGTCACACAGAAATTTCTTGTGCCCAGTTTTGGACCATTATCACTCAATGGATTATGGAGCATTATCATGTTCCTATCATGTCAGACTCACTGCTCTCCTCCATTGCTACATTTCATACCACTAACATCATTGTCACTCATCCGTTGAAGTTTCACTTTGTTGGCTCAATTCCTGAGGCAATGTATACTTGTGTGTCCCCTGCAAGCAAGATTATTCAGGAGTACAAGAAGCTTCCCCCTTCTGGTCCAAGGGAACTTACTCCTGAAATGATAAAATCTATTGAGGAAGCAGACAAACCTGCCAAGCGAGGCAAGAAGCAAGAAGCGAAAAAGGGGGATAAAGGAGGTCAAGTATCAAAGGTTCAGACTCCTAAGAAGCGAAAGTCTGAGAAGGCAGCACCTTCCCAGCCCAAGCAGAAGAAGGTCAGGAAACCTGCTCGGAAGCTTATTCTTCAATCATCAAGCGACTCAGACTCCGAGTACGTGCCTATTGGTCATAAACACCCCATTCCTAGCGAATCTGAGAGCGAAAGCTCAGATGATGAAGGTTCAGCTCATGGTGGTACACCACCTCGTTCGCCTACACCAGAGGTACATGTTCGCTCCCAAGCACCTTCTCCTCCACCTGTTTCCATTCCTATTTCCTTACCTCCCATTTTCCCTATCATAACATCACAACCTTCCTCTACCATTCCCATTCCTACACCTATTTTCTTTGAAGCTACAACTACAACCACCACTGGAGTTCAGACCAACGTATCTGATACGGGGGTTCGTTCTTCCGCACCCGAAACCCCTGTTACCACCAAACCTCCATCACACACCCAATTGACAGAAACCAATACCATTCTTGGCGGTGAGGACTTGGAGTTTGATTCTACTTACTTCAATCCTTATCGTGTCCAAAGTGATGATGATGAAGACACTCCTCTTACCAAGCGACATCTCAAGGTTGTGACTGATAAGATTGATCAGTTAATTTCTTCGTCCTTTGCTGGTGCTTATTCAGAAGCTGCCCTCAAAGCTATGTTCTCTTCAGTAGTAAAAGAGCATGCTACCCCAATCTCCGATGCTGCAAAGGCTATTGATGCTTCTACCTCCCAATGCCAGAAGGCTTCGCTTGCTATTGAAGCCTCAACAAAAGACTGCAAGGATGAGACCGCAAAAGTCGAAAAACTAATATCAGAGGCTCAACTATTTTTGGATTCTTTGCAAGAAGCTGCTCAGAAAAACGCACAAACAGTGAATGCATATGTTGACACTCTCACATGTTCACTGGAGGCAGAGAAGACACAACTTGAAGTGGCTCGAAAAGCTATTGAAGCTACTAACAAAGAGCTTCATACTAAAGTTGATGATCTTTTAACTCAGCTTGAGGCCGAGCTTGCTGTCGAAAACAAAATAATGGATGAGCTGGACAAGCGAACTTCCCAGCTCAAAATTCAGAATTTAAAGCTCCGAACCGCAACCAAAGAGCTTGAAGATTTAAAGTCTGAACGAGAGGTGATTCGAAGCTCAGTGGGTGATGTCCATTCAATCTTGTTGCATCTCCTGGACGCCCATGACTCCATTTTGACTATCTCCATTCGACGCCACTTAGCTGAGAAGCTACGACCTGCTTTGGATATCTTAAGTAGGATTGAGGGTGTTCCGGAGACTAGTGTTCATCCGAAACAAGGGGGAGAAAAGGTTCCACAAGGCAAGGCTCAATCTCAACCCCCTCCAGAACCAAAAGCTACTGCTGAACCGAAGGATAATGTAGCTTCGGTCAGTAAGATGGAAAAGAAAAAGAAGAAGATTGAAGAAGACGATGAAGATGATGATGATGATATTGAAGACATCATGAAAGGGAATCCTTCTAAACCTGATCAGAAAATCAAGCCTACTAATCAAGAAATTCAGAAGAAGATGGATCTTTTGGAGAAGGAGTTGAAAGAAAAAGAACTCTTAGAGAAAAAGAAGTCCATGTTTCCGGAATGGACCAATGAATTGCTCCAGAGGGAAGTCATTGATGAACCGAGCACTCACTGGCTTAAACCTGTTATGTCGTTCGGTCTTGAGAACTCGAAGGATGCTCAATTTGATATGCCAATCACCCGAAAGGCGTTTATCTTTCATTGCTTTGACTCAACGGCTGTCGTTCCCTCTCCAGACCCGAAGGTAGATCGGGATTTATTGGAGTTTTATCTGGAGTTTGCTCAGCCTCAATACTTGACCTGGAGCACACAGCAGATTACAACGGTCAAGGTATTGAAGCCCTCTTCGGCTGGGAAATTCGTTAATGTTAAATTCAAAGTAACCCGAGGCTCGGATAGCTCGGTCCATACTATTTCCCTGGCTGATCTACCGAACTTGAACCCGCACGATTGGATACTCCTCAACAATATTTTGATGTCCAATCCTCAGGAGTATCAGCCAATCATTGATCACGTCAAGCGAATGCTTGTTTGTTACATTCACGAAGTAGCAAAGATGGATCAAGAAATCGCATCTACCATTCACAAGCGAACTACAATAAAACCGATTGGAAGAACTGGCAATGTGAATGCGATGGTCAAGGGCAAAATCGATCCTAAGTTTCATACAATGATGTTCATTAGGGGCGAAGGTCAAAAGTGCCTGTTCGCTCTTATTGACAAGCACCTGTTCTCTACTGCTTGCTTGGAGCACATTTTGGAGATCATACACAGGTGTAATCAGAACTGTGAAGCTGACAAGAAGTTGTTCACCGATATGCTTCGTTGGTACATTCAGTTTCGGAAAACACTTCTTGCGATCATCCATTGGCTGTTCAAGGTTGTGAAAAAGGTCAAGGTCACTCAACCGAAGTAGCCTCTCGCCTCATTTGACGCAAAGGGGGAGATTGTTGGGTCTAATAGTGTTGCGTCCTTAGGCTCGGTCCTTAGCCCAGTTTTGTTATTTGGTTTGGGCCTGTCCAACCGTGTTTGTTTTATTAGGGTTTAGTATTTAAGGTGCATGCATGCATCCTTTGTCAGTAGCGCTTTAATTATTATTCTGATCATTGTACTACAAACCCTATCTCGCCTCTACAGTGGAAGTTCTTAATCGAGCTCTGCTGAGGCGTGAATACTTTTGAATCATTAAGCATTACTTGATTCTAGGTTAATGTGTTTCTTACATTTATTGTGTACTAGAATGCACCAATAGAAATTTAGTAAAATTAAATAATTATTTAAGTAAATAAAGATAGATATTAAACGATTTCCATAATTGTATGTATATCTCCCTAACTAATAAACGAAAGTAAATTGCCACGTGTCCCTTCAAAAACACTAATTTCATCCAATGTTAAATACCGTTTTTGCCCCTCTTTGATTTCACATTCGATAATGTCCAGGTCAAAATAAATCAGCATTTAATATCCGATTTTTATGGTATTTATGGTATATATGATCTCTATTTAAATTTAATGTGATACGTTTGAAATAGATACCCGATTCAGTCCTCCAATTTAAAATAATCAATACCAAAAGTTTTAAACAAACTTAACTCTTATTAATAATATAAATGTTTTATAAATTTTTTATCCGTGGTTCCCACGGGTTGTAATCTAGTTAAATAATATCCATAATTATAATTCTCTTTTTATGGAAACTAATTAAATTCGTTATTAATGTCAGCAATAACATTCTTTCAGAATGAATTCAAATTTAGGTTTTTATGTATGGATTCATGTTTTGTTTTAGCACACACTCACTTAAAATAGAATAAAGTTGCATCGAATATGAAGAACAAGAGTGTATTCTACTAGAATACACTCTTATTCTGCTAGAATACACTCTCATTCTTCTAGATACAAATTCATTCTGAAAAAATATTATTGTTGACATTAATGACAAATTTAATTAGTTTCCATAAAAAACGAATTATACGTATGGATATCATTTAATATACATATAATTATGGAAATCATTTAATATCTATCTTTATATGATTTAATTTTTACTAAATTCTTATGGGTGCATTCTAGCACACAATAAATATGAGAAACATTTGAACCTACCTTTCTCTCTCTCTCTATATATATATATATATATATATATATATATATATATATATATATATATATATATATATATAAGACGTCACGTAAACAATCTCACTATTTTCTTTATTTTTAATATGTATAGCTCAAATGCTTATAAAGTGTTCTACAAAAGTGGCTGGAAACACTACCAGAAAAAAAAACTAATTTTCATCGGTGAATTAGTCGTTAGTTATGGATTTTTGGATTGAAAAATTTCTGTCGGAAAAAGTGTTTTTAATTGTGACGGATTTCCGAAAAAAATTGTAGTTATAAATTCAACATATTAAGATAGGCACCTCGGACAAATGATAAAAGAACTTCGGTAAACATGCAAAATAAACTTCTAAAAGACTTGAATAAAAAAAACTGAAAACTGAACATAGTGTTTAACATGGTTTGATCAATCTAGCCTACATGCATTATATATATATACATATATATATATATATATATATATATATATATATATATATATATATGAGCTAGGTTCAAATATTTCTCACAACTTTTGTGTGCTAGAATGCACCAATAAGAATTTAGTAAAAATTAAATTATTATTTAATCAAATAAAGATAGATATTAAATGATTTCCATAGTTATATGTATATTAAATGATTTCCATAATTATAATTAAACTAATTAAATTCGTCATTAATATCAACAATAATATTCTTTTAGAATGAATTCTCATCTAGTTTTTCATGTATGGATTCATATATTGTTTCGTGACCCACTCACTTAAAATACAACAAAGTTGTCTAGAACATGGAGAACGAGAGTGTATTTTAGTAGAATGAGAGTTTATTCTAAAAGAAAGAGAGTATATTCTAACAAAATGAGAGTGTATTCAAGTAGAATACACTTTCGTTCTTCATATTCCTTGCAACTTTGTTGTATCTTTAGTGATTGGGTCCATAAACTAAACACGACCCATACATGAAAACCAAGATGCGAATTCATTCTAAAAGAATGTTATTGATGACATTAATGACGATTTTTATTACTTTCCTTATAAAAGATAATTATAATTATCGATATCATTTAATATACATACAATTATGGAAATCATTTAATATATATATATATATATATATATATATATATATATATATTTAATTAAATAATTATTTACTGTTACTAAATTTCTATCGGTGCATTCTAGCACATAATAAATGTAAAAAACACATGAACCTAGCATATATATATATATATATATATATATATATATATATATATATATATATATATATATATAGAGAGAGAGTTTTATTAACTTTCAAAAACAATTACAATCACTCACAAAGTTGCACATCACTTGACTTTTCAAAACAAAAGAATCTCTCTTTTTTACAAACTGTTCCAAAAGATGTGCTCTCAACCTGAGAATGAGTGTTCTCTTGAATGTACTAAAAAAACTAGCATAAGGAATAATGAATGAGTGTGTGCTATTTATAGGAAAGCATGAAAAACACTAATATGGTGGGTCAGGAACATCTACAATTAGCCCATGAAGGGGATGCACTAATTATCAACCATTCTCGGGACGTCATACATATGCTTCAAGAACATTCAACCCTGAGGGATATGTATGACCACCTACCATGTATATATGAGTGTATCTTGCCTGCCAACACATCATATGAGCGCTTTTAGCTATATCATGAGCACATTCTAGGCTCCTGGAACTGCTGGAACAAATTCTCCAAATGCCTCAACAGATTCAGGACTTAACTTCTTTTCGCCAAAGGGGGCATTCTCTCACTAAGGTAGCACCTTTTCGCACCATGAGCACCTTTGCTCAAGTCTTCACCTCCTAATAATCTGTAACTTAAAGGCTTAAAAAATTAGTCTTCATCTGTCATTCAGTTCTTCATCATTCCTCAATTACTCTCTCTATCTCTCTCTCTCTCTCTCTCTCTCTTGTCAACACTATTCCATAAAGTCATGGAGGTGTAGTTAAATCCATGCACAACTTCAAATTCTTAATGGTAAACACCTTGGTACATTCATGTTTTGAGTTCATCATACTAAGGACTTTCAGCAGCTTAGCAACCCCTTAGTTCACCATCTTGAACTCTCTAGACAACTAAATATTAAGTTAGATGATCTTTTACGTGTCGAAATCAACAATCAACATGATATTAACATTAAAAATGAGGATGATATAAAAGGAGCTACACTTCATCATGTAAGAATAATGGTCCACCTCACGTCTTCTATACTAGTTCCTCTTCGTAAAGTTATCGAACTTCAAGTACCACTACTTAGAAGCTTGCTTCATGCTATACATAATTTTCTTCTTCTGGAACCAACTTTTTTTACCAATCGTAAGAGCACTCTCTAGATGTCCCTTGTAGATGTCATCTTTAAGTTATTAAGGTGAAAAGTTTTTTTTTCACATATATATATGTTCCAGATAGAGATCTTCAAAGGCTACTACATTCAAGATTGATCTAATTGTTGGCGTTTTCACAACTAAGAATCAACCTCTCATTTTTGTTGGAATCTCTTGATCACCAATCTTCCTTATGTAACACCATAAAATTTAAGGCTAGGTTCTTAAATTAATAAAGTAAATAAATGAAAGAAAATTTATATATTTAAACCATAAAGGAATAATCATATCATTAGTTGAAATGAAGTTTAGAAAGTTAGAAGTAAAAATAATAGCATTTTAAAAGTTAAAAGGGACAAAATTGTCAAGTTGACAAAGTGTGTTGACTTGAGGGTTGAATTAATTAATGGAAGAGACTACCAAAGTTATATAATGGATAAAGGATGACTTGTTATGCCAACTTCTTAGGAAAATATGAAAATAAAGGAAGTAATGGTAGATTTGGAAAAAGATGTAAACTAGAGGGACCAAATATAGAAGTTGTTTGGAAAATAAGATGCACAAACTCCCCACATTCACTTCAAATCATGATTTGCAATCAACAAGCCATTTCATGGTGATTTCTTCATCTTCTTCCATCTAGGGTTTGATTCAAGTGCATAATTAAGTAACCAAGCAAATAAAGGAAGGAGCAAGGGCTTACAAGGTATAATTTCTCTTCCTTTCAACCTAGAAATCATTTTTGTGAAATTGACAGAACCCCAATATGAATTTTAACTTCAATTGATGATCATGATTTGGTTTTCTAACCTCCCGTGAGTGGTTTCCATGGTTCTAATCTCAATCAATCATCCTACTAATGGATTTGATTATTTGGGTAAAAATCTCCATGAACCCTAGAAATCTAATTTGTGTATTTTGTATCTATAATTTATTATGGAATGGATTCAACGACCTACATGATGTTTAATGATAATGAATCCAATTGGAGTGCTAAAACACATCCATGATTGTAGACTTGTTGAGAAATTGGAATGCTCAAACACATCCGTGATGACACCAAAGGATTTAATGAATTATGATATATTTGTTGAGCAAATGAAGTTCATAACCATGAATAGATGTTATTAGAATGATTTGGGTTGTAAATACTAAGTGTTGATTGAGTATTGGTTGAATCCATGGAGTTTGTGCTCTTAAGGGCAAAATGAAAAATTTGGAATGGAATTTGACATTCCATAACCCCACTAAGGACTTAACAGGAGATTTCTGTAATGTTAAACATTAACAATGCCCAATGGTTTATTAAATGATTTTGGAATAAGTCATAATGGTTGAAGAGTGTTATTGAGTAACTTGAACCCTTAACCCTTTCAATTGAGTGTTTATAAGCATTTAGACTGTAATAGTGAATTGAGGATTACATAGTAAAATTAAGCACTTACAATGGAATTGTTGTCGTTTTATGTACTTGATAACATTCATATGAGTGTTTAATAAGTTGGGAACAAACTATGTGACTTTTAGAATGTTCAATTGCAAAATAGATTAGTTAACCCTTCTTTTAAAACTTGAAGATCATCATGTTTTTAAATGTTTCAATTAGAACTTAATGGATTAAGTGGAGTGTTTTTGGATGTGAAAACACCTCCTAATCATGTGTGAGAAGCTATATAAATGTTACAAAGTGAATTGGAAAGGACCTTCAAGAACTATGCAAAGTAGAGTGCCATTTTGAGAAAAAATTAAAATAAAAATGTGCAGCCATGAAAGCGTGGGCCGTGTTTTGCTAAGCCTTCACAAAGTGCGAGCCGTGTTTCATTATGAGAAATTCCCACTTATCTTATCTAACTTGAGTTTGGCTCATCTTTTTGACCTAATTCAAATTGAATTGCTTAAGAATGGTAGAAAAATGATGTTTAGAATAGTCTTTAATTTTTATGACCCTCAATGGTATTTTGTTCATTTTCTTGACCTGTACCTACATTGTATAGGTGGTATCTAAAAAGTAATTTCTTGTAGAGTTGAACTGGAAAGTAGTAGCAATTTACATTAGTGACTTAGGTGAGTATGTGTTGGCATTTTCCCACTTTAAGTAGATCGAAAAATAATCTACTGATCATGAAATACCAATGCTTTGATATATGAAACGTTTTGAAATGAACCTATTAAATACTTTGAAAGGAATATTTTGAAAGAATGTATTGAATGCAAAAACGTTTGAAAACAAAGAATGTTTTAGAAGAACGAATGTTTTGAGAACGTGTTTATAACATCCTAAAAATACTAAGTAATTTTTTTTATTTTAAACCACCTAAACCATACAACCATTTATTCAAAATTGAACAATGTATACAAAATTCTCAAAACATCAGAGTATATCAAATAGATAGTGCAGAATAAATCTCTGGGGAATGCAGTGCGATCGAGTCGGGTCCTCCCCTTTTGAACCATAAGTACCTGAAACATTTTAAACATGAAACCGTAAGTACAAAGCTTAGTGAGTTCCCCAAAATACCACATACCGTACATAACATGATGGGTCTATTTCAACCCCAGGTGATTGCTATGGGCCAAATTATTGTCTTACCATCATTTCCTACCATGGGCCAAATCATGGTCTTTACTTGTACAAGTGTCAAGGGCCAGATCCTTGTCTTCCATACAATTTCTAAGGGCCAAACCCTGGTCTTTCATACAAACGCTAGGAGACAAATCCTGGTCTTCCATGCAAGAGTTAGTAAGATAACTAGCACCATATGTAGTAGAGTGAAAAGACTCACCTCACAAATGCAATCGACAGCTAGGAGGCTCACACAGTCAAAAAGTGGGTACTACACACTTCCTATGAATCATACAAGGTAAAATCTCAAGCTACCTTCTAACACTAGCCCCTTAAATAAAAGTCAAACCAAGTTAAAAGTCAACAGTCAACATCAACAATCAAAGTCAACTCCAGCTGCCCTCTACGTTGTGGCCAACTAATGGCCACATCGTGGCCATCCAACTTCATCTCGATCAAAATCCACTACCATTTCATGGCAGGCATGCCACCATGTCATGGCAGAGTTCGACCAAAACAGTCGCAAAAATCCATATTGCCACGTCATGGCACCAATCTTTCCACATCGTGGCTACTGCATTGGGACAACTTAATGGATTAAATCCCTAATATGAAAGGCTCATTGTTCATACTTTCCAGTAATATTTATGGGACCCTAGTGGTCTTTAAAAATCCCAACTTTATGGACATGCATGACCCATGCATGTCCTTTACCCATCTAGGTCAAAATGAAGATAAAATGATCTAAAACTCATGCAAGATTCTCCACAACTCATACAATTTCTAAATCCATAAGATATGGTGACCAAGGGACCAAGGTGAGCTATAAAGTTGCAAACTTTATCTCATTTATCCAAACCCACCCAAACTAAAAAATGAGCCAAAACATGAAGCAAAACTTAGATCTAAGAAGAGAGATCCAAAACGGTATACAATGAGCCCAAAAGATGCCCACAAAGAGAAGGGACAAGTTGCTTGAAGATCTATGCACAAAAACTCCTTATTCTTCCTTCCAAGATCACAAAAACACCAAAAGTGAGCCAAGAACTTCAACGGGAGGCTAGGGCTTATCAAGGGTGCTTTGGGAGGTGATGGAGGTTAATGGTGGAGGAAACCCTAGCTATCACTTCCCTTAAATAGTGCACAAAACCTGGAAATTTCGGGTTTGCCAAAAAACTAGTCGCCACGTTGTGGAAAATGCATGGCCATGTCGTGGCAAACATTTAATGCAAACGCGACCCTGGCAGAATACCACAGCGTGGTGATCCCTTCACCAACTCTTAGCCAACTGAAATTCCACAAATGAAATGTAGAAATTATACCTGAAATCTGGGTGCTACAATTCTCCTCCACTTGAATCATATTTCGTCCTCAAAATCCGATGTCACAAATAACTCAAGGTAGTGCCCCCTCATCTCCTCTTCGGGTTCCCAAATCCATTCAGAGCCCTTCTGATGATTCCATTGCATCTTCACCAAACCCATATCCTTATTGTGTAAGGACTTCGTCTTACTGTCTAAAACAACAACCGATCTCTCCACATAATTCAGGTGCTCATCAACCTAAATATCATGCAAGGATACTACTGCGTAATCATCAGCCAAATACTTTCGTAGCTGAGAGACGTGAAATATGTTGTCAATATGACTAAGCTCAATGGGTATATCTAAACAATATGCGAACTTTCCCACCCAGGAGACAACCGTGAACGGTCCAATGAATTTGGGGCCCAATTTTCCCTGCATCAAAAACCGGATGACACCTTTCCAATGTGATTCCTTCAGAAGCACAACATCTCCCACCTAAAACTCAAGTTCGAAATGGCATCGATTAGGGTAAATATTCTGCCTACTCCGCGTGGTCCGCGACCTAACCCACACATGTTGAATCAACTTTGTGGTCTTGAGCACTACTTTAGTGCTCCCCATCACTCGTTGACTGACCTCACCCCAACAAATTGGAATATAACATCTCATACCATAAATCAGCTCAAAGGGAGGCATACCTATGTTGGCGTGGTAACTATTTTTGTAGGAAAATTCCGCTAAAGGAAGGTAAGTATCCTAGTTCCCAGCAAAATTCAACACACATGCACACAACATATCCTCAAGTGTCTGAATGGTCCGCTCAATCTAACCATTAGTTTGTGGCTGGTAAGCGGTAATGAAAAGCAATCGAGTACTCAACTCCAAGTGAAACTTTGTCCAAAATCTTGAATTAAAGCCGGTGTCGTGGTCGTAAACAAGTGGAACCGACACTTCATACGATGCAACCACATCCTTGATGTATATCTCGGCTATCTTCTTTATAGATGAAATCTCCAGAATCAGGATGAAGTGGGTGCTCTTGGTCAAATGGTCAAAAATAACCCATATAGAATCAACCTCGCGTTTCATCCTTGGCAGCATCGTGATGAAGTCCATAGTGATCTTCTCCAATTTCCACATGGGAAGGAATAATAGTTGCATCTTGTCATGGGGTCTCTGATACTCGACATTGACTTTCTGGCAAGTCAAGCACCACTCTACATACCACACTATCTCCCTTTTCATACATGTCCACCAATAACTCAATCTCATGCCTTTATACATCTTCATGGCCCCTGGATGGATAAAAAACTTCGACTTGTGAGCTTCCTCCAACAATGTCTGCCTAACCCCACCAGAAAAGGAACCCATACCCTGTCGCACCGAGTCATCAAACTTCGATTATCTCTAGAAAATAAATGAATATGACCTCTGATCTTCTCTTTCTTCCAATTATGCTCTTCAACCCTCAACCCATGCCTCCTTGATCAAATCTAACAAGGGTGAAGTGATAGTCATCCTCAAACATAGATCTCAAATAGGAGCACTAGTCACCTTGGGGATCAGGTCATCGACCACTACGTTGGCCTTCCTAGGATTATACATAATCTGACAATCATAATCCTTCACCACATCCAACCATCTGTGTTGCTTCATCATGTAATCTGTGTAGATGGTACACCGGACCCCATACAAATAATGTCACCAAATCTTGAGGGAAAAAACAACACCCCCAACCCAGATCATGAGTAGGATAATTTGCCTCATGAGGCTTCAACCACCTGAAAGCATAAGCGATCACGTGGCTCCTATGCATGAGTATTTCCCCCAAACCTATGATAGAAGCATCTCAATAGAACATAAAATCATCTACACCCTTGAGAAGGGTCAGTATCGGAGCCTCGTACAGTCTCTGCCTCAAGGTCTCAGATACCATCTGATTCTCCCTTTCCCCATCGAAAAGTGGCATTCTTCTTCGTCAACCGGGTTAATGGAACAACAAGCTTCGAGAAATCTTGGATGAATCTCCGATAATACCCTACCAAACATAAGCTCTGAATCTCAGATGGAGACCTTCGAACCTCCCACTGTATCACAACCTCGATCTTGGCCGGGTCAACCATTATACCATCTTGGTTGATGAGGTGACCCAAGAACTGCACCTCGCGCAACCAGAACTCACATTTGGAGAACTTTGCATAAGTTCTCTCCTTCCTCAGAGTCTCCAACACCTATCACATATTCCCCACATGCTGCTCCTTGGTCTTAGAATAGACAAGGATATCATCAATAAATAAAACAACTGACCCGTCCAACATCGGTCTGCACACCCGGTTCATGAGATCCATGAATGTTGTCTGTGCGTTGGTTAGCACAAAAGGCACCACCACAAACTTGTAATGGCCATAACAAGTTTTGAAGGCAGTGTTTTGAACATCCTCATCCCGACCCTCATCTAATGATAACCAGACCTCTAGTCAATCTTGTAAAACCAAGATGCACCCTGCAGCTGATTAAACAAATCGTCGATCCTCGAAAGTGGATAACGTTATTCACCGTCATCTTGTTCAACTCCCGATAATCGATACACATGAGATAAGACCCCTCATTCTTCTTAACAAACAAAATCAGTGCTCCCCAAGGTGAACTACTCGGCCTAATAAACCCTTTGTCCAATAGCTCGTGCAGATGTATGGAAAACTCCTGCATATTCGGAGGTGCTAAGCGGTATGATGCATTGGCTATTGGGGCCACAACAAGAACTAAATCAATTTTAAACTCCACCTGCCTCTCTAAAGGCACTCCCGAAAAATCCTCAGGAAACTCCCAGACAATATGTACAACATCCATAGTTTTCTCATCCACAACCCAAGTATCCATAACATACGCCAAAATCCAGAGCATCGCTGCTGAAGATACCTCCTATCCCTCACAGCTGAGCAAATAGTTGGTCCTCGTTGAGTGCCTTCACCATGAATAACCAGTTCTCCTCCACTTTGGGTTCGAACTCTCACCAGATGACACTAACAATTAGTCATATGCCCATTATGGATCAACCAATCCATGCCCACAATAATCTTCGTCCCTCGCAGAGCAATAGGCACCATGTCTATCAAATACTTCTGACGGAACAACTCAAGAATGCAACTCCGGTGAACCCTCAGAGCACTCACAATATGATCATCAACAGTCTCCACCTCCATTGGGTATTCCAACATTCCTGATGCGTCACCGAACTTCTTGCTAAACGCAAGAGACACAAAAGATCGGGTAGCCCTCGAGTCGAAAAGAACATGAGCAGACACATTATTGCCTGGAAACATCCCTAATTATAAGAAGATAAACCATAAGCATAATTAATTAAAGTAGGAAAAGATATAAGATGGATATATAGTGATTACAACATTCGGTGCTGCTTGGGCCTCCTCGCCGTCAACTGAAAATCTCGGCACTTCACCATTGGAGCCTATGTCTTGCCATTACAGCCATCTGTGATCCTCAAAGTAGTTGGATCAGGTGCCCCCACCGCTCCTCCTGATAACCTCAGAAAATTTGCCTTCTCATGGCCCGTCTGATTGAAATGGAAGCAAATCAGACCCAATCCTAAAGGTAAATCCCTGCTAATATGATCGATCTTTCCACACCTATAACTGCCCGAACCTACTGATCGACAAACTCCATCGTGCGACTTACCGCTGTAACATCTATTTTCCAGAATGGACTAGCTAAGGGCTTAATGGGATCGAAGCTGGGCTTAGTGGTATGAATTTTAAAGTAAATTGTGAGTTTATGGATGATCAAGACATTGTGGAAGTAGCACCACAATGTGGCATGGACCGCATGAGATACATATGTCATTTAAGATACCACGACGTGACACTATAGTGGTCACGACGTGGTCTCTGGGTTTAGGAAAACCCTAAGTTTTCGGGCTCAGGCCTATTTAAAGGAAGTGATAGCTAGGGTTTCCTCCACCCTCAACCTCCATCACCTCCTAAATTCACCTTTGCGCAAATCCTAGCCTCCTTGAAGCTTTTGGAGTTCATTGTGCAAATTTTGGTGATCTTGACGGAAATAGAAATGAGCTTGGTACATAGATCCAACAAGCAATCTGTCTCCACCCTTGTGTGCATCTTCTAGACCATTTGTGAGTTCTCACACTACTAGAAAAACAGCCTTTTACGACGCGCAATGCGTGTCATAAAACCCTCAGACGACGTGCAAATGCGTGTCAAGGAAGGCCCTGTCATAACGAGAGACGACACGCTTTTGCGCGTCGTCCATAGACGACGCGCATTTACGACACACATTTACGACGCTCATTTACGACACACAATGCGTATCAATGAAGGCCCTGTCATAACGGAAGACGACACGCATTTGCGTGTCGTAACCTTACGATGCGCATTTATGACACGCATTGCGTATCATTAAAGCCCCTGTCATAAATGAAGATGACACGCATTTGCGTGTCATAAACTTCAGCAACCATTTACGATATGCATTTACGACGTGCCTTTACGATATTCATTTACGCATAATACAAAAATATGGAAACAACTATATACCAAAACAATCAATTTCATCCAATAACATCATGTCAAAAAATTGTAATACATTGATATTAAGGGGATCGGATTGTGCAATGTTTTTAAGAGGTTTTCTCTAACTATATAACCTAATACTACGTTGCTATTTAAGGGCACCTTCTTCTTTCAGATATCATGTCAAAAAAATCCTTTATATTATTGGTTTGCCACCTGGTATACTGGGTTGCTTTCCACCGGGCGTGGATGGCAAGTAATGACTTGAACATTAGCTAAAACAAAAAAGAGTTTTTATTAATCACATAATCAATTTTAGCTAACTGATAGAGTTGTTATATAAATATGTTAT
This sequence comes from Lactuca virosa, assembly GCF_052849685.1. Lineage (NCBI taxonomy): Eukaryota > Viridiplantae > Streptophyta > Magnoliopsida > Asterales > Asteraceae > Lactuca > Lactuca virosa. The sequence continues at coordinate 269,188,039 of NC_136427.1, forward strand.
TAACTAATATTATCAGATCAACATTACAAATAGTAGATAAAAGATATAGCACCTTGAGTTATTGTTATGATTTAACATAAAAAATGATATTTTTAAATATTTGGTGCTAAAATTAAAAATAATCACATGTATAGCCACTGATAATCTAGAAGCCACAGCATAGCCGCTGCATCAAAAGAGAGAAAGAATGAAGGATTTGTACTTTTTTAGCCTTGAAAAAAAAGTACTTTTCAGCTAGTTGAATATTGACCTATCCGGTGTTCGAATGTCTAATAATCATACAGAACCATCAACAAAGCTAGTTGAATATTGACCTTCATGTACTTGAGAAGCAGCCTAAGAGAGACAATACATACATATTCATACAAAAAAATATTAGAAACGGTATCAAATAATTAAATAATAATAATAATAATAATAATAATAATATAAATCAATATGGCCAAACACAGAGGTGTGTTTCGTACAGAAGCTATTTAACAAGTAGTGAAGTCTGGTAAAACAAAGATTTTGAATTGGAATAGGGCAAATTGGCATGCACCTGCACTCATATTATATTGCTCAAATATCTGCATTGCCCATTGATAGTAATGAAGTTTCCATGCTGCAGGGGAGACGTGGTCAGCTGAAGAAAAGTGTGTTATAAGAATGATGGGGTATCATCAAAATATTCAACTTTTAAGCATCCAGAATTTTAGATAGACTTACAGATGCCAAGGTGAGGCATTCCGGATTCATATGACAAATTCTGCAATGACTTTGATGCCCCTTGCAAAGATGTAGCTCTAGAAACACAATAACCATATCAGCTTTTAAAGCACATTGTTTTTTACCATTAAGTGATGTATGGATAAAGTGCTAAATGGATGCATGATGTCTGTCTGGAATAAGTGCATTAAGTCAAAAAGAAAACACCACTACGTATTTGTCTATTTTGTTGACTGGATGAACTATGTGAATGTGAGTAAATGACCCTATTACCCTTCTGTACATATGAAGTCAAAAAGAAACACTCCTATGTCCCTTTCTTAGGCTAAATGAACTGTCTGAATGTGAGTAAATCAAATGACTATCTTACCCCTTTGTATGTACTATGTCAAAAAGCATCACCCCCTAATGAACTGTCTGAATGCGAGTAAATGACCATTCTACCCTTTTGTATGTGTTAGGTCAAAAATAAACACACCTATATATCTGTCCCTCTTTTTACTAAATGAATGAACTGTTTGAATGTAAGTAAATGACCATTTTACCCTTCTGTATCTGTACCCATCAAACTAAAAGATGCTGAATGATAAATGATACATTAATGGATTATATGTCACATAACACATACCTAAAAAAGCAAGAAATAGCTTGATTAACTTTCTTTTCAGTAGAACCCCGTGGTGCTTGACGATGTGCTTGTGAAAGAAGACAACAACCAAGAAGGTGAAGAAGTGTGTACCATTCATTATTTACACCCTGCATACCACTAGATGTTTTCTCCTTGAGTATATTTTGGTTCACCATAGTAAAAAGATGCTTCAAAAACAAAAAAACAAATATACAAATGAAAGTGGTGGGATTTGATGTTTGAAAAAACTTTGATGATCAAGTAACAAAATAAAAGCCAATGTAAAGTCACATTTTCCAAGCTTGTCATTCCATGATCTTCTATCAATGTTGTTATCTGATGGAGCACATGAAATGTGAAAACTAAAAACACAGACTAAAAATAAAACATCAAGTGCTGACCTGGCCACCCAACTTCACCATGTAGCTCAGCAGCAATAGTATTCCCACTGCAGATTCAAACATCTACAACTTTGTCCCATGTTGAAGCTTTTTCGTAGAGACCATGAAGAGATAAGAACATATGCACAGAGAACTTCCTTAATGCTTTGTGGTCATCAATTTCCTTTTTCCAAGTAGTATTAACACCTAACTCTGAGACATGAACAACTACTATTGAAGAAGTGTATCTGGTTTCTAGAACCTTCAAGAAACATGTAACAATGTCTTCAGGGGACATAGATTGTTCACTAAAGAAAGATACATAAAATAAAGCAGGGGTGCCTTTTCCTAGCTGTTGGCTAAGGTTATTTGTGCATGCCAAAACTTCACAAAGTATCTATCACCTTTCTAATGGAAATAGAGTCACTAAAGATATACAAATCTAGTATCATAGTATCTATCACCTTTCTAATGGAAATAGAGTTTGAACAAGTAACAAGCAGGTTCATAATGCTTTTACAAATGCTTTCTTCATGTGGCCTGATATAATCAGCAAAGCTCTTCAAAAGGTAAGTCAGGAAAGAGACAGTCTGCAAGAACAAGATAGGGTATAAATGTATAATCTTCAAATATGATTTAAAACTTAAAAGGATGATAAAAGAATGATCTTGATAAAAAATTACCTTAACTTGAGCCCCTTTTAGCTCAGTGCAGTGGGTCTTCAAATGAGGTGGAACCTTGTCAGGACCTGAGACTGAGATAGCAGCAACCATCAAAGGCAATAACTGAGGTATATTAGTCTGGACAAGGTGGTTATACAACTGAAATAGAAGCATAACCACCAAAGGACCTCCCCATACCTGCTTTAAATGAAGAGACAACATGCTTCTCAGTTTCTCCCAGTTCAACTTTTTTCACCAGTCTCAAAGTGTTGTGTAGAGTCGAATCCAGTATCCCAGCAACCTAAATATAAATAAGAAGTTTATTACAATATTATTTTGAAATACTGTAGTGGATATTTAAGTGTGAGATTAATAATAAGGCACTAACCGTGAAAACACCACCAATAATGGCACAAACATTGGTGATGAAATGAGAAAAGGATTTGGAATTTTCTGTTATCAAGACCTGGTCATGAAAGAATGGTTAAAATTACAACCAGTTTGAAAGGGAAATTAATAAAATGGGGTAAAATTAGGTAAAATATTTAAAATTGAAACCTGCATTGGAGACAGCTCAAAATGGAACTTGACAACAGGGACTGAATGAGCATGCATTAAGCTACTATGTGATGTGTACTCATAATCCTCAATCAGTTGATGAGATGACCTCATTACCTCGGTCTTCACAACTAAAATATAATGCTCTACCTACATTTTTTATTATATGTAAATACAAGGTATTATTTGATTATAATTATAACTTATTATTTAAACATCTAAAAAATCAAAGCTAATTAAAACCCAAATAAGATGATAAAAGAAAAATATTGAGAAAATAAATTATAATTTTATTAAAATCATGAAATGAACTACCAACAAACTTAATAAACAAAAATGGTTATATGAAAATTTTACAATTTTTCAATACATTCCTTGATGGAATGATAAAAGTAAACAAACGTCAGGCAAAACAAACAACAGTTATTTTTTTCAATGGAATCAGAACGAACCATTCCATTCCTTCACCAAAGACTGTTTCTTTTTGAAGCGGATAAAAATGACTATTTTGGCCTTGTAACACTAAACTTACCACTCCATATGGACACAATGATAGTGCAGATCCCAAGATAAACTTCAGTATGTTGTCCTTTGTTGGCCGATCAAATCTGGATAAGTTTTAAAAAGATACAGATTAGAAAACATACAAGGCTTTCGTTATAAATATGAAAAGTGCTTATAAAATCATTAGTGAAAATACCTCTCTCCAACACTCTGTGGAACCAACATGCTATGATGTGTAGAGCTTAGCAATGTTGTAAAGAAGTCAGGAAGAAAAAATTTTGTCAGACAATATAAGATTTTTGTGCTGAACCATCAAAGCCAAAAGATCTCCAAGAAAATGACTCCATATTGCACTTCTCCCTGTGGAAAACGTAATATAAAATGTTATAAGGCGACTCAAATATTAGCTAATTAGATCCAAGAAAAGAAAATTACCATTTTTCCCTCCAGATAAACTAACATGTGGCCATAAGGTAAGTAGTCCTTCAATACAGCTCATTGCAGCTACCCGTATTTCCTGGTGATCACTAGACAATGGAACAAGAACTGAATAAAATAGTTACTTACACAGAACTGTAGACTTTCTTTTTGGACAGCATCAGCAACACCTGCAATCAGAGAAGTCTTGTAAGAATACTCTTTTTCCATGAAAATGTTAATGAACATTTATTTATAAAAAATATGTTAGGGCATAATACAATATCTGATGTGTATTGTGATACTTTGGATCATATGGAACAGCCTTTCCATCAATAAATGGTTCCCCTATATCATGGAAACACAAATGACAAATGCAATGAGCTTTTATTTTATAAGCATCATACACCAGGATCCATAAGAATGGCATTTGTTATGAAAATAATGAAGAGTAGATGGAATGTGATACCTCCATAATCTTTGTTTTTGACATCCAAATATGAATCAGGAAGCACCCAACGGACACCAGGTAACTCTAAGAAAAATAAAGAGAAAAGGTCAAATCATAAACCAGAGAATTTGACAGAAAGAAACAGATAACTCTTATCACCTTTTATCTTATATGAGTCTTCTTCAGGCACAAGGGCTCCAAAAGCATAATAGCATCTAGTTGAAACTGAATAAATCTTCATTCTTGCTTCGCTATAGCTAGAAACACAGTAGAATTAATATAAGAAATCATGAATACCATATATACACAATGTCACAATCTACAGTTACTTCCTGTGAAAGTTTGTAATGAAACTAATCCTATTAGTCCTATAAGGACTTAAGGCTGTAATATCCTAAAAACTAATATTGTCTGGCTTTATACTGAGATGGATGATATTGAACGAAAAGCATAATCTAGATGTTAGACTGACTTGTAAACCATCCAACACATAATCTCAAGAATTCAAGAATTCCACTTTATCGCAGTGACATGAATAGAGAGCAAACAGCCGAATTTGTATAGAAATTGACAAAATCTAAAGCAGTACCTTCCAACGACTTTCGCTAAGGTGCTGATGTAGGAGTCAATGATCTCATCTCTAGTAAGCTCGCCTTCTTGTCCACCACAACAAGCCAGTGTTCAAAATCGCACCCATCAAGAAGGATTGTCTCCTTAGGGGGACGATTAGACCAATTAGGATTCGAGTCGTTTAGAGAAGATCTGGTCAGTCTGGTAGAAAAAGGATGAACGAACGAACGAACGGTGACTCAAAAATCCGTCTTCTCCCTCGACGGTGACTCAAAAATCTGGAGCAAAGTTTGTCTTGCGTTCTGGAGCAAAGTTTGTCTTGAGGTCCTCTTCCGTCTTCTCCCTCGACAGTGACTCAAAAATCCGACAACCCTACACAAAAACTTGAACAACTCCCTCTCTAGCCACTAAGACGAACGAACGGAAGATTAGGGTTATTTTGAGATGCTAAGGGTTTGGTTAGAGGGGATGTAACAACTAAATGTATGAGAAATCGGCCCTAACATAAGAGCCCAAGGGGATCTCTACATCAAACTGAGGCTTTCATCTCAAGGGTACCTGACGTCAACATGTGGCTGCCAATTAGGGTTTTTTTCATGTAGAGGATCTAGTTGGAGGTTTTCTTGCAGATTAAAACCCGAGTTGTGTTGGACGAACAAATAAGGGTTGGAGGTGTTGGATGCAGGTGAAGATGAAGGCCCTAGGGTTTCTTTCTAGCTAATTCAAAGATTAGCATCGATGGAAGAAGGTGGAGGCATCACTAGAGGGAATAAGGGAGACTGAGAGAGGAGCAAATAGGCGGGGGGTTTAATTTTTGGGATGCCATTTCCCCCTAACTAAAAACAAGCGTTTCATTAAAAAAAATTATAAAACGACATGTTTAGATGACGCGCATTTTATAATAAGCGCCCTCCGTGTTTTTTTTGTGCGACACTAATTTTAGGGCACGCAAATATGAGCGTCCTAAATTCTTCAAATTTCTAAAGATCTGACATTATATTTAGGGCACGCCCTTTTGCGTATCATCAATCAGTGCGTGTCGTAAAAAGCGCGTCATTAAAGGTCTGTTTTCTAGGTTATTGGTATGTTTTGTGCCATATTTTAGTTTTGGATGGATGAAAGTGATAAAGTTTCCAACGTTATGGCTTGGCTTAGTCTCTTGGTCATTATATCTTCTGGATCTAGGATTTGGAGTAGTTTTTGTAATCATGCATGAGCTATAGGTCCCTTTTCTCATGTTTTGACCTAGTTTACGGAAGGACATGCATGTCAATAAGTTTGGATTTTTATGAGCCCTTTGAGCCCCTAGCAGCCCTCTGGAAAGTATGAGCTAAGAACTTGATTGATTAAGAGCTTGAGCAAATAAGTTATTTTCAACTTGTTGCCACGATGTGGAGAGTTGGGTGTCACGACGTAGCGAAAATGGAAATCATGACTGTTTTGTCGGGAAGGTCCCACGATGTGGCCAAAGGATAATCATGGCGTGGACGTCAACTGACGTTAACTTTGACTGTTGGACCTTAACCATTGACTTTTTGACCTGGTTGACTTTTGGTCAAATTGCTAGTCTTGAGTATGGACTATGGTTTTACCTTAGGTATTTCGACAGGTGGGTTGTAGTTTCGGTTTCTGGACTGCGAGTGGGAGGTGATTCTTCTCACTACACTATGTAGGGTGCTAGATTTCTTTGTGACTCTTGCATTATATGCTGGACGGGGACCATTATATGCTGGACGGGGACCGTTATGATGCACGGAGCCTGTTATGTTGGGAGGGGCCCATTATGCTGGGTGGGGCCTGATATGCTGGGCAGGGCACAATGATATGTATGGTATGTGGTATTTTAGGGAATTCACTAAGCTTTATGCTTATGGTTTATGTTTAAAATATTTTCCATTACTTATGGTTCCAAAGGGAAGGGCTGGACTTAATCGTATTGCATTCCTGAGATTTATTCCGCAATGATTGTTTTTTTATTTTACTCTGATGTTTTGATAATACTTTTCACCCTAATTATCATTTGGAACAAATGAATGAATGGTTTTGATTTATTTTAAATGAAAATTCCACTCAAAATTTTGGGATATTACAACCGCACTTGCCATAACGACCCCAACTCTACTCTCCTTTAGATTGCAAGTCAAAAGTCTTGGGCCTCCTCGTTGGGCCCTCCACTGCCTAAACCTGAGCTGGCTTCCGCTGCGTCCGAAGCTCCAACTCAATCACCCGCTCTCGAGCCTTGTCAATCATATCATTCAAATTCTTGCATCCTGAAATGCTAACAAACTCCCTGATGTCATCCCTAGGCATATCATGATATCGTGTATTCTTCATCTCCTCATCCATAACATACTGCAGAACCAACAAAGCCATATTTCGTTAACGTGGCGATGATCTATTCCACAGTATCGCTCGTCCGGCGAAGGTCCTCAAACCCTCTCTCTAATTGATGCACCTTGATAGCAAGTGCAAACTCGACTTGAAATCTCACAACGAAATTAGGCCAAGCCATGGCCTGAATGGCCTCTGCTCCCAAAGCATGGCCAACCTCATCCCACTTGTTGCATGCTCGATCCCGCGGGATGCAAGATGCAAATCTCACCCTCGATACCTCAGGGCAGAAATTCGTCCGTTGGGCGCTCTACATGTTTACAATCCATCGTGTGCTGGAAATCGGGTCCTTCTTTATGAAGAACTCTGGGGCCCCACAAGCCTTAAACTCCCGAAAGGTGAGAGTTCGTGCTCCAAACTGAATCACTACCATCTCTTCACAAAAGTTCCCTAAGAACTTATCAAGTAAGTCGATAATCCCCTCGTTGTTCGTACCGAACATCATAGGTGTCACATCTAGAATACCACGCATAATCTCCGACGTGATAAACTCGTGTATCCTTTCATCAATTGGTTCAACATCAACGCTTGAACCGGGACCAGAAGTAGAACCTCTATTAATCACCACCATACTGAAACACAATAATATGAAAGATCAAAAGATACCCAAAAAACCCCTTATAAGCTCCTTAGAACTTTCATGACTTTCCTTGACTCGAGTACGGATCCTGTGCTTCCAGTAGTACGGGCCCAAGCCTACCTTCCATACCTATCCACACTTTACTCAAGAATCATCCTACATCTCTAAGTCACTCCATTATGTCTACTCTCAAAATCCCTATGCTAAACAACATATACAACGTACTACAAAACTTGCTACTTCTTCTAGGAATCCTCCTCTAATGTTGATACATGAAAGCGACCCTCGACAACTATGAAGAGTATCTGGAAGAGAAGACCTACTTTGGAGTAGCAAAGAGTTCAAGAAGAGAAGTAATGGCATGGAGATGCTTTTCTAAAGACTTGACTGAAGATATGGATACCAGAGATAAGGATATTAGAAGAGTTAAAGCCTTTTGTCTTTTGTGATACCGTAGTGTTAGAAAAGTAATGATCACCTTTTCTGACGTTGTGTGCTAAGTTGTGTGTGCCAGTCCAATCATGGGAAGCATGGAAGTCTTAATCAAGATTACTTTTATATTATCTTATTTAGGGACTTGTACTATTTCTTCTTATAAATAGACATTATTGTAAAACGTTGAATGTGTGTCTGATTTCCTTCTTCCTTGTAAACGTATCAAGTGAAATACAAATATCCTTATCATTTATCTTTTGTTCTTTGTTGATTATACTTTGTTGTTAATTGTATAATAGCTTGTGTTTGATTGCAAACCAAGATATGTTTCAACATTTATTCTTATAACTTGCTTACACTTAACGATATATGTTGTTGTTATGTTTCCTTTACATTTCTGCTATCTTTTATTGTTGAGCTTCATCAAGATTCGCGAGATTAACTTATAATTCAACACCATAATCTCTTTATCACTAAATTTCTTCTCTCAATTGCTATCAGAGCCATAGTGGTTGTTTTTTTAACGTTTCTTACAAAGAAGGCACCTAGGGCTTGGTAAGAAACTCTTCCTACATTTCTTACTAAGTCTGGATATAAGCGTGGGGTCATTCATCCTACCCTCTTTCGACCTTTGAGTGAAAAGCATATAATGCTTGTACAAATCTATATGGACGATATCATTTTCAGTTTAACCGATCAAGTTATTGTAGATAACTTCGCCAAGCTCATGGCTAGTAAGTTTCAAATGAGCATCAATAGAGAGATTAATTTGTTTCTTGGTCTTCAAAATCAAGCAAGTACCTCAAGAAATCTTCATTCATCAAGAAAAGTATACCACTAAACTCTTAAAGAAATATTCTATGGATAACTTTTCTTCGGCAAAGGTCCCTATGGCCTTTGGTTATAAGATCTCCGCAGATCCTAGCAAAAAGTATGCCACTAGACTGGTTAGTTAGTCATCAAGAAAACAAAATTACGTCCCACTCTCCACCATAAAGGCAGACTACATTGTGGCAACTATTTGTTGCTCATAATTCTTACGGATGAAAACGCAACTCATGGATTACGGCTATTGAATGCTTCGTATAACAATTTACTAGATTCAGAGAGTGCCATTGCGATTGCACATAATCCCATTCAGCATTCCAAGACGAAACACATTGAACTACGGTATCACTTTATCAAGGATCATATCCTAGAAGGTAACATTGAACTTATCTTTGTTCATATACACCAAAGCACATTTTTCCATGAAGGTTAACAAATTTTTAGAAATGTTAGGAATGATGAACCCTGACACTCAGTTTTTCTTTAAAGGCTAAATGGCGAGGACTTAAAGTCTTCGCATCTAACAAATAGATATGCTTCATTCATCTTGTCACCACAATATCTTCGAAGCACACTTATTTTTCTATGTATTAAAGTTTATCATCTTTAGTCTAACTATTGAGCACAAATCTCATAAATGGCTCCCATGTAAATACTGTTCACCAAACACTGTTTATGATTTATATACTCTTCGGGTAATTTTATTGTTTTTATGTCTAACCTTTGTGATCAAGTTACTTTGTTGTGCCAAACTATACCGCAGTCTTAATCTTTAGTCATACCGCAATCTTAATCTTCATGGGAGTGCTATTTAATGGATTAGATCAATCAAAGTATTTTCAAAGGAATGTTTTTATTCCCTTTCATTAAATACATTTTTGTCCCTGGGTACCTTTTTAAAAAACTGTCCTTTTATTTAAAATAAATAAAGGAGATTTATTTTATATTAAAATTTCTTTTAAAACACAAATTGATATGACAATGCACACATCAAACTGTCAGCCGATTTTCACTCTCATTACCTATAAAACTGACAATTTTTCTTACCCATAATCTCACGTTTACCCACTAAATCATCACATTCATTAAATGAATCCATTATCGCATTTAATGACTGTCTTTCCCCAAAAAAACATTTTCTATTAAATAACTCAAACGTTGAAAACCCAAGGATTTTCACAGCTGTCAAAAACATTTTCTCGTTTGAATTGGGATTTCAAATCCGAAGGTATAAATACCCCCATTTCTATCCAATAAATATTTACACTTTCTGAACCATAAATTGAGATCTTCTTCTTCTCTCATCTTGCTTAAAAACTTTCTGCAAGTTCTTCAAACCATTTTCAAACACAACAATGGAAAAATCCAGTGCATCAATGAAACAATCCAAGCCAACTGGCTCTTCTTCCACCGTCAAGAACTCTGAACTGTCGATTTTTGCAAGAAATTACCGAGCCATCTTTCAAGATCACGATTACTATGATGCAACAATCAAGCTCATCATCAGATACATACCAAAGCATCCATTGTTCAATGCCTTCGACTCCATTGCAGACATTGTTCTACTCTCAATGCTCTACAAGTTTGTGTTCTTTGTATTTCGCCCTACTGAAGATCCAGAGAAGATTCACCTCAAGTTCATCGACGATTCAACTGCAGTTCTCACAAAGAAGAAATTCCTAAATGCTATAAACCTCATAATTCTTACAAACACAACGTTCAAGAACCCTTCAAATGAATATGTGTTCAAGGCTATTTACAAGATGGGGTATCACACAAAATTGAAAGGTGTGGCTGATTTAAAGAAGAGCAAACTACCAGTTTTTTGGCAATTCCTTTGCCACTACATAATTCGATGTCTCTCTGGACGAACTGTTGGTACAGACGTTATGGGCAAACAACTTCTAGACATACTTAGGAGCATTTTCAATAGTAAACTGGTCGACTATGGCACCATTCTTTAGGACGAATTCATCACTTATGTTGGAAGAAATTCACCAAGACAAGGAATCACTAAAGTTACACCTACAAGATTTTGGTCCCTCTGTATCAAGGATCTGCATTCACAAGAAAATGTCAATATGGGTACATATATCCACTATTTCATCTACAGAGAACTCATTCTACTCTCAATGCTCTACAAGTTTGTGTTCTTTGTATTTCGCCCTACTGAAGATCCATAGAAGATTCACCTCAAGTTCATCGACGATTCAACTGCAGTTCTCACAAAGAAGAAATTCCTAAATGCAATAAACCTCATAATTCTTACAAACACAGCGTTCAAGAACCCTTCAAATGAATATGTGTTTAAGGCTATTTACAAGATGGGGTATCACACAAAATTGAAAGGTGTGGCTGATTTAAAGAAGAGCAAACTACCAGTTTTTTGGCAATTCCTTTGCCACTACATAATTCGATGTCTCTCTGGACGAACTGTTGGTACAGACGTTATGGGCAAACAACTTCTAGACATACTTAGGAGCATTTTCACTAGTAAACTGGTCGACTATGGCACCATTCTTTAGGACAACTTCATCACTTATGTTGGAAGAAATTCACCAAGACAAGGAATCACTAAAGTTACACCTACAAGATTTTGGTCCCTCTGTATCAAGGATCTGCATTCACAAGAAAATGTCAATATCAGTACATATATCCACTATTTCATCTGCAGAGAACTCAAAAGGTACTCTCTTCTCAAGGATCAATCTATGTTTGGTCCTATTAGACAACTTCCATATATATATTTTGACCGAACTTGCACTCATTGATCTAGTGATCTCTAACCACATGGAGGCTACGAACGATATTACACAATATCGTGCTACCCCAGCTAGCCCCACACCACAGTCCACTGGTCCTGTTGCAAAGCCTCAAATATCTAGAGGAAAAGTTAAGTCAACAAGAAAGACTCTGATTAAAGTTATCTCAAAAGGGTTTGGAGTCTCAAAGAAATCCAAATCCGATACAATAGATCCCATAAATACCGAATATCTCATCAGCACTGAAGAGCCCAGATCTATTGCAGACCCTCAACACACTACAAACCCTACACAAGCTCAAATTCCCATCATCACTGAAGAGCCTATTAACATTAATACCAAAGAGCCTGAGAGAAAAAACTTTGAAGACTTGTTCAGAAAAAAAAACCTGAAACTTCCCACCCCTTATAGGCAAAAGCTAACAAAGGAAGATACCAGAGTCTCTCAAAAGTCTCCGGTAGCCATTCGATTCAACACTGAATCATTCCATCCATCCACTCTGCTACAAAAAATGTAACCGTTTCAAATCATCAACATGGAGACAATGCCCAATCGGGATTCTAATTGGATTCCGGTGTCATCAAACTCCCAAGGTCTTCGGGAGATAGCACTTGCACGTTTTTACCCCTGAGGAGCTAAACTTCATTCTTCTTTATTTAACACATACACCACAAACATAAAACTGCACCACATGATCCTTTTTCAGAGACCCTAGCCAGAATGGAACCGAGGCCAAACTTGGTTTAAGACCAAGGAGACTGAGGGAGTTCCAAAAATCCTATACCACTAACATTACTTACAAATAGATTAGGATCAGGGAGCACCATTGTCTGAGGATACATGAACCCGGGGGACACCGTGGTGGCTAATAGTTTTGATGTTTGTAGTTTAGATGATAGTTGGACTCGTTATTAGCCAAGCACAGAGTCATAACAAAAGAAGTTTGAAGTATTCAAACAAGCCCTCAGAGAAAGGAAAGCACAACAGACTCAACAACGATAACAAAAAGAAGAAGCTAATCGTCTTGTTGGAGTATATTAGGCAAAATTTCTACGCAATGCCAAGAAAGGTGATGATCCGAAGAGGACCTATTAATGGGTAAAAGAAATTGATAAAACCATGAGAAGAGACAGAGAAACCACTAGAAATCAAGCTGGAGGTTCAAGACATATCCCTACACCAACTGAAGTAGGAGACTCCAATAACGATGTCACCAAAGGGAAACTCAGTGATGAACTGATGTTTGGATTTCACTTTGACAATGAAGAGGAGGAGGTACAACATAAAAAGAACAATGATGATTTATTAATGTTTCTTGAAGATGAAGAATTGAGTGGATCTCATCACTCCTCAAAGCCGAAGCCCGAAAAGAAGAAAAAGCCAAAAGTGTCGAGAAAAACATTTCTTGAGCTCAAAGGCATAATTGATCAAATTTTGGCTGCAGTGACATATTCTCAGCCACCGCAGACCCCTGCCCTTGCTACACTATAGAGTTTGGAGGAAAGAATATTGGCCATAGAAGCAAGAGAAAAGTTCACGGCTAAAAGAGTCCTACTTCGCATTGAGATGGGCATTCATCAACTTGATGTTCAAAGACAAGCAGACCACAAGCAATTCATTAAGAAAGCCAAGGAGTTTCTGAAAGATGTCAAAGAGTTGAAATATGAGTTAGTCAAAGTGGCCAAAGAACAGGAGGAGAAAACCAAATATCTGATCAACGAGACCCACAATGCTTATGAAGCTAGGTACTTTGAACTGCAACAAACGATTAGAAGTCTAAGAAGATCAGTTACAAGAAGGTAAACAATCGACGACATCCAAGTAGTCACTAAAGATATTTTTTACTACATCAAAAACCCAAGCTTGATGACCACTAATGACTTAAGTATGCAAATGTTGAACAGATTCTACCGAACCTATCATCTACTTGGGGAGATTAAAGCTATGTTTGAGGAAAAGGGAATGCATTCTTCCTCAAAAGGGGGAAAGACCCCAACAGTGGAAATCAACTCTAAGACTCCCTCGCCGCAAATACATCAAACTCCTCCAAAAGACAAAACCCCACCGCAATCTCCTCAAAAGTCTCTGCCAAAAGAAAAAGATCCAACTCCTCCTCAAACTTTGAAAAAACAAAAAACTCAAACTCCCCCATAGTCTCCAAGGAAGACCTCTCCAGTCAATGAAACAATTTTGGAACCCTCTATGTCTTCAGAAAAATCCGATGACTCTCCCGTCACCGAGTAGAAAAGGCCGACTGGAGAGCAGCCGAAATGGTCTAATACATCTGCCAAACCCAAGGATTTGATATCAGAAAGGATGAAACATTATTCCATTCATGGGTGAATCCTATGAGAAGAATTTTAGATATAGACTATGTCCCTCATCTGACGTACGCTAATCCTCTCATTGATGGATTTTGGGATATTCCTTTATCTCCAAATGAAAAGTATTTTCCAGTCTTTGAGCCATTCGACTTTCGCATTCCAGATGAAAAAAATACTTCCCATGGAGTTTGAGAGATTAAATGATTTTCATCACAAGCATGGAAACAAAATTTAAGAAATTTGGTCAAATGATGCTCCCGAAGCAATTAAAACATTCAAGTCTCGCTCATTCCAAAATGCAACCTTCTATCAATACACACACTCTCTCTCTCTCTCTCTCTCTCTCTCTTCAAGAAGGAATACCATCGTAGTTAAGTAGACTTCATCTTCATCAATGATGAAGAGATCTTTGCAATGTCAAGGGTTTTCAAGAACAAAATTGAAAAATGTAACAACATGAAACCAACATACACTAGAGCCTGTGATTTCCTCAAGCCTCTAGTATGTGAATTCGAGAAGATTGATGCTGAGATATACCATGTCCTTATAGGAAATATGGATTTTCCTCCTCTTGAATTGGCCTTGCGCATTATTGAAGGAATTCAAGAACTAAGCCTCGGAGCCACAAGCTTTCATGACCTTGGCATCATTTTCAAAATTTCTAGAGATAGTGAGAAACACTTCATTCCAGCCACTGCGTTTCATCGATGCTCTAAGAAACAACTGGAAGACACTATTGCATATGTCGAAAAATCCAAGCTCATGACTAATAAAGTAAAATTTAAAATTACAAGGAGAATCAAGCGGATTTTTAAAGTTAGGAAGTTTTGGTGGATCATCATTAAATTTCTCCAACTCAATCAATGAGAGGATAGTTGCGAGGTCACTTAGGGGAAATTGTTAATACATGAAAGTGACCCTCGGCAGCTATGAAGAGTATCTGGAAGCGAAGACCTTTTTGGAGTAGCGAAGAGTTCTTGAAAAAGTGATAGCGAACCCTTGCTTGTATATAGACTTGACTAATGATTTGGATACCAAAGATAAAGAGACACGAAGAGTTAAATCCTTATGACTTTTGTGATACCACAATGTCAAAAAAGTAATGATCACCTTTTCTAACGTTGTGTGCAAAGTTGGTTCTGCCAGTCCAACAATGGGAAGTATGGACGTCTTAATCAAGATTACTTTTATATTATCTTATTTAGGGACTTATACTATTTCGTCCTATAAATAAACAGTCTTGTGAAATGTTGAATGTGTGTTTGATTTCCTTCTTCCATGTAAACGTATCAAGTGAAATACAAATCTCCTTATTATTTCTCTTTTTTTTCTTCATTGTTCATACTTTGTTGTTCAATGTATAATAGCTTGTCTTTGATTGCAAACCAAGTTATGTTTCAACAAGTATTCTCATAACTTACTTACATTTAACAATATATGTTGTTGTTATGTTTCCTTTACATTTTTGCTATCTTTTATTGTTGAGCTTCATCAAGATCCACGAGATTAACTTATAATTTTGCACCATAATCTCTTTATCACTAAATTTCTTCTCTCAACAATTGCGCTCCCACAATGCTAAATATCTCAACCAACATCGTTGGTTGCCTCGTGCATGAAAGTTATACAAAGTACATGATCAAATAGACTGTCGATTAAGTAATTCTACACTAAGCCCACAACCAAATAAGGAATAGGAAATAAGGATAAATCAATCATTCTATGGCTACATAATTCTGATCATGTACAACTCTAAAACACACACACACACTTAACAGTTAACGTTATCAATCTAGACTTCATGTATCACATAACAAACAATTTGTTGAACTATAAGGCATTACAGATGTCAGGAATTCCTATCATGTAATTCCTGAAGGGATCCTTAGCCCTATTCTAGCATGCATCTCACATAATAGCATACTAAATCATAACATCCATGTATGAGTATTTTAGGAATCACTTACTTGAGTTCGTCTGATTGCACGCATCACACCCCTTTATCTTTACAAAAATCTTTTCTTTTTAAAAGACATTTACAGATCCTTAGTTTGAGTCCAGACACACCCGAAAGTGTACCGAATCCCTCAACCCAAGGCTCTAATACCAACATGTAACATCCCAGAAATACTAAGTAAAATTTTTTGATTTTAAACCATACAATCATTTATTCAAACCAACCAATATATATAAAATTCTCAAAGTATCAGTGTGTATCAAATAGATAGTGCAGAATAAATATTTGGGGGACGCAGTGCAATCAAGCCGGGCCCATCCCTTTTGAACCAAAAGTACTTGAAACATTCTAAACATGAAATCATAAACACAGAGCTTAGTGAGTTCCACAAAATACCACATACCATACATAACATGGCAGGTCTATTAAATGCTATGAGCAAAATCATAGTCGCACCCACATTTCCTGTCATGGGCCAAATAATGGTCTTTACTTGTACAAGTGCCAGGGGCTAAACCTTGGTATTTAATAGATATTCCAGGAGCCAAATCATCGGCTTTCATGAAAGAGTCACAAAGACAACTACCACACTACATAGTATAGTGAAAAGAGTCACCTCACAAAATCGATCGTGTAACATCCAGATCTCTGAGGTCTAAATTTTAAAAGTATTTTGTAAAATTTGGTTGGCCACGACATGGTGAAGGTATCACCACGACGTGGAAAGGCTTGTCGAGGCGCACATCTTAAATAAGTGCCACAACATGGCATTATGTTGGCCATGACCTGGCAGCCATTTATTTTAAAAGCATAATCTTTGGTACTTAAGCCCTATTTAGGGGATGTGATGGCTGGCGTTTCCTCCACCCTCAACCTCCTTCAATCCTAAAGACCTTGAAGAAAGCGTAACCCTCCTCCTTTCCTATTTGAGTTTATCTTTGGTGTTTTGGTGCACTTTGAAGGACGAATAAGAAGATTTGGTGCAAGTATCAAGCAAGAATCTCCACACCATCCTTAAGATCATTTATGGGCCATTTGTAAGGATTCATGTTTTCATCTTTATTGTTTAATCTCCTATATCTATGTTGTTTTAGCCTTTTATGGCCCGTAGTTTTGAATTGAGTGAATGGATGAAATAAATTTAGCAACTTTATGACCTTTCTGAGTCCCATGAACATTATATTCTATGGATCTAAGAATTGGTGGTGGTTTGTGAACTTTGCAAGAGTTTTTTTTATCGTATTTCCACATTTTGAACTAGCTTGAGTAAAGGACATGTATGTCCACAAAGTTTGGAATTTTATGATCCTTTGGAGTCCCTATAAGCTTTTAAGAAAGTTGGAGTTGAGAGCTTAATGGATTAAGAGCTTATGTTATCTAGCCATCTTAGGTAGTAACCACGACGTGGCCATTCAGGTTCCATGACATGGAGGATTATGAATTCGCGTCTATTTTTTCTCGAGCCGGCCATGATGTTGTGGCTTGTTCTCTATGATGTGGAAATGGTATTGCACAAGGATGGGTTATTAGCCATGACGTGGCCATGGGCTGACCACAAAGTGGAGGTTAGCTGATGAGGGTTTTGACCGTTGACTTCGTCTTGGTTGACTTTTGGTCAAAATGGCTAGACATAGAGTATAAACTAAGGTTGGACCTTGTTTGATTCATTGGTTTTTGTAGAACCTGTTGTGGGGCATTGAACTATGGTTTATTCGATTTTGTGAGACAAGTGAGTCTTCTCACTATACTATGTAGGATGATAGCTGTCTTTGTGACTCTTGAATTGTTATGTTGGTTTGGGCCCTTTTGTATGATGGGTAGGGCATGTTTTTATGTTGGGTTGGTCTCGTTTGTATGTTAGGTTGGGCCCGTTTGTATGTTTGGTTGGGCCCATTTTATGATGGTCGGGTCCCGATATGAGGGCGGAGACCAATATGTAGGCGGGGCCCAATATGTATGGTATGTGGTATTTTTGGGAACTCACTAAGCTTTGTGCTTATAGTTTTGTGGTTTAACATTTTCAGATACTTCCAATTCTAAAGGGAAGGGGCCGACTTGACTACACATCATCCCTTATGATTTTCCGCATTGATGACTATTGTTTTACTCTAATGTTTGAGATACATTTTTATCATGATTGGTTCTAGAACATTTGATGTATGGATTTGATGGCTTAAAAACAAAAAAAATTTATTAGTATTTTTGGGATGTTACAAGTTCGTATCAGAGACTTGGTTTGAGGGATTCGGGGACACTCTCGAGTGTGTCTGAACTCAAACTGAGGAATTGATAATCTTTCTAAAAGAAAATAAGTTTTCTAAAATTATTTTTACAAAGAAAGGGGTGCGATGCATGCAATTATCCGAGCTCAAGTAGGATATTCCCAAAATACACACATACACACATGAGTATTTTGTTTAGTATGTTATTATGTGAATTTCATGCTAGATTACGACTAAGGATACCTTCAAGAATCGCATGATATAATTTCCTGATTTGTGTGATGCCTTGTAGCCTTGGAGGAATTGGAGGTTATGTATTACATGGAATCTATATTGGGAGAGTTAATTGCTAAGTGTATATTTAAAAATTGTATACGATTAGGATCATTTAGCCTTAGAATGATTGATTTAGCCTTATTTCATGTTACTTGTTTAGTTGTGGGCTTAGGGTAGTGTCATTATTCGACTTTCTATCTGATCCCGTATTGTGTACAATTTGCATGCATAAGGCAACCGACAGTGTTGATAGAAGTTCCTGGTATCGTTGAGGCCAGTGAGACGAGCATTCCTAGGAGACCTTAGGGAGATCTATATTAGGGATATGTATGCAGTTTAGAATAGGGCTTATGTAAGTGGCTTTGGTAGAGTGACTTAGAGGATTCGAGACGGTTCTTGAGGAAAGTACAGATAGGTATGGAAGATAGTATTCGGACCGTACTATTGGAAGCATGAGATCCATATTCGAATCAACGGAAATCACGGAGATCCTAAGGAGCTCGTGGTGTGAGAGTTCCCTCGATTATATTTTGATCGTTTCAATGTTTGTATTTCTGTATGGTGGTGAGCACTCGAGGAGGAGGTTCTGGCTCAAGTTCTGGTTCTGACTCTGGTGTTGAACCGATTAACGAGAGGATATGCAAGTTCAACACATCTGATATCACTCGTGGTATTTTGGATTCTACTCCTATGATGTGTGGTACCATCAAAGAGGGAATTATGGAGCTTTTGGATGATCGTCTGTGGGCCTTTCATGCCAAGATTGCGGCAGTTCAATTGGGGGCAGGAACTCCCTCATTTTGGGAGTTCAAGGCTTGTGGAGCCCCAAAGTTCTTCAGGAAGAAGGAACCTATTGCTAGCTGACGGTGGATCGCTGAAATGGAGAATTCTCAGCGAACAAACCTCTGCCATGAGCGCTCCAAGGTAGGATTCTAAAGGATTTTATCGATCGGATACACTTCAAGTATAATTAACAAAGAACAAACTAAATAAACAAAGGTCGAACAGAAAAATAAAGAACACGAGTAATCATAGATATGTCTTTCACCAAGAAAGCAGTGTTCTCACCAAGAGAACGAAGGTCACAAAGACGGTCACCAAGACTTACATTAGGGTTTCACCCTAATGTTGATTATATACAATTACATAACAAACATCCCACTAATTAAGGGATGTATACCTATTCTAAGTAAAGATATGATCCTTATCACCAAGATTATGTATTAGATATCTATTATATATACATATATGTATAACTTCATAATATACAAATATTCCATAAGATCATTATCTTCACGCTGACGCCTCAAATGGCGCGTTGGCACTGGTGTTAATGTTGGCGCTGGTGGTCAGCGTATAAAGTGTTTCACTCATCAGATCATAAGGTGTGACCTTACAGTTTCCTCTATCTAATGATGTCATAACTAATCTTCATCAAAGTTATCAAGATCATCATTTGAGAAATTTTTAGCTTTAGTGAATGCTCCCCCCTGAGATAATATATAACTACCCAAATTTTGGTTTTTAGAAGTAGCAGTAGTAGTAGAAACAATCAGTGTAACAACCAGTGTATCATGAGTCTCAGTGGATATCTGCCCCCAAGATTTATCTCCTCTTCAGATCAAATATAACACCTCCTTAGATCAGATACATATCTCTAACCCTTTTTGACATCAGCAACATATATGATACTGAAGGAAGCGATCAACGTATTAGAGTTGCAGTTGGTAATCCAGTGAGTTTGTGATGTATCATGATAGTATGGGTTAAAACTACAGTTTACTGACATAGTATTGCAAGATTTCATCGGTGTGTGGTTTTATATGCTGACTCATTAACCACTTTTATTAGAAGAAAAGGGCAAGAATGGGATGATGCGTTTAATACGTTCTGATATGAAATGTACTCATCGAAAAAGTGTGTCGAAATTTTATCAGTGTATGGTTAATACAGTGAATCGTTAAACTCTTTTATTAGAAGATTTATTAGGAGAGAATGGGTAGGTGTGTGTAATATATCACGAACAATGATCTACCCATCAACACAAATTTTTCGAATTCTCATCAGTGTCTGTCTTCATACGCTGAGAAAGGATTGGTACATTTGATAAGCTGTAGTGTTTAGCTTAACTATTGGCACATAATTTTCAAGCTTTCATCAGCGTATGGTACATTACACTGAATCATAATGCTTTAAAGAAGAATTCATGGGCTAGAAGGGGTTGGTGCGTGTAATAGCCTACGATACATAGACTAACCATTGGCACAAAATTTCAAACTTTCATCAGTGTGTGGTATATCATAATGAATCGTAAAGTTTTATCAAGACGAATTTAAGGAGAGAATGGAATGTTTCAATCACGCTGAGGTGAGATCAACATGAATCATAAACAGTGTCATCTTATGAACAAGAAGTGGTTTATCTTCCGTATCATAGAGCTGAGTTGCAGTCTAGAATATAAAATCCACCATCAATTCATTTAATGTTGTACAAGACAAAATAAGCAAGGAGATAAAAGCGTAAGAGATAGTCAACAGAAGAATAGTTAAAAAGTAATATACAACTTTTTCAGATGCTCTTTATGTAGCCTTTTTCAGAAGAATCATAAAACTGATGCTAGAAGACCTTTTAATTTAAAAGCTCATGAATCAGTTTCCTTTCTTCAAGATACCTCCTCCTCAATATAGTCTGTAAAAGAATACACAAGCATCAACAAGCACATCAATATAAAATACAACTCATTACAATCCAAGAATGATGAAGCCTTTAATCATTGAGATATTGTGGATAAAATCTAAGATTCATATTCACCAAGAGAAAGAGAGGAACCGGAACCAGTCTTTGTAACCTTCGAGTTAACTAGCTCAAATATGTGTAACCATCGAGTTGACAAAATCAACAAGAGGTCACTCAAGGTTTTATTGGATTATGAGTCAGTAAATGAAAGTAAGACTCATTGTATTGATGGTTGCTTCTTGCATCCATAACCATGAGTGGAGGAGAGAAAGAGTATTGTCAACAATAAGAAGACTTGATGACAATATTCTTCTTAACAACTAGAGCATGTAAACATTCTGAATTGCCCCAGCTCTTTCCAAATCTGGAAGCAATAGGTTCAGATGTTCCGTAGATAGGCCTGAAAATAGATAATAGAGAGAAAAGAGAGTACTTGTAAATATTAGATGCAAAGCTTAAGCACACAATATAAAGTTCTTAAAAAACATAATAATAGAAGCACTTGTTTTTCGTATTTTTGTTTTAAGAAAGCAAGTAAAAGCAAAGTTATTTCAAACGAGTTACAAAAGGATTAAGTCATTGAAAGTATGCCAAGATCTACAATCAATTTGTTTAAGGTCTTCTCGTCCAATGCCTTAGTGAAAATGTCAGCCGGTTGATGAGTGGATGAGACGTAGAACAACTCCATTTTTCCCTTTTGAACAATGTCCCTAATGAAGTGATGACGAATGTCAATATGCTTGTTTTCGGAATGATGCACTAGATTCTATATCATCTAAATGGGAGTTGTGTTTTCATAGCAGATAGGAGTCTTTGAAAAGTTTAGACCACAATCTAAGAGCTGATTCTGAATCCATAGAATTTGAGCACAACATCTTCCAGCGGCTACATATTCAGCTGCAACTGTAGAGTAAGCCACTGATGTCTGCTTCTTTTTGTACCAACTCACCAATCTATCTCCTAGAACTTGAACCCCTCCTAAAGTACTCTTGTGATCAATGCCACATCCACCATGATCCGAGTCAGTGTATCCAACCATTTTGAACTCAGAGTCATGAGGATACCATAATCCAAGATTGGGTGTATGCTTTAAGTAACGAAAGATCTTTTTCATGGTGAGAATATGAGATTCCTTAGGACTGGCTTGATAATGAGCGCACAATATGGTAGCAAACATAATGTCAGGATGGTTGGCAGTAAGATAGAGTAGTGACCCTATCATTCGTTGGTATAGGGTTGCATTCACATCAGCGCCGGTTGGATCAACGACAATAGACGCTGATGAGGACATTGGAGTCTGTGCTGGTTTGATATAAGAAAAAAAACCTATTCAACATGTATATAATGTATTTAGCTTGACAAACAAAAATTCCACCAGTTAGTTGTTTAACCTACAAACCTAAAAAGAAAGTTAGTTCACCCATCATGCTCATCTTAAATTTCTTAGCCATGACCATAGCAAACTCAGAACTTAGTTCCTCATCAGTGGACTTGAAAATGATATCATCAACATAAACTTGATCAACAATGATGTGAGATCTTGAATGCTTGATGTACAAGGTGTTCTCAATTTTTCCACGTTTGTATCCACTATCTAGAAGATAACTCGCCAATGTACCATACCATGCTCTGGGTGCCTGCTTCAAACCGTATACAACTTTATCAAGACGATATACATGATGGGGGGAAATTATTCATTTTCAAACCGTGGAGGTTGCTTTAGAAAGACTTCTTCTTGAAGATTCCCATGTAATAAGGCAGTCTTAAAATCCATTAGATACACTTCGAAGTTCTTGAATGAAGCAAAAGCAAGAAACAAACAAATTGCTTCAAGTCTAGCAACGGGGGAAAACATTTGGTCATAGTCTAATCCTTCCAGTCGAAAAAGTCCTTGGGCCACAAGTCTTGCTTTGTTTATAATGACGATCCCATATTCATCCATCTTGTTTCTGAACACCCAACAAGCGCCAATGATAGTTTTTCTTGAGGCTTGGGAACAAGAGTCCATACACGATGACGTTTAAATTTATTCAGCTCATCCTGCATAGCCTTGATCTAGTCAGCTTCCTTTAGGGCATCGACGAAATTCTTTGGTTCAATCATGGAGACAAAATTCATAAGCATGCAGAAGCTGCTGCTGACACTACTATGAGTGAGAATCCCAGAATTTACATCTCCAATGATTTGCGATTCAGGTTGATCTTGAAGAAGTCTAAGATTAGTACATTCATTCGAATTATTTGGAACAAAATCTTCTTAATTAGATGGCTCAGATTCTTCAGAGACGACAAACTAATCTTCAGAGTTAGATGGAGAGCTGATAATTTAATCAACATTGGGAACTATATGATCAATGACATTTCGTAAGAATTCAGAATCAGGGTCTGATGGACTGAAGGTAAGTTCATTCAGAGTGGATGAAGGATGATCAATCTGATCATGAATGAATGAGTCTTCATCGAATGTAACATGAGCAGTTTCCTCAATAGTCTGTCTTGAAAGACTGAACACCCTGAAAGCCATGCACACTAGAGTAATCCAAAAACACTCCTTCATCAGCTTTGGCTTCGAACTTAGATCGCTGATCTCTTTGATTCAAAATGTAGCAAACACATCCAAACACATGAAAGTAAGAGATGTCTGGTTTCCTTCCCTATCTTTCCATGAAGCTTAACAATGATGGAGTGGTTTTGGGTATAACATGTTGTCTTGACAGCTTCAACCCAAAACGACAGGGGAAGACCAGCTTCAACAACGATATTTCTTCCAACTTCAATGAGAGTTCTATTTCTTCTTTTAGCGATGCCATTTTGTTGGGGAGTTCTAACATCTGAGAAGTTTTGAGAGATTCCTGAGATTGAGGAAAAGTCTTCCAGGGAGGAATTTCTAAATTCATTTCCATGATCACTATGTAAATTCCTGACTTTATGATCA
This sequence comes from Lactuca virosa, assembly GCF_052849685.1. Lineage (NCBI taxonomy): Eukaryota > Viridiplantae > Streptophyta > Magnoliopsida > Asterales > Asteraceae > Lactuca > Lactuca virosa. The sequence continues at coordinate 269,212,362 of NC_136427.1, forward strand.
TAATGAACTTCTCATTGCTTAATGAGTGAAATGATTTCATCAGCAGCATGACTATTCTTCCTTAAAAAGACTACCCAGGTAAATCTTGAAAATTCATCCACAATAATGAGAGTATACTTCTTCCTAGCCCTTGACGTAACCGGGATCGGTCCAAAAAGGTCGATGTGGAGAAGATGAAAAGGTTTGATAATGGAGGAACATGACTTTGGCTTGAATGAGGACTTGGTTTTCTTTCCCTTTTCACATGTTGAGCAAAATTTATCTTTGAAAAAAAGAATCTTAGGAATTCCTCTTATAAGTTGATTCCCAGAAATCTTTGATATATTCTTGAAGTTCAAATGGGATAGTCTCTTGAGCCACAACCAATTAAGATGAGATAGAGCACGAGAGAAGAAGCAACGACGAAGGGAATTGTCACCAAAGAACTTGTCCAAAACATAAATGACGTTATGTCGATTTGCAGTCAGAACAATGACACTCATTTGATCAACAACCTTTCCTTCTCTGTTGTTAAAGTGAACTTTATATCCAGCATCACACAGTTGGTTGATGGAAATGATATTGTGCTGAAGACCTTTCACGTAAGAGACATTCTTGAATATAACAGAATTGCAATTGATGGTTCCATATCCCTTTGTAGCTCCCTTGCCATTATCTTCATGAAGTCTTCCAAAAGAGACTTGACTCCAACCATATGTCTTGAGCAACCACTATCTAAATTCCAAATATGTTCTTTATCCAAAAACTAAAATATACAATTAGTATAACCCATCTTGTAATGGATCACTTAAGAAAATATATGATAACAAGCATCAGGGAGACAATTTAAAGAGTTTCCCTTTTTGATCCACTTATCATTTTGAGTCATGATGTTGTCAATGCGAACATAGCTCTTCTCAAAAGTGCACTCACTGACTTTGTGAGAAGCATCACCACGTCGATAACAAACTCTGGTTCCAGGATTCTTTCCTTTAACATTATATTTTGGTTCCTTTAACTATGGAATTCGAAGAACTTTGATCATTAAATTTAAAAATTCTAGCTTTAGTTCTGGACCAAGGAATGTCGTCGATGGTATTCTTAGATGACACTTTGTGATGAGACTCAAGAGATACTGAACAATCATGTGGAATAGAAGGCTTTGATTGATCTCCAGATTCATAGTTGCTAACAGAGTATTGAGGAAAAATGCTGAGAATTTTGTTTACCGAATGAACTTCACCATTTGATATAGGAAATTTCAGCAAAATCTTAGTAGAGGGCAAAACATACTCATGATGAGGAGGTTGGCGGGAAGGATCAAGAGTAGATAAACGAGATACACATTTGGTGTTACCATTAGAGTCAGTTGTGCAATGTGTATTAATTAAAGTATGATTTATTAAATATATACTTACAAATATACTTTTCAAATCTTTCTCTAGACAGTCAACATTATAAAAGGTTTGTTTAGTCTCATCTTTTTTTATTAAGGAGACAACACCTTCTATATCGCCTCCAATAATTTTATCACACTGATCAGGAATCTGATAATTAATAATTTTCATGACATTATAGTAAGAAGAAGCCCACTTTTTTAAAAATAAGTTGAATGCATCTAGCATGACCAACAACGTTTTCTTTTTCAGAGAGAAGAAAATTGTTAGTCAGTGAGATACAAGTGTTTTCCTTTTCTAAGATAAATAGATTTTTCGAAAGAGCAGAGTTTTTCTTTGAGATTTTTTAACTCAATTTTGAGAGAAGATCTTTCTTTGTTTGAAACAGATAAATCAAAACGCAAGTGATCAATTGTGTCAGTTTTTTCGATGTTTTCAATGGAAGAATAGTTAACAAGATTTTTTATCTGATACGCTGAGGTTAAGTCCCAGTTAGACTTAAGTTATGTAGCAGCTTGACAAAGATCATCGTCAAGAGTTCCAATGCTGTCTATCATTATGAAACATCCCAAAAATATAGACCAAAAATTTCGTTTTAAAACTAATAACAAAACCATAAATCAACCGTCATCATAAAGAAAATCAAGAATCATGTATCTCAAAACATCATGTCAAATACTATATCAAAATCATATGAGAAAAATATCAGAGTCTCGACATCCCAGGCTAAAACTGTGGTGTGTGCCATGCGATCATCTCGAGCCCTTCCCCTTGCTAGTGGAAGTACCTGAAACCAAAACTGAAAACTGTAAGCATGAAGCTTAGTGAGTCTCCCCAACTACCACAAACAAAACACATATCATATAAACATATTTTGGGCCCTGCCCCTGCTACATCGAGTCAAGCTCGGCATCGGCTTTCCCGGCATCGGGCTCCGCCCGACATCGAACCCTATTCAGCATCGGGCCCCGCCCGGCATCGAGCCTCGCCCGACATCGAGCAAATCTCGGTATACGTAAGAGCTTAACAAAAATACACATAAATCTAAGCACATAACATTAACACTTAAACGTTCCTCGGGCCCCGCACGGCATCGGACCGTAATCCGGTAACATACTAACATTCCTCGGGACCGCCCCGGCATCGAACCGAAGTTCGGAAACATACAATACAAATACATGCAAGAATCACAAAGACATCAAGCATACAAACATTCCTCGGGACCGCCCCAGCATCGGATCGTAATCCGGAAAAGCATATAAACCTACATCCCCCCCCCCCCGTGCATCAGACCATAGTCTGGGACTACTACTAATTAAACGGGCCGGCCTTGGTGCCTTAGACCCGTTCCTACTGGAGGAAACTCACCTCGAATGCTAACTGTGAAATCTCGTGTGAGGAATCCCTGACTGCTGCTCCAACGACTCCCCGACTATCAATTTCACAATAACACTTAATCAGAATCTGCTAATCCTTCTTAGGGTAAAATGACCATTTTACCCCTGGTCAAAGTCAACGTCAAGGTCAACTCCCAGTCAACCCAACTCGTCGAGTTATCTCCCAACTTAGCGAGTTCCTGAACAACTCAGACTCGTGGTCAACCGAGTCAACTCATCGAGTACCTTCCCAGACTCGTCGAGTTCTACCTGTCATAAAATCGGGACACCCGACTTCAACTCGTCGAGTCCCTTACTGGACTCGTCGAGTTCCCATGTCTGTTTGGGCTATCTTAAAGGATTAATCCCCTACACTTCATATTCAAGCTTCATACTTTACAATAACCTTGAAAATGTCATTTTAAGGGTAAGGTTTCTGACTTTACCCCTTAATACCCCTTCTTAAATTGTTTAACTCAAACCCTAATTCCTTGGGACCTAGAACTTGGTCCTTAAGCCATCTATCCACCAAACTAAGGCTTTCAACTTCAGATCTACTCTCCTAACACTACTTGGACACATAAAGTTCCAGCCTTTCTCCACATGCATGGCCTTTTGGGGCTAAAAAGGCCAATATAGCACTCTATGTCATGCATGGGGGCTCCAATGGCATAAAGTTTGCACCTTTATGTCATAACAGCCCTTCTAAGTCCTAGATCTGGAAGATCATCCACTTTGGTCGTCCATTCTCCAAAGGTTATCATTCTTGGGCCAAAATATTCATAAAAAGGAAAAGGAAGAGATCTAATGAACTAGAGGTCAAGATAGAAACTTGATTACCAGATAATGTAGCCAAAGAAGTGTAGTTTCTGGATCTACTCCCTTCCTCTTGAGCCTGTAACTCCTTCTTCTTCTCCAAGCTTCAAGAACACAAAAGATTGCTTAAAAATGGCTCACACACTCACAAGCTGCTCTAGGGTTTTGTGGATTAGGGTTTGGGACAAGGAGGCTGTAAATGAGGCCAAGGGGTGGGGATTAAGATGCTTAAATATGGTGTAAAACCTCGAAATTAGGGTTTCATTCTGGCCGATCTACTCTCCGAGTCGAGGGCTCTCAACTCGTCGAGTAGACAGCTAAAACCCCACGCATAATCTGCCTTCTACTCGACGAGTTAGGGTCACCAACTCGTCGAGTCCTTCTCTTAAAATGAATAAATAAATATTTAATGCATACCAGGGATCTGGGCGTTAGACAGTGCATCAGCATGGGATTCAACTATCTGAGCCAAGAGACACTTACCTTTTGAAGGTTTTTCATCTGAGAGATTTTCTTTATCAAAAGCAGATGATAGTGTGATCACAATCTCTTGTGCAGTTGAGTAGTTTTGAATCAAACGATAGACATAATATGGGAGTGAGTTTCCAATAGCATCTCTCACCTTTACATCGAGATTTAGCACTCTTTTCTCTTCCTTGTTGCATCCTGGCACAAATTTCTTCTTTAACTCACTATTAGATGCACCATTATTAGATGATTGATGCATAATGACGATGGGACCCTTGTTGTTGATGTCGAGCATGTCATAGTCCATGATCTCGAGAGCGTCCTAGGCCTTTGATTTCCAAGCAGTAAAGTAGAGTTAATCGAAAGGAGGGACATTGTTTCAAGCAGACGATTTGAGATTGTAAGAGGTCAACGTAGATACTTGAATGTTTAAAAACCTACTCTGATACAAATTGAAGGTTTGTATCGATCGGATACACTTCAAGTATAATTAACAAAGAACAAACAAACTAAACAAATGTCGAACAAAAAAATGAATAACACGAGTAATTACAAAGATATCTTTCACCAAGAAATGGTTGTTCTCACCAAGAGAACGACAGTTACAAAGATGGTCACCAAGACTTACATTGGGGTTTCACCCTAATTTTCATTATATACGATTACATAACAAACATCCCACTAATTAAGGGATGTATGCCTATTCTAAGTAAAGATGTGATCCTTATCACCAAGATTAAGGATCAGCTATCTATCCTATACATATCCGTATAATTGCCTAATATACAAATATTACATAAGATCATTATCTTCATGTTGATGCTGATAAGGTCATGAGGCGTTGGCGTGTTGGCTTTGGTGGTCATCATATAAAGTGTTTGACTCATCAGATCATAAGGTGTGACCTTACAGATTTGCATCTTGACTTCTGAGGGATCGAGCTCATGACTGGTGGGAGGAGATTGGTCATGCTTTGAGATCTGCGGCAGTGGCGGACATGACTTGGGATGATCTCATAACGAGGTTGAGCGCCAATTTCGCACCGGCTATTGAGGTGCAACAGGTGGTGAGGGAGTTTCAGGACCTTCGCTAGACTACAAAGACCGTGGAAGAGATCACCGCTAATTTCGGGAGAGAGCTCTACTAGTTCTGTAGTATGTGCTAGACGAGGAAATGAGGAAGACGAGATACCACAACATGCTTCGGGATGACATATGGGAGTTTCGTAAGCATATCGAGTTGCAAAACCCTGGAGGACATGATTAGTAAAGCGCAATAACGGGAGATAGAGTTACATCTTCGGAAGAAGCATAAGTCAGAGCAGGTACAGACAGTGGTGGGCCAGGGGAAGAGGCCCAAGACTTTTGATTCGCGATCGACAAGCAATCAGGGTTGGGGACATTATGCAAAGTATGGGAGGTCTCACGAGGGGAGCTGTCGTGAGAAGGGAGGGAGCTGCTTCAGATGCGGCCAGATGGGCCACTTTAGCAGGGTTTACACTCATTGAGATTTGAAACGTTTCCAATGCAATCATAATGACCACATGAAGGGCGATTATTCGAGATTAACAAGAGGAACATTGACAATACCTGTACTAGCCACTTTTAGGATTACTGATGGCCGCCAGGACAAGGCGAAGGATCCTATGGTGAAGAGCAGGGCCTTCCAGCTGATGGTCGAGGAGGCTCGAGCAAAACACCAGATATGGTTACTGGGATGTATATTTACCATATCTTTTACTACTTTCTTTGCTTAGGCTTATGTTTTATATAATCTTGTATAGGGAAGGTTTTAGTTAATGGTATGACTTCTCATGTTCTTCTCAATTCGGGTACTACCCAATCATTTGTGTCTCTTGTGCTTATCAAGAAGTTTAGCGACGTCCCAGGGGATTTGGATTATCCGTTGAAGGTGGAGATTGCTAATGATTTTTCAGTGAGTCCTTCAAGAGTTCATCGTGGATGTATTCTAAGTATGTTCAGTGAGAGATATTCGATTGATTTGGTTTCGATTCGTCTACGAGGGTCGAAGGTATTGTGAGTACGGACTGGTTAGGCCCTAATGGGGCTATGATTAATTATGAACACTAGTTGGTCAGATTTCGAACCCGAAATGGGGGAGCACTAGTTATTAACGGCGAGGGTGATCAGCGAGGACCGACTGTTTGTTCAGTTGCGTGACCTAGGAGGTATATTCAACGGGGGTGGTCCAAATTCCTAGCTTATGTGGTCAGTACGTGAGTTGAGGGTAAGAAGAATATGGACGATGTACCCATTGTGTGGGAGTTCCCCGATGTATTTCTTGAGGATTTTCCGAGAGTGCCTCCTAAGAGGCAGGTTGAGTTTCATATTTATATGATTCTAGGTGTGGCACCGATATCTTAAGACGCCTTATCTCTTAGCACATCCGAAGATATAGGAGTTGTCTACACAACTGTAGATACATTTAGACAATGGATTTATTAGACCGAGCAGTTCACCTTCGGAGGACCGATCCTCTTTGTAAGAAAGAATGATGGTTCACACGGGATGTGTATTGACTATCAGGAGTTGAAAAAGCTAACGGTGAAGACCGTTATCCACTCTCGAGGATAGTTGACTTATTTGATCATCTTCAAAGTGAATCATGGTTCTCCAACATTGATTTGAGATCGGGTTATCATCAGATGAGGGTCTGAGATGAGAATGTATTGAAGACGTCTTTCAAGACTCGTTATAGTCATTACAACTTTATGGTGATGTCATTCGGGATCACCAATGCACCATTAGTGTTCATGCATCTCATGAACCAAGTGTGCAGGTCAATCTTGGATCGATTAATGATAGTGTTCATTAATGATATCTTGGTCTATTCTAAGACCAAGTAACAACATGAGGAGCATCTATGAAAGGTTTTGGTGACCTTGAGGAGGGAGAGGCTTTATGCCAAGTTCTCTAAATGTGAGTTCTGGTTGTGTGATGTGCAGATTTTGGGGCACATAGTCAACCAGAATGGTATATTGGTCGATCCGACCAAGATCGAGGCAGTGATGCAGTGGGAGGTTCCGAGGACACCATCTGAGATTCAGAGTTTTATGGGTTTATCGGGTTATTATAGGAGGTTTATTCAGGATTTCTCCAAGATTGTTGTTCCTTTGAATCGTTTGACAAAGAAGAATGTTACCTTCCGATGGGGGGCCTGATTAACAAACAACTTTTGAGACTTTGAGGCAGAGGTTGTGTGAGGCTCTGATTTTGACCCTTCCCGAGGTATGGATGGTTTTTTGTTTTATTGTGATGCATCAATTTTGGGATTGGGAGCAGTGATTATGTAGACGGGTCATGTGACTGCATATGCTTCGAGGTAGTTGAAGCCTCATGAGGCGAATTACCCTAGCCATGATTTGGAGCTGGGGATGTGGTTTTTGCCCTCAAGATTTGGAGACATTATTTGGATGGGGTCAGGTGCACTACTTATACTGATCAAAAGCATTTGAGGTATCTGATGGATCAACCGAACTTGAATATGAGGGAGCGTAGGTGGTGTGATATGGTGAAAGATTATGACTATGAGATTTATACCACCCTAGGAAGGCCAATGTTGTGGCCGATGCCTTGAGTCGGAAGGCAACTAACACACCCACCAGGGATTTCTGTTTGAGGATAGTTATTTTTCACTACTATTAGACCTGATCAAAAAGGCACAAGTAGAGGGATTGAAGAGGGGGGATTGGAAGGAAGAAAGAACCAGGGGCCATATTTCTTTATTTGTCAAGGTTGGTCATCAATTATTGACCCGGTGAGGCATAGTATAGGTCCCGGTTTCTGGTAGGGTTAGGAATACGTTTTTTGGGGAAGATCACAAGTCGAAGTTTTCAATCCATCCGAGGGCCATAAAGATGTATAAAGACTTGAGATTGAGCTATTGGTGGCCCTGCATGAAGAGGGAGATAGCATAGTTTATGGAGCACTGCTTGACTTGCCAGAAAGTCAAGGCCGGGTATTAGAGGCTCCACGGGAAAATGTAGCCATTACCCATTACCATGTGGAAGTAGGAAGAGATTGCGATGGATTTAATTACAAAGTTAACGAGGACAGCACATAGGGTTGATTCCATCGGGTCATCATTGATAGATTGACCAAGAGTGCTCATTTCGTCCTAATCATTGAGAGTACTTCCGCTGAGAAGCTGGTTGAAATTTGCATCAAGGAGGTAGTCGTTCGACATAGGGTACTAATTTTAGTAGTCTCTAACCATGATGTTCTTTTCATTTCCCGATTTTGGAGGAAGTTTCATGAGGAGTTGAGTACCCAGCTGCATTACAACACATCATATCACCCAGACCCACAAACAGAGTGAGCAGGCCATTCAAACACTCGAGGATACGCTAAGGGTGTGTGTGCTAGATTTTGGTGGGAGTTGGGATATTTATCTTCCATTGGCTGAGTTCTCCTATAACAACAATTACCATGCCAATATTGATCGACCTCCCTTCGAGATGCTTTACGGAAGGAAATTTCAGACCCCAATTTGTTGGGGGAAATGTCGGGCATCGAGTTATGGAGAAACTGATGTAGTACTGAAGACCATTGTGTTGATACAGCAGGTGCACGATCGACAACAAACCGTATAAAGTTTCCATAAGAGTTATGCTGATCGTCGATGCTCAGACCCTGAGTTTCAGGTCAAAGATTATGTGCTTCTGAAGGTTTCATCTTGGAAAGGTGTCATCTGGTTCCAGAAGTGGGGCAAGTTGGTCCCACGATATATTAGACCCTTCAGTATTATCTCTCGGGTGGGCAAGGTTGAGTATGAGTTGGATCTGCCTAACGAACTTAGACAGATCCACAACACTTTCCATGTCTCTCGGTTACGAAAGTGTTTTGTTGACGATTTCATAGTGGTTCCTTTGGATGAAATTCAAGTTGATGAGCGCCTGAATTACGTGGAGAGACTGGTTGTGATCCCCGATAGGAAGACGAAGACCTTGCGGAACATGGTGGTGGCCTAAGTGAAGGTGCAATGGCAGCACCGTAAGGGTTCTAATTACGGCTTATTGAAGGTGAAATGGAAGCACCAGAGGGGTTCTAAGTGGACTTGGGAAACCAAGGATGATATAAGGGAGCATTACCCAGAGTTTTTTGTGACAACAGACTCCGAGGATGAAGACTAATTCAAGTGGGGGAGAGTTGTAACATTCGTATCTTTGACGTATGAATTTAAATGTATTTTGTAAAATTTGGTTGGCCACGACATGAAGAAGGTATCACCATGACATGGCAAGGCCTATTGTGATGCGCATCTTCAATGAGTGCCACAACGTGGCACTATGTTGGCCATGACGTGGTAGCTATTTATTTTAAAACCCTAATCTTCATGCCTTAAGCCCTTTTTAAGGGATGTTATGGCCAGAGTTTCCCCACCTTCAGCCTCCATCACTCCTAAACACCTTGAAGAAACCCTAACCATACTCCTTTCCTATTTGAGCTTATCTTTGGTGTTTTGGTGCAATTTGAAGAAAGAAGTGTGACATCCCCATTTGCACAGCCTTTTTAAAACTTTTTGTTTATGCTTATTTAAAACATTTGTTATTGCGGATTGGTCCCAAGATATGCTTAATACGATATAATATAAAATCAAGGCATTTTGGAAGAAATGTTTTTCATATATATTTTCAAAAATCGAGATGTCATAACTAATACAAGAAACATAAGCATAAATGGAGACTTACAATATATCAATATACTAAAAATCTACATCTCCTTGAATCTCTCAGCAGATAATCACATTATCTATTAGTATCTTCATATCACTACCTATGATATAAGGAAACTGAGTGGGTCAGGTTAGGAAACCTAATGCGATAAATAGGGTTTTCAACCCACAATATTATAATCTTTAATTAACTATTCTTCAACATTCAAATAACGCAATTACCCCATTCCCTTTATCCTCACTTTCTAATCCTCGTATGGTAATCTCGAGAGACTTTTCCTAAAGGATCTTTGTCAACAGTATGATAACATTTTGGGCAAGCATGGAAATAGAAAGGTACTTGGATAAGCACCACAATACTATAGTATTTTGTTTAAGCATGACAGTCCAAAAGTACTTGGGATAAGTGTGACAACCAGAAATTTTTTTGCTTTGAGAGCTCAGTCAGTCAACTCAACTCAGTGTCAGACTCACTCCTGCTATCGTTTAGCACAATTTAGAGTTTGTTTGAGTGTTCTGAGCCTAGTACATTCAGGTAATGAGTGTTAGGAAATACCTGTTAGCTTCATTGTACAACACTAAAGCCCTAAACTCCAACATGTGGAGTTTACGGCCGTAAACATGGAGTTTACGAGCGTAAACTCAACCCTGGTCGAAACTCCCCTATAAGACTCTATCCCTTCATTTTCTTTCATTATTTCATTTCCAACTCAAGAACACTTCCAAATCCCCTCAAGTATCATCGAGTTCATCATCTTAGATCATCAAAAACGTAAGTATTCTTTCCTTGATTTGTTGTTACACTTCATCTCCTAGTTACACTCTTTGATTTCATCCATGGAAATAAACTTTTCTTAGATCTTCAAGTTTCACCAAGAACACCAAGAACACACACTAGTGTTCTTGGCCAAAATCGACTATTTTAAGCCTCCATATCGTAAGTACTCTTCCCTATACTTGATACCTAGTTAAGACTCATGCTTAGAGCCTTGAAATCATCAAGAATGAAGGACCAAAATGAGTTTACGGCCAAGCCATCTCCCATGGTCGTAAACTCCTATAAAGGTGCCATTTTTAAAGTGATCAAAACATTTCAAAAACTCTTTTTTAAAGTTATGTTGCTTTATAGTTTAGCCGAACTCCATTTTTAAAGTACAAGCATAACTTCGTAGATAAAGGAGTCTTTTCAATAACAGCCCAAGTAAACATACTAGTAAACTATAATAGGTATAGTTTAGAGACTCAGTTCATACTAGATACAATACACGATAATATAAAGAGAACACACAATAAAGAGAAACAGGGAGGAACATACTATAACAAGTACAAAGTAGAACATACTATAACAAGTACAAAGGGGAAACACCCTTGGCCGTAAACTCCAATTATGGTCGTAAACCCCTATAAAGGTGTTATTTTGGCCATAAACTCTTCCTAAGGCTTGGATTTGAGGCTAGAACACTCCCTTGTGCTTTGTAAGACCTTGAATCATCACCAAACTCATCATTTAGAGAGTTTACGGCCCAAGAGTAAACACCCTTCACCGTAAACTCCAATTATGGTCAAGTCTTGGACCCTAAATGTGACCATTTAGAGAGTTTACGGCCAGGAGTAAACTCCCTTGGCCGTAAACACCTCAACACTCTCCATTGAGTTGGTCTTTCTCATCCTTGTGTAGAGAAAAATTCCCTCAAGCTTCCCTAGCCTTCAAACACCCTCATATGCATCTTTGACCATGAGTTTACGCCCGTAAACTCCCTTGGCCATAAACACATGGCCGTGAACACCAAACCATGGTCATAAACACCCTTTAGGTCAATCACATGTGATTCCAACACTTGGTCAAAGTGTTTCCTAGTCTCGTGAGGTGTTTCCTTGCATTTGGTTGCTTCCAAGCACTATATTTATGTCAATATATGCCAATGTATGTCATTTAGGGCTTGTTGTGTCTCGGGACTTCATTCGTGGAACTTCTCATCCTTACGCACGTATTCGTTGAATCACCCACATCAGGTGAGTTCATACCCCGTAATAAATCTTTTAACTGTTTTAAATGCTTTTAAGGGGGGGAATACAAGTTAAACACAATGATAATTGTGTAAATGTTTGTTATAAACATCTTTCAAAATAATGCTTATGTCTATTATAAGTGATCAAAACATTTCAAAAACTCTTTTTTAAAGTTATGTTGCTTTATAGTTTAGCCGAACTCCATTTTTAAAGTACAAGCATAACTTCGTAGATAAAGGAGTCTTTTCAATAACAACCCAAGTAAACATACTAGTAAACTATAATAGGTATATTTTAGAGACTCAATTCATACTAGATACAATACACGATAATATAAAGAGAACACACAATAAAGAGAAACAGGGAGGAACATACTATAACAAGTACAAAGGGGAAACATACTATAACAAGTACAGAGAGAAACACACCACACTAAGTACCGGGAAAAGCACGTAAAATATATCTTTCCGGTTTGCGTTAACTTTAGTACGATTACACGTATCTGGGTTAGCAGACACGAGGTGATATAATATAATAATATAAACACACCACACTAAGTACCGGGAAAAGCACGTAAAATATATATTTCCGGTTTGCGTTAACTTTAGTGCGATTACACGTATCTGGGTTAGCAGACACGAGGTGATAAAATATAATAATATATCTTTCCGGTTTGCGTTAACTTTAGTACGATTACACGTATCTGGGTTAGCAGACACAAGGTGATAAAATATAATAATATATCTTTCCGGTTTGCGTTAACTTTAGTACGATTACACGTATCTGGGTTAGCAGACACGAGGTGATAAAATATAATAATATATCTTCTCAGTTACATACGAGTTCACATTTAAACCTTTAATTAACCGACTGTGGATTAAAGGCAAAAAGACTCCCCGAGGTGTAATGTACATTTAATACTACCTGGAGTCTGTATTTTATTACTTTATAGCCAGCAATGTCACTGCTGAGGTAAAACATTATTTTCCCTATTACATTTACTTTGTGATCTTCTATAACAACCGTCAATTTTGGCCAAGTCAAAGTCAACTAAAGTCAACAAGTCAAATCGGTCAACTCATCTAACCCTTGTATATTAGGGTTTCCATTATGTTTCTTATTGAACAACTCGCAATCTTAATACAAAGTATCACTTAGAGTTTTCACGTGTTCGGAAATTCTAAACCCTAATCAGGGCAAGTGATGAAACTACTCGATAAAACATTATTCCATACCTCTCGAGAGTGTAAAACATTCATAACAAGGCTTAACAGAGTGTAAGAACCTTGCGTTGCGAAGCCAAACACTCAAAAAGGTCACAAAAGAAGTCTCTCCCAAATCTCTCTCTGTATGAGAAATCTCTCCAAGAATGTGAAATCTCTCCCAAATCTCTCTCAAAAGTTCCTATAACTTTTTATAATCATTTCGGGCATCCCGACACTTAACTTGGTGAAAAACGGCGCAAAACGGGAAGAATTCTTGAAAAATAGCCTTAAAGAAGCGAAACCTTCCTTTAAGGGCCGAAGCCTCTCGGACCGAAACTAGGAAGGACCGAAGCCTGCTATAGGAACCGAACTGCTGACCCGAACCGAAGTGGTTTGGACCGAACCCGAAGCTGGAAGAACCGAACCCGAACCTCGCAACCAGAACCGAACCTCCCTTCGCCTTCGCTCCATCTACTTTCGCGTTCGGTTCCAGCCTTCTCAGGGCCGAACCCTCGCATCTTCGGTCCCCCATGCGAGAAGTCTCGCAGATAGCCCTTTTCTTCCCGGTTTTTTACTACGACTTCATTTTAGGCCCGTTTTATATAATTTTAACGCGGGATTTTCACCCAAAATTATATTTTAACATATAAGACCCCTAAATTCATAATTAATCACGTTTTTTAGTGTAAATCTTATCCAAGGTTAGTGGGTAGGATATTTTGGGTGGAGTGTTGACTTTGCCTTTGAGTTATGACACAAGCAACCTCCCATACCCACTCCATGTCACTATTCCCACCTTGCTCTAGTCAAGTCGAGATCTTCCCATACCTCCATCAAATCTCTTCAATAAGCCACTCTCTAATCCCTCACTCTTCCATCTATAAAACCCCACTCTCCTCCCAAGATACACTTTTACTTCCTCTTTTATTCTCTCCAAGATTTCGAGATTCTCCAGGAAGTTTTGAACTTCTCATCCACTCTTGGTAAGTAACTTCATTCTACACTTGATTTCCTTACAATTCTTCACTCAAATCATGAGTTCCTTACACAAATATCGTCATATTTGCTGTTAGATCTTCGAACCTTCAAGCATCATCTAAGTGTTCTTGAGTTGAACACTTCTTTTCTCCATCATCCATCTACTGAAATCACTCAAGGTGAGTTCATACCCCTATCTTTTCATGTTTTTCTTAAGTTTTAAGGGGGGAATACAAGTTAAAACACCAAGAACACAACTAAACACATTTAACAGCCTTCATCAGAAAAGTTCAACTCCATTCACGGACTGTTTTGGTCAACTTAAACATTTTAGTTTCCAAAACTGTATTCGGTGCAAATAGTTCAGGTTCCTACCTTTAAAATGACTACTTGTACATCACCATACGATATTTCTACGATTTATGGTGATTTTTACAAAACTGCCTATCATTTCAAAAACGAATTCGGACCAGTCTGTGAATATGAACATTTTAACACAAGTTAAAGACTTCCAAAAATCATAATAAAAATTATAGATAAACTAGATACATTTTATAAACTCTCAAAATTTACGGATTCAGTTTTCGACTTCGTATGATTTTTCTATGATTTTTCTAAAACAGTGCAGAAAGCTTAAAAACTAGTTAATAGCTTATAACTTTCATAACACTTTGTACTATGTTGAGCAAAGTGTATAACAATAAGTTCTAAATATTGAATGTATTTTCTTGTTAGTTTATCATCATAAACTGAAATTTAGTCATTTATGATAAGATTCTTCATTCATTTCGAACACATATAATAAGCTATAATAAGCATAGTTTATGGATTCATCGCACTAATGTATTTTCATAAAAGAGTTCTTTTTCAGTACAAACGTTTTGGATAAACTATAATAGGTATAGTTTATGTATCATTTACATTTCAAACTCATTTACCAAAGGTTTTCAGTTAAGTTCACGTAAATCTGTTAATGAATAAATTTGTGAGACGTTCCCTTCGTGTTACCTTCATGGTAACAAAGTCAAAAGTCCTGTAAATTGTAACCAGAGTCTCTTGTAGGGAGAACGTGATAGTTGTGTATAGATCTATATTGGGTTTGACAAACCCACACCTGAGCTGCATGCAACAGCTAGACCGGCAGGTCTGTGGTGACAAATGTCATTTAACGTACGACGCCTGAAGAACATCGTATTACGAGGCCGTCTGAGTCATAGTATGGTTATAATAACTCACATGTGGTATTAACAAAATATAACATTTACAGGTTCTTACTTTTAAATTAGCGAGTTATGTCGATTTAACTCACAGGAAATACTTTAAGTATGGAAAAATACTTGTTTATCTTCGGTCCTGGGATTTAGGACCACCTAACTTTAAAAAGGGTTTTATGCCGATTTAAAATCACTTTTATATCTTTAAGTATGGAAAAATACTTGTTTTCAGTCCTGGGATTTAGGACTACCAAACTTTAAAAAGGGTTTTATGCCGATTTAAAATCGTTTTTATATCTTTAAGTATGGAAAATACTTGTTTATTTTCGGTCCTGGGATTTAGAACTACCTAACTTTAATAAGGAAAATATAGGATTTTCTTTGGAACATGTTTCTATTAAAACTACATAAAGCTAAAATTGTTAGACTTCAGCTATAATTTTTAAGTGTATATGATAGAGTTATATAAGAATCTAGTCACAATCGACTTAGAATTGGTGGGCCCGCCTCATCTCCTGTGCCTTGTTTGGTTGTGGACCTAGAGCAGAACCATTACATTCGACGGTCTATTTAACATAAATTTTATATAACTTATATACACTGGGCGATTATAGAAGGAATCTATGGGTCCCTCTAGGGTTCATTATCGCATAACATAGAAGCATTCATTTCACTTAATAAAGAAAATATTGGATTTTCTGGAAACATACTTTGTCACTTTTACAAGGAAAACGGTTTCTTTCTCAAACAAAACTCTTATGAACTCACCAACTTAATTGTTGACACTTTTTCAAAACTACTTGTATTCTCAGGAAATTAGTGAAACAGGAAAACCAACAGCATTTTGAGGATGGGACGATAAATCGTCAAACGTTTCATTTTGTCATCATAATGTAATTGATTTTGAAACATGTAAACTTATTCCATGGTGTAACCTTTTCAATTATATTTATGATGGTTGTATTTACTTTGAGCACTATTATATTCGTTGTTGTGATACTATACATGAAGTCCTCCACCCCCAGACGTTTCCGCCATCCTTGGTTTGGGGGTGTGACACCTTCTCACATATTCATTAATGTATAAACTATATTTAATTAATGATAGTCTCACTTGGGAAAATACACACTCATACAAGAAACAAACATACATAACATTAGGTGCCTTGGTAGAAGGCTACGTTTAGTAGAAAGGACCATAATGCTAACCTTATGATTCCTTAATGTATACATCAAAGGATACATATATATCAATAGGATCCGACAGGTAATAGGATATGTTCTCTCCGCTTCATTTCTTGTTCCTTGTTTGGTTGTGGGCTTGGAACAGATTCACCCAGTCTATTATCTATTCGATTCTAGATATATAGGTTCAGTATACATTAAGTCATCATAAGGGTACCAGGTATGGGTCAAGTCATAGGACACAAAGTCAATGCACAATGTTCTAATACAGAACATACTTTCCAAATCATAACTTTTGGTATACAAACTAGAAACTTACCAGTTAAGGGTTTAATCTATTTTATTAAACCAGTATGAACTTAAAGGACCTTAGATGATTAACTCTATAATACTATAGTTTATACATCATGGTTATATATCATTAATACCCAATAGGTAGTTGGATGTGTGTTTTCCGTCTTACTTCCTGTTCCTTGTTTGGTTGTGGGCTTGGGCAGATTCACCCAATTAACTCTCTATCCGATATTAGATCATATATAGCCAGTATAAACTAAGTGATTATAGAAGTAATCAATGTGGTCACCATTTTATTATAAGAAATAAGGGTTTTTCTTAAAGAATCTTTTCATTAAATATAAAAAAACCATTACAATTAACTCCATGAGTAACAAGTGAACACGCTAGAGTTATATACAACAATGGTCTAACAAACAATGGGATGTGTGCTATCCGCCTTACTCCCTGTTCCTTGTTTGGTTGTGAGTTTAGGGCAGATGCGCACAGTCGATTGCTTGTTTACTCTGAGTTTTATATCACTTGTATCCATTTAGTACTCATAGAAAGGATTGTAGGATCATTTTTACGTATCTTTCATCAAAGTAGGAAATATAGGATTTCCTAAGAGGAACAGGCGAACGTTTCTAAACAGAGCTTACAACTCACTACATTTTTCAACTACATTTTCAACAGCATTTTACCACAACATTTTACAACTTACTTACATCACTAAAATCTTATGAACTCACCAGCTTAATTGATGATCAACTCTTTCAAATAACTTGTATTCTTAGGAGCCTAGTAGACAGGTACTCGTACTGGGATTCAGAAGATGGAGCAGTATAGCTTCAAGTCTTGTTTGTTATTTGCTTATGTATTCTATGTTTCGTGAACACACAACTTGTAAACACTTTATTTCTAATGATATGGTTGTTCATTACTTTGCTTACTATAATGCATATCTTGTGATACTAAACATGACGCCCTCCACCCCAGAACGTTTCCGCCGTTCCGGTTTTGGGGTGTGACAGATTGGTATCAGAGCATTGTTTATAGTGAACTAAGTATATCAACCGATAAAAGATATACAACTATAAATACAATGGGCCTTAAATGCTCTGGATAATGATATATTTTAAGAGTATAACGATAAGTTATAAAAATATACCTACTTGCTTATACATGTACATACTAGACCAAGTATCACAATAAGAACAGAACTAAAGTATTTAAAGGTTGAACATTGTCGTCAAACCTGAACAGTTATGTAATCATAGCTAGGATCAATATAGCCTGATCAACTATATTTATTCGAGATGTGACCGACATGTGTCTGGGAGTGATGTGATATTGCAACAGTCTTAAAACTTACCTAAACACCAATCGACAGAATACTAGATCAAGTACATTAGAGTTAGAATACTATAGGAGTATTCTATGATACTATAACGCGATAACAAGTTTGAATCATACCAAGTAGATTACATTAAAATACTATAGGAGTATTTTCGGCATTATATAGACAACTTACATGATAACATAAAAGACCCTTGCGGATAGATCTATGATTTCACAATGTATACTTCCAAGGTTATATATAATTGAGAATTTATAGACTTAGAATTTGTGATCTACGCTCCACTACCTGTTCCTTGTTTGGTTATGGTTTTGGAGTAGGATCACTTATTCGAAGGTCTATTTAATCTTAAGTTATATACAACTTGTATACATTGTGCAATTATAGGAGGACTCTGTAAGGATCACCCCACAAAGTTACCTTAAATCTCATAGATTCTTTAGTCACTTCCATTCTCGCACGACAAGCCCAGATAGATGTAACCACTTCCTCATAGTAGACAACATAAGAGTCTAGGAGGAACAAGAGCAAGTTCATGAGAAGTTTTCAAAGAGGGATCAACCGGAGTAACCAAAACGTCTTACACGTCACACTAATAAATAATAATCTTGTTAACTTAATGAGCGAGTGGAAACACTGCTCACATTATGTGTTAGGATTATTTTCTTACATACAGATGGTAACAGTTATTCAGGCAACAAATTTTCATTCGAGGATAGCCATTTCAAATTCATATAGTTTATTAGGTATAGACTCTTTTATGAATTGTTTCTAGAACCCTTTGGAAGTCAGGACCCGATGCACTCAGAACTAGGATAACCTTGTCTTTCAGCTTTCGGCTTGTGTCCACTGCTATAGACTTATTCCGTCTCATCTTTGTATTCTTTTAGCAAAGATGCCTCCTCGCAAATCAAACAGACGCACTATTCCGATAACTCCAACTCAACCGCCACTACCCCCGCCACAGTTCGACTTAGCTGCTTTTCAGGCAGCGGTAACAGCAGCAACGATAGCCGCCCTAACCCAAATTCGTGCAAGTGGTATCAATGGATCTGGTAGCAGTGCTCACCTAAACAACCACGGAGATACCCACGAACACCCAAGGGAATGTTCGTATAAAGACTTCATGAGCTGCAAACCCAATTCCTTCAACGGAAATGGAGGAGTCATCGCTCTGATGCAATGATTTGAGAAAACAGATTCAATCTTCGAAATTTGTTCATGCCCAGAAGGGAGCAAAGTCAAGTTTGCTGCCTACACCTTCTCCGGAAGAGCCCTAACATGGTGGAATGGCCATGTTAAGTCACTGACTCTAACAGTGGCAAACTCTATGGGATAGGAAAACTTGAAGGAAATGATGATGGGAGAGTACTGCCCAAGGGGCGAAGTACAAAAGTTGGAACAAGAGCTATGGGAGCTCAAGATGGTTGAATCAGACATAGTGGCCTACACTGACAGGTTTAGCGACTTGGCAGCACTATGCCCCGGGATGGTTACCCCGGAGAGCAAGAAGATAGAAAGGTACATCGGGGGTCTGACTGCCCCGACCCAAGGAAATGAGTTGTCTTCTAACCCAACCACATTCGATAGTGCCAAACGCCTGGCCCAACGACTCATCGACCATGAAGTCCACCATGGCGTAGAATTCCCGGTTCCCGAGCCATCAAGGGAAGAGGACTATGGACAGAAATCGGGGAACAATAGGAAGGAGAAACGAACAACACAGGACACCCCACAAGAGCAACGAACGAGTACTATGTACACCGCCACAACACCTGCTGCTCCAGCACCTGCCAGTTGATATGTTGGAACCCTTCCGAAGTGTGGGAAGTGCAACTATCACCACACCGGAGTATGCCGGAAAATGCAGTGTCTGAACTGCCACAGAAAAGGTCACACAGTCCGTTTCTGCAGGGCACCGGCTCAACCAATCTCCCAAGTCCTCAGAGTTGAAGAAAACCAAGCCCATTATGGCTGTTGTGAGACTGGACACTATCAGAGGGACTGCCCGATAACAAAGAACTCAGGAGCGGATGGACGCATTTTGATGATCACCGCGGGAGAATCGACCTCGGAGTCGCTATCGATCAGCGGTACGTTTCGATTTAGTAGTTGCTTTGAAAATTAATTTATATTATATAAGATTAAAACTTGGGGATAACACTTAAAAGTAATTATAATAACTCACTGATAGGAACAAGTCACAATATTCAAGAGAACTAAAGGATCCGTTTAGAGAAGCTATGATGGCTGAACATATACATCAGGGTTGTGCATAACTAAGATGTTGCAGACTTAGAGTGAGTAATTCCGCCTTAATTCATGTTCCTTGTTTGGTTGTGGATTTGAGGCAGAGTTACTCGGTCGACCGTCTTATTCACCTTAAATATTCATAACTTGTATATGACAGGCGATCGTAGTGGTACTGAGGAGGATCATGATATAAAGTATCATCATCAGTTATCAAAACACTTTCATTTGTATGTACTCGCTCATCGCGGTACGATACATAGAAGTGTCAACATCAGGGGGGAAAACAGAAAGCACTAGAACATTTACAAAGAGTACATTTTTTAACACACTAAGAGTATATTGTCGAACACACTAGAAGTACATTTTCGAACACACTAGAAATACATTTTCGAACACACTAGAAGTACATTGTCGAACACACTAGAAGTACTTTTTCCGAACATACTAAAAGTACATTGTCGAACACACTAGAAGTACATTGTCGAACACACTAGGAGTACATTGTCGAGCACACTAGGAGTACATTATCGAACACGCTAGGGATACATCATCGTATAACATACATTTCATTCCAATCGGCCAAACTTTGTTCAGTAAAGAGCATGTTGCTATCATTCGTCATGAATTGGCGTGGTCCTCACCATACTAAGTTCATATGATTCTATCGCCTCAATCGTCAAGTTCTCAAAACTTTCATCAATCGTATCGACAATCCGACCAAAACCTCAGTTTTATCTTTCGTATTCTAAACCCCGAAGTACTCATGCGAAGAGTACTTTGTCCTCTGAAGCCTTATCGTCAGATGTCCGCAGACCGTCACGAAATACCACTCGTCCAGCAGACCAAGTTCAAGCACAGAGGCTAAGGACGATTACAACCCGCCTATCACTATTCAGTGTATACGCGAGGGTGGTATATAATTATGATTACGCAGATTTAGTATGTGTGTTTCCGCCCTATCTCATGTTCCTTGTTTGGTTGTGGACCTGGGGCAGAGTCGCACATCCGACCGTCTTACTAATCCTAATTATATACGACTTGTATACACGAGGTAATGATAGATGGACCAAGTACAAATCCTATCATGAACGCCAGGGCAAAGTTGCCAGGTCTACGAGTAGGTATTCTGCCAATAAGAGGAGCGCAACCCCAGTAGTGCTACTAAGAAAGTTAATTTCGGGACAAAATTCCATCTAACGGGGGGATGATGTGACAACCCGAAATTTTTTTGCTTTGAGAGCTCAGTCAGTCAACTCAACTCAGTGTCAGACTCACTCTTGCTATCGCTTAGCATAATTTAGAGTCGGTTTGAGTGTTCTGAGCCTAGTACATTCAGGTAATGAGTGTTAGGAAATACCTGTTAGCTTCACTGTACAACACTAAAGCCCTAAACTCCAACATGTGGAGTTTACGGCCGTAAACATGGAGTTTATGGCCGCAAACTCAACCCTGACCGAAAACTCCCCTATAAGACTCCATCCCTTCATTTTCTTTCATTATTTCATTTCCAACTCAAGAACACTTCCAAATCCTCTCAAGTATCATCGAGTTCATCATCTTAAATCATCAAAAACGTAAGTGTTCTTTCCTTGATTTGTTGTTACACTTCATCTCCTAGTTACACTCTTTGATTTCATCCATGGAAATAAACTTTTCTTAGATCTTCAAGTTTCACCAAGAACACCAAGAACACACACTAGTGTTCTTGGCCAAAATCGACTATTTCAAGCCTCCATATCGTAAGTACTCTTCCCTATACTTGATACCTAGTTAAGACTCATGCTTAGAGCCTTGAAATCATCAAGAATGAAGGACCAAAATGAGTTTACGGCCAAGCCATCTCCCATGGTCGTAAACCCCTATAAAGGTGTTATTTTGGCCATAAACTCTTCCTAAGGCTTGGATTTGAGGCTAGAACACTCCCTTGTGCTTTGTAAGACCTTGAATCATCACCAAACTCATCATTTAGAGAGTTTACGGCCCAAGAGTAAACACCCTTGGCCGTAAACTCCAATTATGGTCAAGTCTTGGACCCTAAATGTGACCATTTAGAGAGTTTACGGCCAGGAGTAAACTCCCTTGGCCGTAAACACCTCAACACTCTCCATTGAGTTGGTCTTTCTCATCCTTGTGTAGAGAAAAATTCCCTCAAGCTTCCCTAGCCTTCAAACACCCTCATATGCATCTTTGACCATGAGTTTACGCCCGTAAACTCCCTTGGCCATAAACACATGGCCGTGAACACCAAACCATGGTCATAAACACCCTTTAGGTCAATCACATGTGATTCCAACACTTGGTCAAAGTGTTTCCTAGTCTCGTGAGGTGTTTCCTTGCATTTGGTTGCTTCCAAGCACTATATTTATGTCAATATATGCCAATGTATGTCATTTAGGACTTGTTGTGTCTCGGGACTTCATTCGTGGAACTTCTCATCCTTACGCACGTATTCGTTGAATCACCCACATCAGGTGAGTTCATACCCCGTAATGAATCTTTTAACTGTTTTAAATGCTTTTAAGGGGGGGAATACAAGTTGAACACAATGATAATTGTGTAAATGTTTGTTATAAACATCTTTCAAAATAATGCTTATGTCTATTATAAGTGATCAAAACATTTCAAAAACTCTTTTTTAAAGTTATGTTGCTTTATAGTTTAGCCGAACTCCATTTTTAAAGTACAAGCATAACTTCGTAGATAAAGGAGTCTTTTCAATAACAACCCAAGTAAACATACTAGTAAACTATAATAGGTATATTTTAGAGACTCAATTCATACTAGATACAATACACGATAATATAAAGAGAACACACAATAAAGAGAAACAGGGAGGAACATACTATAACAAGTACAAAGTAGAACATACTATAACAAGTACAAAGGGGAAACATACTATAACAAGTACAGAGAGAAACACACCACACTAAGTACCGGGAAAAGCACGTAAAATATATCTTTCCGGTTTGCGTTAACTTTAGTACGATTACACGTATCTGGGTTAGCAGACACGAGGTGATATAATATAATAATATAAACACACCACACTAAGTACCGGGAAAAGCACGTAAAATATATCTTTCCGGTTTGCGTTAACTTTAGTACGATTACACGTATCTGGGTTATCAGACACGAGGTGATAAAATACAATAATATATCTTTCCGGTTTGCGTTAACTTTAGTACAATTACACGTATCTGGGTTAGCAGACACGAGGTGATAAAATATAATAATATATCTTTCAGGTTTGCGTTAACTTTAGTACGATTACACGTATCTGGGTTAGCAGACACGAGGTGATAAAATATAATAATATATCTTCTCAGTTACATACGAGTTCACATTTAAACCTTTAATTAACCGACTTGGGATTAAAGGCAAAAAGACTCCCCGAGGTGTATTGTACATTTAATACTACCTGAAATCTGTATTTTATTACTTTATAGCCAGCAGTGTCACTGCTGAGGTAATATATTATTTTCCCTATTACATTTACTTTGTGATCTTCTCACATATTCATTAATGTATAAACTATATTTAGTTAATGATAGTCTCACTTGGGAAAATACGCACTCATACAAGAAACAAACATACATAACATTAGGTGCCTTGGTAGAAGGCTACGTTTAGTAGAAAGGACCATATCGCTAACCTTATGATTCCTTAATGTATACATCAAAGGATACATATATATATCAATAGGATCCGACAGGTAATAGGATGTGTGCTCTCCGCTTCATTTCTTGTTCCTTGTTTGGTTGTGGGCTTGGAACAGATTCACCCAATCTATTATCTATTCGATTCTAGATATGTAGGTTCAGTATACATTAAGTCATCATAAGGGTACCAGGTATGGGTCAAGTCATAGGACACAAAGTTAATGCATACTTTTCTAGTACAGAACATACTTTCCAAATCAGAACTTTTGGTATACAAACTAGAAACTTACCAGTTAAGGGTTTAATCCATTTTATTAAACCAGTATAAACTTAAAGGACCTTAGATGATTAACTCTATAATACTATAGTTTATACATCATGGTTATATATCATTAATACCCAATAGGTAGTTGGATGTGTGTTTTCCGCCTTACTTCCTGTTCCTTGTTTGGTTGTGGGCTTAGGGCAGATTCACCCAATTAACTCTCTATCCGATATTAGATCATATATAGCCAGTATAAACTAAGTGATTATAGAAGTAATCAATGTGGTCACCATTTTATTATAAGAAATAAGGGTTTTTCTTAAAGAATCTTTTCATTAAATATAAAGAAACCATTACAATTAACTCCATGAGTAACAAGTGAACACGCTAGAGTTATATACAACAATGATCTAACAAACAATGGGATATGTGATATCAGCCTGACTCCCTGTTCCTTGTTTGGTTGTGAGTTTAGGGCAGATGCGCACAGTCGATTGCTTGTTTACTCTGAGTTTTATATCACTTGTATCCATTTAGTACTCATAGAAAGGATTGTAGGATCATTTTTACGTATCTTTCATCAAAGTAGGAAATATAGGATTTCCTAAGAGGAACAGGCGAACTTTTCTAAACAGAGCTTACAACTCACTACATTTTTCAACTACATTTTCAACAGCATTTTACCACAACATTTTACAACTTACTTACATCACTAAAATCTTAGGAACTCACCAGCTTAATTGCTGATCAACTCTTTCAAATAACTTGTATTCTCAGGAGCCTAGTAGACAGGTACTCGCACTGGGATTCAGAAGATGGAGCAGTATAGCTTCAAGTCTTGTTTGTTATTTGCTTATGTATTCTATGTATCGTGAACACACACCTTGTAAACACTTTCTTTCTAATGATATGGTTGTTCATTACTTTGCTTACTATAATGCATATCTTGTGATACTAAACATGACGCCCTCCACCCCAGAACGTTTCCGCCGTTCCGGTTTTGGGGTGTGAGAATAAGCACGACAGTACAATAGTACTTACCTAGGCACGGCAGTACAATAGTATTTTGGTTAAGCATGGCAGTATAAAAGTACTTGGGATAAGCATGACAGTACAATAATATTTTGGTTAAGCACAGCAGTACAAAAGTATTTGGGATAAGCACGGCTGTACCAAAGTAGTCGGGATAAGCACGGCATTCACGGCTTATTATTCTTCGTGGCTTTCACTGATTTATCATAACCACTATCTCACACAGCCCTTCACAACCCAATCATATTATTATGATTTATGTATGATAAATATATGATTAAATCAAGTAACAATCATATTGTTCAACTACATTATAGACGTCAAAGACAACACACGTAGCTATTAAGAATGTAGAATACTTGTGTTTATGTGTAAGTAGATAGTAACTATACACTCACCTGATAAAAATGGGTGACTGATTTTCGGCAGCACTTCACTTCGTACATTGAAAAGACCTAGAAGCATAAAGTACTAAGCCTTAGTCTAGTTTCGTAATCCTAGTGACTATAATAATTATAGTCTAGATTCCTCACTAATCCTAATGTCTACCTCAAGATCTATCAAGTAACGAACAACTAGGTAGGGTCATATCGGAGGTAGGGTCCATTTGGTATACAAAGTATGCTATTTGGAAATCCCACTTTAAACACCTCATTAAATCCAGTTTAGACATCATCTCTGTAACTAGATCAATCAATATAAAGACTTGGAATTACTGAAAAATCTTATTCATATATTCATAACAACGACTTATGAATATATATATATATATATATATATATATATATATATATATATATATATATATACAAATTACACTAACATAACATTGAGTGTAATTTAACTTACATAGATTCCCTAGGCAAAAGTCTGGGAATTGCATTGGAAGAACTCTGATCTGCTTGCGTGTTTGATGTAACTGTAGCTGTAGGATTTTTGAGGATCTTCAGATGGTTAGGATCCTAAAAAGTTCATACTCATGGGATCTTAATGATCTGTAATAGTTAATTATCTGATAAATATTTTAGAGCAGTTAGGATCCTTATAAAGATTAAACTTCAGTTATAGGGAAATAGTTCTTAAGAAATAAGGATAGATAGAACCTAGTGATCTTTAGGCTTTATAACCCCTTGCCTTAGGAGAAGTATTGAGTTATGATCCCTTTAGTTCCATGTGATCTTTGGAATTTTCGTAGAGAAGGATCCATGTTAAGAGATCTTTGAAGATCCTTACTTTGCTTTCAAACTGGGAAAGATACTATTTATAAAATCACTAGGGAAGATCCCTAATGTGGAAGATCGCAAAATAGTTGGGGAAAATCCCACTTTAGATAATAATTGGGGAAAATACCTCTTTAGATAATAAATGGGGAAAATCCCAAAATAATTGGGAAAAATCCCTCTTTAGATAATAACTGGGGAAAATCCCATAATAACTGGGGAAAATCCTATAACAACTGGGAAAATCCTTCTTTAGATAATAACTGGTGAAAATCCCAAATCATAAGATAACATGATAATGTTAAAAAACTTAGAAATTATCAGGGGAGGATCCCAACTTAGGATAACGTGATAATGTTATAAACTTTAGAAAATTTACTCAGGAGGATCCCGACTTAAGATAACATGATAATGTTATAATCCTTAGATTTAAACTTTAAAATCTTAACATATGTTAAAATATAAGAGGGCTCCAAGTCACTAAAGCATGAAATGATCCTTTATTCACATCCCATTCTTATATATCGTGCGTCCAAGCGAGGTGTAGATACCTTAACTCGTGTGAAAGAGGTTATTATCTCTTTAAACCTTAAAGGGAACTAAATACCCTTAATCGTAGGAGAGATGATCAATCTCTATTCATGGTCATTAGGATCCTTGGTTTCATGCATGTTGCAAATATTAGCTTGGGGTGGGTGTTAGTTTGGCTAATTCCCCTCTTATGCTTAAGTAGTAATGGTCTTTGAAAAATTAAATCAAAGAATTTGATAAAAGTAATTGGTAGAGAGTGTGTACCTTGAGCTTGTCGGGAAATGATTAATACAACTTACATGAAGTATACTTTTAGATGTATAGCATTCCAGGATCTTGGCAAGACATTTCCTTCAAGGGTAGCTATAACATACCAAAAATCAAGGCAAAAAAAATCATTTCATTCTTAAATGAAGTAAAATCATTGTTTTCAGATACCATCCAATCAAAACCATTCCATTAGAAAACGTTGTTCCCAAAAATAAAAATCATATATCATAGTGTCCCCAATTCAGTATCACTAAAAGCAATAGGATATGCACGATCATGCCTTCGCCTTGCCAGTATCAACTGAAGTACCTGAAACAATAAACTAAAACTGTAAGCACGAATCTTATTGAGTTTCCCCCAAAACTACCACCACACAAACAAATAACATATACGAACAAGCATGTCGGGTCCAATCAACCATCGGGTTGGAATACCCCAGGCCCAGTCACCCTCCAGGTCCAGTCATCCTCGGGATGGAATACCCCAGGTTGGAATGCCAATATACAACGGCTCTAGTCATCCTTGGGATGGAATACCCTTGGGCCCAATCAACCATCAGGTTGGAATGCCAATATACAATGGGTCCGGTCATCCTCGGGATGGCATACCCTCGATCCCAATAAACCATCAGGTTGGAAGGCCCCCGGTCTGTTGGCTCACGCACATAGCAGTAAAGCCTTAACCACAAATCAAAATATGTCGACATATACATAACAGATAAACATATAATTAGCCAACAGACAAACAAGCAGATCTAGAGATCACTACAACATAGAAACATCCTAGAAACTAGGATATAGATCTAACAAATCACTACAACATAGCAACATATGTTAAACCAGGATATCAATCCAATGGGCCGGCCTTGGTGGCTTCGACCCGTAAGTACAGTAAGGAAAACCCACCTGAAAGGAAGAATTCTTAAACACTGCAATATGATCCCTTTTAATCACTGCTTGTTCCAACGAATCAACTAATGCTAGAACCATATAGAATCTAAATCAATAGCCCCAAATCCTCAAGTTTGATTCAAAGTCAAACTTGGTCAAAAAATCAATGGTCAACGAAAGTCAACAGTCAGCAGACCCTCACGACATGACCATCTATGGCTCACATCGTGAGCCACTACAAGACAAAATATTCGGGTCTTACACTCCTCATGATGTGACATGCATCTTCCCCAAGTCGTGATATTCATCTGAGTGCCATATTGATTCAAAAACCTCTTAATCCATTGAGCTACTAATCCATCTATTCTAGGCGACTTCCTAACACTCCAAGGATCATAAATATCGATGCTTTAAGGTCTTGTATGTCCAATACAAGACTTTGGCTCAAACTAAGTCATTCATGGAGAAAAAGAGGATAAATTCTCATGTATGAACTCCGACATCATTCAAACTTCAGATCCATGACATATAAGCATCTAGGGACCATAAGGACCCATAAAGTTGCTAGCTTTATGGAGTCCCAACACTCTAACTCTTAAGATCTTGAATAAATATGCATAAAACCTTAGATCTAGCAATAAGGAAACATAAAGCTTGAATCTTGGTTACTCATATTGGTCCAGAAGTGTGGCTAAAGGTTGAAAATGAAGCTTGCAAGCTGCAACTATGCTTCCATGGTGATCTCTTCTTCTTCAAACCTCCAAAACTCGACCAAAAGCTCAAGAAACACAATAAGATGCTAGAGTTAGGGTTTTACTGAGTTTAGGGAGGAAGGAGGCTGGTTTGGAACCCTAAAATAAAGTTTATGGGGTTTAAATATGATGGAAACCCTATAAGATCATGGGCTTGGGCTGCAACATACCTCACATCGTGAGCTCTTAATGCTCACATCGTGAGCTCAGCTTAAATCAAAATCTTCATTTTTCGCTGCTCACATCGTGACCTCTCTATGGATCATGTCGTGAGTCTTGGTTTTACCCAAAAACCATGCCTTGACTCCTTGAAACCGTAAATCGACTCGATCCGGAAAACCGGGTGTTACAATTCTCCCCCACTTAAATTCGATTTCGTCCTCGAAATCTCTTCTCATTCCCATTCAAGAAGTAACTCTTTTAGATCCTTCAAATCCAACTCCTTTAACATCGTATGCGATCGATTGGATACCAAGACCCGCACCAGCAAGAATTTCTACAAAACCCAAAAGACAAGACTAAACCATCATTTCTATCAATTATACTGACTGGAATCCACAGATTTGACCGGTCCTAGATCTTCTCGACCATACACTGTCCCTCGGAATAAAGAATCTCGTAGTTCTCGACTGACTGTCACCAATCCAATCCCACATATAAATGCACCCATACAAGGAACCCAACAGTCACATACAAAACTAGGTTGGGCTCCTACTCGGCTCTAACAACCTCTACACTGCTATCCTATGACAACATCTGGGATTACCCCCGATCCACTAACCAACCACCGTACGATCTGTGATACTCAGACCAACTTGCACTATATTACTTGGTTCCAACCACCGATAACCAGATCCCCAATAGGTCCTGATTCCACATAACATTCACAAACTCCATCAAACATACATTTGAGAGCAAAGATAATAAGTCCATTTAACTGATCATCCGAGATTACAACTGAACTTGAAACATAAATCAGCCCACTGCTCCCATGAACATATTGATGGTCCATCCGAGAATTTTATGTTGCATCCCGAATAAGCTCAGATGTACCTCCACCTGAAAACCCATGCTTGACCTTCACCATGAACTTCATGACTCGAGATTCCATAACCAAAGCCCATCCTTGACCATATTCTTTTATCACGCACACTTCCACTACTAGAAAAATAGCCTTTTACAATGCGCAATGTGTGTCGTAAAACGCTCAGACGACACACAAATGCGTGTCAAGGAAGGCCCTGTCATAAAGAAAGACGACACACTTTTGCACGTCGTCTATTTACGACGCGCATTTACGACGCGCAGTTACAACACGCATTTACGACACTCATTTACGACACACAATGCGTATCAAGGAAGGCCCTGTCATAAAGGAAGACGACACGCATTTGTGTGTCGTAACCTTACGATGCGCGTTTAGGACACACATTGTGTATTATTTAAGCCCCTGTCATAAATGAAGATGACATGCATTTGTGTGTCATAAACTTCAACAACCATTTACGATATGCGTATACGACGTGCTTTTACATTACTCATTTACACATAATACAAAAAAATAGAAGCAAATATATGCAAAAAACAATCAAGTTCATCCAATAACATCATGTCAAAAAATTGTAATACATTGATATTAAGGGGATCTGATTGTACATTGTTATTAAGAGGTTTTCCCTAACTATATAACCTAATACTACTTTGTGGCACACTTCCTCCAATGAAAAATGTTGTAAGAAGCTTACTGCCTGCTTCACTGTTTCTTCCTTATCTTCGTTTCACTTCTTTTCCTGCTCAACAAACATAAATGTTGATTAGATTCATGTTGTGTTTATTAATATTCGGTTTTTATGATTCCCAATAGGACATATATATGAATGGATAGTAGGGGATTATATATGATCTTAATTTATGTAACAAATAGGAAAAAAATGAATAAAGAAACAAAAAGTAAAGTATAAGAGTTAAGTGAAATTTGCACTCCAACTCTCATATCAACTGTAAACCAGCTTCTTGAGAGAAGAAGCAACCAACTGCAGAGAAGCATGTGAAGGAAGTTAAGATATATGAATACTAAAATGTAAAAGTAATTAATGAAAATAAGTTGTGCTTTCTCACATTTACCGATTCTTCATTTATTTTGCTTAGTATCTTACTGACATCTTCGTGGCCTTTGAATCTCATTAAGGAAAATAAGTTGTGGATCATGTCTTTTACTGATTAAAAGAACGTGTAATTAACTACAATCTATAAGATTATAAGTTTAGGATACACAAGATATGGCCACATGTGGTAGAAATAGCTTGTCCTTCCAACTCCCTCCAACATGCGTTACACCTCATTGCAGTGTATATGATGATCTTCAGATGATTTGATGCTCCTTAGTCCTTAATAATACCTAATGATAAAGATCACCATCTGAATATGAGAAGTTTGTAGTTTTTCTATGCATAGTGGAAGGATCAAGGAAAACAAAAAACAGTGACTATAGCTATGAACAAAGCTAAATATCAACTGTGATTACCATCAAAGATGACAACCTAGAAGCCATATGCACACTAATCTGAACATATTTGAATACGAGAGTCAACAAGATGACTACATTGTATTTTGGGAGATATATAATAAAGCTTAGTTAGAATAAATAATAACACACTGCATTTGTCATTTATTGAACTAAAAAGTTGAAAAAGAAAGAAAGAGAAAAGACATACAAATACATAGCCTGCATTTTGGGAGCATGTTGTTTTAAATAAGAGATGACCAAATCTGCAGGGATGTTTCCGATCAAAAATAGGTCAATGGTTTGACTTGGACAGCTTTCAAGAACATGCATTGAGAATTCCAAAACAAGCACAAGGTCGGGCCCACATAGAGGCTACAAAATATACAATACAAAAGTTTATGAAAAGAGTCAAGTATGTTTACATAATTATTAAAAAGTTAACAACTTACTTTGAGATATTCAGTTATCCAAGTGATGGAACCGCATTCATTTTTGGTCAAGATATGCGATTAAACCCCAAAGCTGCTCGCCAACTTGTATGTCAATTAAATTTTTTTTTTGTAAGTACGTATATACAAAATCTTACGTAAGTATATTATGTATGTATATAGGTGAAGCCAACTGAAGTGAAGTCAGGGGACTTGGAAAATCTTTGTCAGATGATTCAAGAGAGGTTGTTTGACATTCCTTTACATCCAAGGGGCATAATTGGTGATCTTGAAGTTTGTATTCGAGGTGACGACTCCATAACATCAGAAGATGATTCAGCGACTGAGATTAGTTTGTCAAAAGAGATGATAACCAAATATGCACAAATTCAAGTCTTTATCTCATTCCTTGCACGGTCTGTTTTCGTTTCAATCCAAGGGTAACTCTCTCCCCCTTTCTGCTGTGCCAATTACGACTGTGTTCCAAGTATTTATCTGTATCCAATGAAGATTTTTAGTTTCTGGATGATTATTGAAGTTGTTATTTCTACTTCTTAAGAGTGAATTAATCAACTTCTTCCTTTCAATCCGGTTGAAATTTAGTTTCTCGTGGGGTCTGTATATGCTAATTAATCAGGTAGTTGAATCGTGATAATCCTCACTGTAATTTACGTGTTGTGTCATTAGTGTTTGATTCTTCAACAGTTCAACTAGGATGAATTGTTGTTGATCATACCTCAGTTGTTTTTTGGCTTAAACTACCTAGTAGCAATTTGGCTTCACATGATTATTTGCAATGCATAAAAGCTCCATTTTCATAAATGTTTGAGGGTTTATGTAGTTCAGTGATCTAAGAGTATTTGGTATCAAATGACTTTCACTATTACTTCAATAGACATCATTGGGATTAAGAGTTTTCTTTGGTTAGTTTACTCTAATTTCATTCTTGTAGCTAGACTTGGACATGATGAGATTTAGTATTTTTAGATAGAGTTGTGACATGAAATCAATTATCGATGTTTCTTCTACAGATTCATAAACAACAAAATTAAGCAACAATTTTTGTGATGGATCAAGAAACAATACTCCCACCTCATGTGTTGATATTCCCGTTGCCATTACAAGGCCATGTGAACTCCACCATCAAGCTAGCTGAGCTTCTATGCCTCTCGGGTCTCCACATCACCTTGCTTCTCACTGATCATATCCACACCAAACTCCTCAAATACTCAAATATACAGTCCCGTTTTAGCAGCTACCCAGGTTTCCCCCTGGAAACCATACCCTTGGATTGGACGGTGGCTTGGAAATGAAGAAAGGATAAGAAGTCTTACAGATAACGTCGCCGGCTCTGGAGCCCAAAACCTTCACTAGCTTCATGGATAGCAAGCAACAACTGCTCTTGAAGTTGTTCTTTTGATGTTTATTCAGGAAGATCTAATTGGTTGAAGCTGAATAATATATATATATATATATATATATATATATATATATATATATAATCAAATAAAAATTCTTTTCAAACCCCTTTCTTGTGTCGAAGACTAGGAAGACGAATAACCCCTCCCAGAATATTTGTTCCCTTCAATTATCCATTATATTTTGCGTTTACTTTTGTATAGGATCTAGCCGAAGTCCATTGTATTAGACTCAAATGCATTTTATAACATTTTAATCTGCCAATAGCAACATAATAACATCACCCCAAATTTTTATAAAAAAAACAAAAACAAAGAAAGAAGGGCTCAAGTCAAATAGTCTTCTTCACAATCTACATACTGTGGCTAGGAATGTGATACAAGGAATTCCCGGCATCTCGTAGAAAAAGAGTATAAACAAACAAAAGACTAACATATTTTTCAAATACTTAAATATTATTTACTGGATATAATCCCTATTCATGCAGTAACATCATTTTGAATCCATTCCATTTGAATTGGTATTTTCTCCATTACAATTATTGTGAAGAGACATCTCCAATCGTTAGTCTTGGGCAGTTTCTTTATGAAAATGTATGTAAAGCAAAACAACGGACCGCATTTAAAATCAGGTCAAGTTCTAATTGTTCAAGTTGACTCTGTGGTAATACGATCAACTATAAATTCTAAATTCTAAATTAAACTAACCAGGTATGAGCAGCTGGCAGTCTCTGTGGTGCTCCATAAGCTTTATGAATTTGAAATCTCTGTGGACCCGATATACCTTGTAGTGCTTTAAAACCTTCCAATGGAACCTAATCAATCATCAATGTTATCGTTAGATTATATTATATGTATAAAATCATTAATAATTGATTCAGGTATTATATCCTCAAATATACATTTGATGTACCAGTGACAAATTGAAGCAATCTCGCCCTATCTTCCTTGTTAAATGCTTTCACAACCTCCCAAAACCACACAAGAACACTAGAACCTACTGTGTATCATGTGTATTCAGCATTCGCCTTCAGATCATCCACTGCATTAAAAACAATTAACAAGGCCAAGGTTAAATTTAATCATGTAAATATGTTTATAATTTTTTTTAAATATACTCACAAAGTAGGCAATATAAAGGAAACCGGTACCTAGTAGCATAGACAAAGTAGTGGTCTTCCCGGCTCCATTTGTCCCCAAAAAACCAAAACATTCACCTTCTTGAACCCAGAAAGTCAATGAATTGACCGTAACTTTTCATTCCAACAGAATGAGGACTGTAGGGAATACAACGCCACTTCCAATAAACTGTTCTAAGCCTACAAAGACAGAACAATGTTGATATATCAAGAGTAGAATATGTATGTATGTGTGCAATAATGTTGACATGACAATGAAGACAGTTGTTTAACATAGTTCTTCAAAAAAAGCTTCTACATACAGATAGTACTGATGTAGATACTTACAATGTACCTTGGAAAATGTATGTAAAATGTGAGTTTGGAGACTTACCAAATATGTAAAAGAGAATCATTGCAAATGAGGAAGGGACTAAGAAGCTTATGAAGCCCATATATATGTTGACACCCAATATGACAATATAGATACCTGGGTATTAGTAATGATAACCAGTTAATGGTCGAACTGTGAAGCACTTATCAGTTGTACAATGTTGTGTTAACAAATGAAAAGAGTAAAGAAACCAAACAAGCTAACCCCACTAATCAGTTGTTATGTTTTGCTTTTACTTCACACTCCTGCCTAAGACATGCATTATGTTAAAATACAAGAAAAAACTTTCCCATTAACTATTTGTTTATAGGAAACCCAAATTAGTTTTACCCAAAATGACCACGAAGTTATAAATCCTTGATCAAGAAATTATGGTCCAATATGTTTAAAATATCAAAAAACCCAATTTCACAAATGAAAATGCAACCACAGTTAGCATATACTAGTCTTTTGGTGCTTTAAATGATCTATATTGACAAATTACTATGCATTCCAACCTTGAGAACAAAATTCATGTCTTGAGTTGCTGGTAACAATCCTCTTGAAAAAATGGACCAAGAGTACTTAAATAAATGTGACTTCTTTCACTGTCAGAAGAAGCTAACATTTAATCAAATAGTTGGCGGGCATTATGTTACCCTCGAATTTACTCTGAGAGAAACGAGCGAGTCTTGGTGTGTGTGTGTGTGGGGAAAAATACAAATACAAAATTAAAAGTAAAAAAGATTGGAAGAAAATCACAAAACTTAAGCTTAATATGTAAAGTAAGCTCACCTACATGTAGAAGGTATTGAAATCGTTGTATCCATCCCTGCAGTAAGGAAAGATATATATTTTTAGTTAAAACATGAATTTTAAGCTAATATTGAAAAAACATACTTTCACAAGTGATATAAATAATGGTAAAAAAGTATAAAAAATACATTTTATAATGTGGAGCATCCCTGTCCAATGCTTCACTTGCTCAGAAGAGTGCCATTCAACCAATGCTTCACCAGAACGCTGCTGCCCATTTAATAAATTCTCTAATGACCTTCTAACCCCAGACTCCTCACTTGAACTCCCCGCCATTTTACCACTCACAACTCCCTAAACCCTTCACCAGTTTTCCCTAAAATCACAAATGCAACCACATAATCAAACTCAGTAATCAGAACACCAGTCCCTATAGTAGGTTACAACACTGAGATAAAGATTGGAAACATCAAAACAATCGCTAATATCATAGATTTTGATTCTATGAAAGGAATTCTATCAGGAAGATTTCTTCATTTGATGAAAGGAATGTAAAATATATATCAGACCTAGGGCTTGTAAGGATGACAAAAAATCACGAGTAACAAACGTTGTGAGGGATTAGAAGTCTTAATGCCATAAATCACTGACTCTAGGATAGAAGTAGCTAGAGGAGGTATGACATTGGGGAGGATCAGCGGTGGAGTGATGGCGATGGTAGGCAGAGGTGGGGTTGTCTCAAGGAAAGTGGGTTGGAAGCGGGAAAGAAAGTGTGTGATGAGAGGGGAAACCGGGTAGAGCAAAGAAGAAATCTGGTGATGATCGTTATCATCGTCGTCATGAGGCATTTGATCATGAAATTAAGAGCAATTCTGCTATGAAGACGAAGGCCCTAGGGCTTTTTCTTGCTAATTTGAAGAGGCAGGGGGTTTTAATTTTTGGGATCCATAGGCGGGTGAAATCCCACCTTTAAAACGCGTGTTTCATTAAAAAAAAATTATAAAACGACACTCTTATATGACACACATTTTATGAAAGGCGCCCTCCGCATTTCCTTTTTTTTTCTTTTCTGACACTAATTTTAGGGCACCTACAAATGTGTGTCCTCTTTCCTTCAAATTTTGCAAAACTGACATTATTTTTTAGGGCACATACAAATGCGTGTCCTCTATCAGCGCGTTTCATTGTTTTCGCGTCATTAAAGTGTTGTGTTCTAGTAATGTTCCCTTCATAGTACAAGCTGCTGCCAATGAAAAATCCAACGAAAACATGGTCGCACACAACCCAAGAATGGGATAGATGGCCACACTTTTGTTCTAATTCGAAAGACTGCAACCCAAATAAGAGCCATGCATATATTTCACTCCCAGAGCTCCATCTCTATTTTGTTTAAACTGCACAAATCCCCAAGGGAAAACACATGACCAACCCTAGCTCTTACTGCACTCCTTCTTCCTCATAATCCTTACCCATCAGGTGTGGAACAGAAGATCTAACCGAAGTGACAAGCGTCAACTACTAACAGGAACATCCTCATGAACAACCGGGAACTAAGATCCCTCACCTTGATTGAAACTGGAAAGATCCAGCCAATACACAGATAGCACGATAAAACCTCTAGAGCCATCAGAATGTTGTCAAAACCCTGGTCAGTCGGTCCAACTACCAACCCTGCCGACACGACATGCCAAAATTTGGATTCTGACCAAATCCAAAGTCATACCTGAAAACTGACAATGTTGCCCCAACATCCGAACTTCTAATAACCAAGGACATATGTCGAACTTGATCCTGCTATGACCAATAATTCCACGACCAACCATTGAGGATACCCATACCTATAGACCAAAACGTACAATGTACAAACCTTGACAACAGGTTGACACATTCATTGCAATTCTTAACCAAAACCCACGTGGAGCTAAACATACCAGCTCTGAAACTGATTAGCCGATCAATAACTGCCCAATCTATACTATAGATGCTAGTCTATGCTACAAGCTGACAAATCCTTCAACAATCGATACTCGGCATGGGTAACCCGAATGCCTCCTAATCTAGCATTGGCGATCCCGAAAGAAACCATTGAACACAACAAGCTCTTTTTCCAACAGCCTCCTACAGCGAAGACAACCCATACACTTCCGAGCACATACATTTGATGGCAACTTGCCCTATACCCGTGACTTGACCAAATATTGTAACTAAATTTTGCATACTCAAACCGTAGATCCCTATGACCCATCCTTCTAAAACCATAAACTTGAACCGATCGACAATCCTCCAAGTAGAATACCTAGTTCTCATTCACTTAGCGTTCAAACTACCTCCAGTTAACAAACCATAACTCAAACCGGCTCAACCAGATGCATATAATCCCTGATCCTTGGGATATGCAACAAAACACAAAATGATCTTCTGGATCATGACCAAGCAGGCCTAAAAGATTCTGAATCTCAGATGAAGACCTTGGTAACTTCCAATTATAACAACCTCTAACATCAAGAATTTCATGAAAATGCACAAGTAAAACTCCAACTTCCTATCCATAAACATATACTTCTCGCCTGCAAATCCCAACCATCAATTCATCGCAAGAGTCGCTCATAAATACAAAATGCATCATTCTCAAAGCCGGAATGCATCTGAGACAACAAGGTGGCCGCTTTCGATTCACTTCCCCGATCACCTGCAACCAACAGCTAGCACCTGCCCTGCCTAAACCCCAAGAAAACAGACCATCGATCTCATCTCAAGGCAACCATACCACACAATCGTCATGTGCATTCCCATACTGTTGTTATGCCGTTATAGACCGCAGCCATCCCTCCTCACGTCGAGTATACATCACAAATTCGAAAATCACATGCCTGCCCACTCCTTCTCTAAACTCGAAAAACTGAAAGGACATAATTCTCACCCTAGATAGCGATATTCCAATCCATCAGTCAACCACTCAGCTTCCAGCTGCAATCCTCAAGCCGATAATAACAATCGTTTCCTTCTTGAGTCCCACGACTCAAATGCACGGCCTCGAGCAAGGCCCTAGAGACCTCAAAACCATAAAAATCACCTAGTTCTACACCATTCAATACCAAACTAGCATCGCCACTAAGGCCCAAAACAACTACCAGACCCATCCTCATGCCTGAACAACCATAACCAAAAGATCGACAAATATGTAACCACTGCCACGAATCATGGTATCAAACCATGCTATCTTCCCCGACCAACTCCTTAGAATCCCTAAAATTTTCCTCGATTTGAGTATGGATCCCGCACTTCCAGTAGTATGGTCCCAATACTACCTTCCACAGCTATCCATACTTTCCTCAAGAATCATCCCGAGTCTTCTAAGTTATCTACTCATAATAATACTCCCAATACCTGCTAAACAGTGCAACAACCACACTATAATCACTTCCTAGGATTCCCCACCTCCCCTTCCATCAGCTTTTGAAGAACCCTTATTAATGTCAGCTAACCAATTCATGATTACAATTACATGCAACAAAACTTAAATAATCTTTCGACTAAAAGACTCAATCCCTACAATGGTTAGACTCGGACGAGAGCTGCGCAATAGGGCCAAATCCTTCACTCTAAGATTATTTAACCACCGTGGCATGTAATTTAACGTATTCATTTGATACTTAACTCACATAAATATGAGTTCTTCAAAGCACAAGGCAAGCAACATTCGAGCAATGGAGTCGACTAGCACTAAGACATAATAAAATCAGGTAGATCCTCATACGAAATTCCCGACCTCTGGGCCCAAGAATCTAAGATACACATTCATCTTGTCCTCACTCTCTCAAGAGTAGAAAATCATTCTTCATCGCATCGTGCTAGGAACTGCACCTACTCATGAAACTTCCACCAACCCTACAACCACTCGTGTATGCTAATCATATATAACGATGTATCCCATAGACAGTCAAACACTTGACTCTACTCTAAGCCCTTAATCAGACAAGAACAGGAAATAAAGCTAAATCAAACATTCTGAGGCTATAGAATCTTTATTATGTACAACTATGATGTACACACTAAGCAACTACAGTAATGATGTCAATTTCATCTAACATACAAGTTTCCTAGGCTATCAGGCATCATACATCAGGCAATTCTATCATGCAATTCCTGAAGTTCCCAAGCCTACTACTAGCAAGCAGTTCTATCACAATCATCGAAAGCAAATAAAAGTGTGGGTAATTTGGGCTAAAAGTGCTTGCTCCGGCTGATCGTACACATTTCATCCTTCCTTGGTTACTTTTGAAAATAATTTAGAAAACAATTCTAAAAATAATTTTGACACAATTTTGAAAACTTTTACAGATCCTTAGCTTGAGAATGGATTCACACGAATGCTCATCAAATTCACTCAAACCAGGGCTCTGATACGAACTTGTAACATCCCAAAAATCAAGACAAAAAAATTTCAGTCTTAAATCAAGTAAAATCATGGTTTTCAGATACCATCCAATCAAAACCATTCCTTTACAAAACATTGTTCCAAAAAACAGAAATCATATATCAGAGTATCCTCGATTCAGTATCATCAAAACCAAGAGGATGTGCACGATCACGCCTTCACCTTGCCACGATCAACTGAAGTACTTAAAAGAATAAACTAAAACAATAAGCACGAAGCTTAGTGAGTTTCCCCCTAAAGTACCACCATACAAACAAATAAGATATACGAACAAGCATGTCGGGTCAAATCAACCATCAGGTTGGAATACCCCAGGCCCAATCAACCTCCGGGTCCAGTAATCCTCGGGATGGAATACCCCAGGTTTGAATTCTAATATACACTAGGTCCAGTCATCCTCAGGATGGAATACCCTCGGGACCAATTAACCATCAGGTTGGAATGTCAATATAAAATGGGTCCAGTCATTCTCGGGATGGAATACCCTCGGGCCCAATCAACCATCAGGTTGGAATACCCCTTGTCTGTTGGCTCATGCACATAACAGTAAAGCCTCAACCACAAATCAAAATATGTCGACATATACATAACAGATAAACATATAATCAGCAAACAGACAAACAGGCAGATCTACCGATCTCTACAGCATAACAACTTCCTAGAAACTAGGATATAGATCTAACATATCACTACAACATAGCAACATATGGTAAACCATGACATCAATCCAACGGGCCGGCCTTGGTGCCTTCGAACCGTAAGTATAGTAAGGAAAACTCACATGAATCGAAGAATACTGAAACACTGTGATATGATCCCTTTTAAGCACTGCTTATTCCCACGGATCAACTAATACCAAAACTAGATAGAATCTCAATCAATTACCCAAAATCCTCAAGTTTGATCTAAAGTAAAACTTTGTCAAAAAGTCAATGGTCAATGAAAGTCAACAGTCAGTAGACCCTCACGATGTGACCATCTAAGGCTCACGTTGTGAGCCACTACATGACAAAATAGTTGGGTTTTACACTCCTCATGACGTGACATGTATCTTCCTCATGTCGTGATATTCGTCTGTGTGCCATATTGATTCAAAAACTCTTAATCCATTAAGCTACTAATCCATCTGTTCCAGGAGGCTTCATAACACTCCAAGGATCATAAAAATCGATGCTTTAAGGTCTTGTATATCCAATACAAGACTTGGGCTCAAACTAAGTCATTCATGGAGAAAAAGAGGATAAATTCTCATGCATGAACTCCAACATCATTCAAACTTCAGATCCGTGACATATAAGCATCTAGGGACCCTAAGGACCCATAAAGTTGCCAACTTTATGGAGTCCCAACACTCTAACTCTTAAGATCTTGGATAAATATGCATAAAAGCCTAGATCTAGCAATAAGGAAACATAAATCTTGAATCTTGATTACTCACATTGGTCCAGAAGTGTGGCTAAAGGTTGAAAATGAAGCTTCCAAGCTGTAAGTATTCTTCCATGGTGATCTCTTCTTCTTAAAACCTCCAAAACTCCACCAATATCTCAAGAAACAAAAGGAAAGGCTAGAGTTAAGGTTTTACTGAGTTTAGGGAGGAAGGAGGCTGGTTTGGAACCCTAAAATGATGTTTATAGGGTTTAATTAAGATGGAAACCCTAAAAGATCTTGGGCTTGGGTTGCATCGTACCTCACGTCATGAGCTCTTAATTCTCACGACGTGACTTATGTTTAAATTAGAATCTTCATTGTTCGCTGCTCATGTCGTGACCTCTTTGTGGCTTGTGTCGTGAGTCTTGGTTTTTTCCCAAAAACCATGCATTGACTCCTTGAAACCCTAAATCGACGTGATCCAGAAAACCGGGTGTTACAGTATCCAACCAAAATACCCCCTTTCCTACTTCTGAATTGATGAGATATGGTCGTTCTTATTTAGGTGCCAATTTACCTGCATTGGGATCCTTGGTATTTTGAAATGTATTCCTAAGGTCCAAGTCTCAAATTTGAAATCTTCATAATATAATGTTCTTATTGTATGCTTTAGCGATCCTTTGTTGATGAGCAGCAGTGCGGATCCTAGCAAGATCCATGAGTTCATCAACAGTGTCAAGATCTTGGGCTAGGATCATATCATTGTTTTCTTGATCCTGTAATTGGTATCTTGTCGTTGGGATCACCACTTCAGTTGGGATCACGGATTCCGTTCCAAATACCAAAGAGTATGGAGTTTGGCCAGTGGCCATTTTTGAAGTGGTCATATCTACCCATAAGACGAAAGGGAGTTCCTCTACCCATCTTCCTTTCTTTTCATCTAGTCTTTTCTTCAAATTGTTAACTATGATTTTATTGTTGGATTCAGCTTGACCAGTAGCTTGTGGATGAGCAGGAGTGGACATTATCATTTTAATTCCCTAAATCGTGCAAAAGTCTCTAATCCTTTTGCTTATGAATTGGGATCCACTGTCGCATATGATCTCGGCAGGGATCCCAAACCTGGTCAGAATATTATGTTTGATAAATGACGCTACCTCCTTGTCTCAGATTTGAACAAAGGCTCCAGTCTCTATCGATTTTGAGAAATAGTCTGTCATTACTAGCATGAAGACCTTTCCACCAGGAGCTTTTGGTAACTTGCCAACTATATCCATTCCCCATTTCATGAATGGCCAAGGGGAGATGATAGGATGTAAATGTTTTGTTGCTTGATGAAGGATGTTGTTATGCATTTGACAAGCATCACATCTTTGTGCATATGAGAATATATCTTTCTTCATCGTTGGCCAGTAGTACCCCGTCCTTAACACTTTGGAGCCTAAGGTTCTTCCCCAACATGATTACAAAAATCATGTGGCGGAAATTAATTTAACTCTTAAGTTCACATGCAACCTAATTGGATCTATGTTTTGACTATTGAAAGTTATAATCTATGAACATCACCCAATGAAAACCCTAGTATTTTCGAAAAACATAAAATAGTTAGGGTTTACATACCCTTTGGTTATTCTTGTAAATAATTAATGAAAACCTTATTCAAAAGCTCTTGGAAGCAAGCACCAAAAATCTTGTGCCTTTGATGGTTCACACCCAAACCATAGCAACTAAGGAAACTTGAAGAGAGAAGATAGGGGAGGAAATTTTTGGCTATTCTCTTAAGAGGATAAGTGGCTGAAAATTGAAGGATTAAGGCCTTATTTATAGCTGCATTAGG
Organism: Lactuca virosa; assembly: GCF_052849685.1. Classification (NCBI taxonomy): domain Eukaryota; kingdom Viridiplantae; phylum Streptophyta; class Magnoliopsida; order Asterales; family Asteraceae; genus Lactuca; species Lactuca virosa. The sequence goes on from NC_136427.1 coordinate 269,255,430, forward strand.
AAACCCTAGAAACCCTAATTTGAATATAATACTATTCTTTCAAATTAAGTAATTATCCAATTCTCCTTTTTATCTTCAAGGGATTTCGTAGAAACTCTATAATCTATCCCAAAACTGTCCACCGCCTTAGGAAGGTTCTGGAAATCCTTTTGTTCAACTATTGAACAATTACAGCTTAGGTCATCACACTTTTAATTTATCTAGTTAATCCCCAAATTAAATCTAATTAATTTATGATTAATTCTTAATTAAGTAATAACATTTCTAATTACTATATTATTCTCATAATATATAAATAAAACATTTATTGCTATTTATTAATAGTATAATAAATCAATAAATTAGTCTCTCTCTCAAAGAGTCATCCTATTCAATTACCAGGTTTGAGGGCAATCCAAAAGGACTTTGCTAATTATTCAAGTATATACCAATTTAGTTATTGGCTTAGACACCTAATCCAAAAATTAGCACAATCTCCTTCGTGTATGTCCTTTAGTACTTCAACAACCTCATGACTTTCCAAGCATTTCAAGTATGGACCAGCCATGAATTCCTTGTATAGCTTCCCTTGGATCATCTCAAAGCGCGAGACCCTCATCTGGAACACTCTATCGCTTTTCCCTTCCCTTAGAATCATGTCATTTTGGAGATACTCCACAGTGGGTTGGATCCAGTATCTTAAAATTTTGTGGAGGATCCTGGATGTTAGGATCCTAACGATTAGGATCTTGAAGAAGTGATTGAGGATCATGATCTTCGATCATTGCTACATTTTTTGTTTGATCCAGGTCATTAGGATTGTTTGGTTTCTTGGAGGGATCTTCTATCGTTGGGATCAATATATGGGTTATAGGGATCCATATTATTGTCGAGATCCTGAGGGAAGATCCTAGGTTGGCCAATGCGTCTGCCTCGATGTTTTCTTCTTTTGGAACTTGACTTAGGCTAAAAGCTTCGAAATCGGAGGCTAATTTTTTGAGGATATGGAGGTATAGTGCTAGTCTTTCTCTTTTTAGTGCATAGGATCCATTAAAATGATTAGTTAATAATAAAGAATCAACAATTACCTGAACATCCTTGATTTGAAGATCTGTGGCCAACTGTAATCCTATGATCAGTACTTCGTATTCAGCCTCGTTATTGGTTGCCTCGAATTCACAACTGGCTGCCTAGGGTAGGATGTCCCCCAGTGGCAATTTTAGTACGATCCCAAGGAAGGTTCTTTTTTGGTTGGATGCCCTATCTGTGAAGAGCATCCATCTTCCCATGCTTTCTTCTTTTTTGAATATCTTACTTTCCAATTCTGGTTCTTGTTGTAGATCATCACTAAAATCAGCACATAGTGTGCTAGTGCTGTGATTTTATTGTTGATCTTGTTTCATATTTGATGTCATATGTGCTTAGCTTCACTGACCACTTTTCCATCCTTCCTGACATCTTTTGTTTTCTCATATCATTCGTAATAGGGTAATTAGCTCTTATATGTATAATATTTGTTTCAAAATAGTGTCTTCATTTCGTGGAAGCAATTACTAATGCAAGTATTAGTCTTTAAAGGTGCGAGTACCTGGTCTCAGGATCCAAGAGGCTTTTACTTACATAGTAGATGGGATGTTGGTCCCCGTTAAGATCATTTACTAAAACTACACTTACAGGATACTGAAAGGTAGAGAAGGAGAGGTTCCCCATCTAATGGTTTCTCCAACAAGGGTGTTGAACTTAAATAATTTTTAAGTTCCTTAAAGGCATCTTCGTGCTCTTTAGTCCATTCAAACCTTTTGTTCTTCTTCAACATGTCATAGAAAGGTTTACACCTCTCTGAGGATCTTGAGATGAATATGTTTAGGGTTGCTACTCTTCCTGTATACCTATATATATATATATATATATATATATATATATATATATATATATATATATATATATATATATATGGCTAGGTTATTTTGTTTCTTACATCTATTCTGTGCCCGTAAGCACAATTCTGGACCAATAGATGAATAAAATTAATGGTCATGATCTGAGGGTCTACGATATTACAATAGGGTAACATGTATCATATAATCACACAAATTTCAGCAGAATGGTGTTTTGGTCAATTAACCTACATTAAAAAAGGAAATTTCCGGATTTTAAGGGATAATTAATTTCCTTTTTGTAAATCTGAATTTTTTAAATTAATTCAAATTTAATTCTATAATAATTTCTAATACTAACCGATTTTATTCTGTCCGAATGAAAGAGAGTCAAACATAAACTAGTAAATATATTTTCGATTTTATTCTTGCATAATATGGTTCATTCAATATATTTTTTATAATTAACATGCTTAAAGAATTATACAACATATTATCAAGAATAACATTTTCTAAAGAATACGGATTTTATTTTTTAAGAATCACTAATTACATTAATTTGTAAAGAATAAGACTAAACAATTATTACATTCATTTTGAAAAAAAAAAGATTAATAATGGTTTAAGAATTATATTTATTCTTAAAGATTAAAACTAAGAATGGTTAAAAAAATAAAAATAAAAACATCAAAATCTAACAAAAACACTAATCCATTCTGAAAGAATATTATTGTTAATAACCACTTTATATATTATGGCAAAATACATTATGCTAGAATACTCTTGTTCTCCATGTTTTCTTCTTTTTGCACATCAATGGCAACCTCTTCAAAATCTATATCCACAAAGAAAACATAAACAACTTTAAAATATTAAAACTTTTAGTATATTCTAAAAGAACAAAACTATAAATTCTAATAGAATGTGTTAGACATTAAATACTTTTAATTTATTCTAACAGAATGTAATACTCGAGTCACTTGATCAATTATTCCCCGAGTCACTTGATCCAAATAATCGACTTAATCTAATTACAATGATTCTAAAGCCTACATTGTTGCTAACACAGAGGAAAATACGTTGGAAAAAGGTCATATTATTACAAGCAAGAATGTGGGAAATATGACTGTTCAAAGATCACAAAAAATTTCTGAACAAAGTAAAAGTGCTGAAAATATAGGTGTAACATCCAATGTTCGAAGGACTGTAACTCAGCCAATATGAATCCAATTAAAATGACTTCAGAACCTAACTTGTAGCTAACACAAAGGAGAACATGCAGAAAAAAATTTCAAAGATTACAAAAAAATTGGCTGAAATATTTGATTCAAGCATTTTAGCAAACAATTTTTTTTATTTGCAAGACATGAATTCGACTAATATAGTTCAATATATATCGATTGAAGGCAAACGGGCAACAAGCTGCGCCGCTAGCCCTTTCTGGATGGCAAAACCAATTCTTTTGATGAAACATACAACACGTGTAATTAATAAATACATGAATGTGACTAAATTTACAATAAAATAGTGTATACCTTCAAATACTAACGAGTAATTTGAGATTCCATGCCATAAAATCGAGATTCCATTCTGACAACATTAGAACTTGATCTTCCATTCCAGCAGAATTGATGTCAGATACACCCATAATCAAACATTTGTGGTACTTATCCAATCAATACCACTGCTATGTACATAAAAATTATACTTTTAATTTTTTGAATTTCTTGTTGGAGCAAAAGCCTTCAAATTTCTTGTTATAGAGAAAACTAAAAACATAAACAATAAAAGAAAGTTCCAACCAGACTATAGGGTTAGAAATTATCCCCATAATCTGGTTTCTTTTTTCCTTCATCCCCAAAGTCGTGTTTAGGGTTAGAAATCAAGTAGAAGAAAGATTAACTAGTGAAATCAGAAATCAAGTCGTGTTTGGTTGTCGGCTGGAGCCTGTCTACTATTTAGTGTCGACGGATCAATTTTGTTCTTGATTTTTATTTGTGGAGGGTGAAGAAAAAAAATGAGAGAACGAATAATCTATAATGAAATTTATAATTACCCGTATAATTTCTTGAAGCCCTTTGATTTCTTGAAGGCCTTTGATTCCTTGAAGAACGAAGAATTTGGTGGTGGTGTGTTGGTGTGTGTGGTGATCGGGTGAAACTTTGAAACAGCCGACTCTTTGGTTATAAAGAAGAGATATTAGGTCAACATATATTTATTTTGTTTCCTTAATTGCAAGTGCAAAAAACCAGAAATACCCTTTTTGATTTAATTAATTATTTAATTATTTGCGAATTTGTGATTAGTGCATTTAGGAACACAATAGTTGCTAGAAACATTTGAACTTAACTCTCTCTCTCTCTCTCTATATATATATATATATATATATATATATATATATATATATATATAGAGAGAGAGAGAGAGAGAGAGAGAGAGCTAAGTTCAAATGTTTCTAGCAACTATTGTGTTCCTAAATGCACCAATCACAAATTAGCAAATAATTAAACGATTAATTAAATCAAAAAGGGTATTTCTGGTTTTTTGCACTTGCAATTAAGGAAACAAAAGATATAATTATCAAATATAAAATTAAAGGGGTTTATATTGTGGTAGTTATAGAAAATCACTATGAAAGATAAAAGATAAAAGATAAAATACCTAAGGTTAATGCGTTAGTGAGCTGTTAATATTCATCCAATAGTATTGATTAAATTCGGCTACCCCGAACCTGTAATCGTTAATCTTGCGAGAGCTAGAAAGATATGTACAAATATATACGGGGATTGACACCCCACCTGTGTTTGCTAGCTACAATCCCATCAGGATAACTTTTATATTAATCACTATTCGACATTTGATGAAGTGTCGTGGCGGAGTAATCACTAGTCAAAGAACGTCGATTATGGGGCTCATGGTAACACATTACAACCACCTTAGAGATTCGACTACCAAGAGGGACGCCTTAGAGTTATAGGTAAAATATGTTAGGATTAGTAAAACATCCTAAAAATAGTAAATTATGATTAATAGAATATCCTAAAAGATAATAATATAGGGTCGTTAAATATCCTACAAAGATAGTAATTTAGGATTAGTAAAGTATCCTAAAAAGATAGTAAACTAAGGTTGATAAAATATTTTAAGAAATGTTTTTCTAAAAGAAAAAGGATTCTTATTTTAATACAACCAAATAAAGCAAAAAACTATAAAAACCTTTGCACTCACGAACATTATATTGACATTTTCAAAAATACATGTATTTTCCGGGAGATGAGTGAGGAGGATAGTCGTACCAAGGAAGATGTCTTCACATAAGCTTGTTCGAGTTTAGTTCTGTCTATTTGTCATTTGTAGTTATGTTTAGGATGTGTGATTGACATTTTAAACAATGTAATCCCAAATAAATAATAACAAATAAAAGTATCATTTGTGATATACTTTTGAGTTATGTTCTATATATATATATATATATATATATATATATATATATATATATATATATATATATATGTATGCCTTGATCCAATATCCCTACGTCGCACAGCCCGACACTTCCACCGTCGGTCAGGGGTGTGACAGATTGGTATCAGAGCTACAGGTTATCTCGAACTAGTAATTCCTTAATAAATACGACTATGACCTAGAGCGTATACTCTAAATTTGTTAAACCTAATAAAAGTATTATTATTAATTATCGTACAAATAGACTACTTACAGGAGAGGTAACTAGTTTGAACTATCGCGTGGGTTGCTGGATTGCAGAACGGCTATATGCTATAATGGTCCTGCCCTCCGACACTTCTAATCTGACCGATCCTTGCTTAGTAGTGTTGAAGTATAAAAACATAGAATTAACAAAATACCCTAATCAAACACTAATCAGATAAAGAGTTATACAAACTCTTTTAAATACACCCTTATATCACAAAAACTATCCATTAAAATCATAACTTAAGATTTTAGGTCAAAAACAAATCCTAGGGTTAGTCTAGTATTGCGGCCGGACAACAACTAGACCTAGAATGTGCAACTAAGTTTTATTATGGTCCGACCAACGCATGTGTAAACTTGGATGTCCGAGTTGACTATCTAAACGCTTGAGGATTTATGGATCAATAGTTTAGTATGCTTAGCTAAGAGATTAGGACGAGGTCTACGACTAGAGGATCCTCAAATCAGTAGCACAGATCGAATTCCTAAAGACTAGAGCCTTAGATCAAGACCTAGTGCAAGACGATTCAACACATAGCAGAATGGCACACCTTAAGGATATCTGAAATAGAGACAAGTATCTGACATACCCCCGTATGGAAAGTTACCAAAGATATGATACTATCTACTATATATATATATATATATATATATATATAATAGGAAATTATATGTATTATATATTATTTCTCATAAACATCTTCCTGTTTGATGTCTTATGCAGGATATCAGGGTGATATGGAGGATATATGGGATTGGGTGTCGCATCCTTACCCGGAGGAAGACTAAGTGGTGCCACACACGCATGAAGAGGTGAGCGATTACGATCTGACGATGCCCCTACCACCTACCCTGGTATTAGGTGATGATGGGTCGTTTGAATTTGGAGAGGAGATCATAGAGTAGGAAGAGAAGCCTGGCAAAGAGTTCAGTGGAGTACCCTCAGATAGTTCACCATACCCAGATTCAACTTTCCACCGAGATCACGAGGAGACTCAGGAGGAGGACCCTACTAAGTCGGAGTCATCCCTGGATATTGTTCCTCCACTTACCCCATCCCCTTTCAGTATTCATGCTTCGGGACCATGGACTATAACTACCCCCATAAAGTACATTCCCATCCCATCCCATAAGAGGGCAGCCTCACAGTCATCATTGTTGATACCATCAAAGAATCCTTTCCCCACCCAAAAGTGGACTCCACGGGTGAAATAGTGGATCATGGAGGAAATTATTCGGGTTTATGATGTCAGAGAGTCCTCCTAGGCACCTAGGCGTGATCCCATTCCAGGATCCCACGGATAGAGTGATCTCAGTGTTAGTCCCGCGAGTAGCATGACACGAGGATCACATACATCAGGTGGAGGATGATGACGACTCACTAAGGAGGGAGATCAGGTTGTTAGCTAGTAAAGTTAGGATTTAGAGCAGGGGAGAGATTTAGATGAGATGAGGATCCTCCATGCATACAATCATCTGGAGGAAACCCATTCTCTAGTGTTGTATCAGCATATCATGATGGAGAGTCTAGAGTAGCGTGTGAGAGAGATGGAGTTGAGATTGGTAGTGTCAGAGATAGGTGTATCCACTCTGGAGGTTATGATCAGTTGCCTTCAACATTAGTTAGCATAGACAGTGGATTAGATGGTAGTTTAATTTAGTTTGTGGTAGATAGTTCTAGCCAAGGAAAACTAGAAACAATGATTTTTGGGTTTGAGGGAAGGAAAAGTAGTGTAGCAGAAAATAGGATACTGCTACGTCTTTTACTTGTAAAATAGATGTTTTTCCTGTTCAAACCACATCAATGTACACTCTTTTTGGCAAGCGGATGTAAATTGTGGAAGTTAATGGAAATTATGTGATCTTATTGCATATTGTGTTACTTTTTTTTATTTGTTTTCTTGATATAGTTAATTCTCTTAGCAAAATTGTCAAATTAAAACTCAAAATTTATCATAACAACTAACATATGCCCTAAATTTAGAATCACTCCTCGCACCAAGAGAAGCCCAGGACAAACCAAACCCAATCCCGAGCCTATAAACTCAGCCACGATTGAGGCATTATTAGCCCAACGTGTCGTTGATGCAATAGCTAACCTAGAAACCCCTAGGAACGTAGGATCAGGAGGCAGTGGAGGTGAGAATTTGCACGGAGATAAACGAGGTCCAACCAGGTTTTGTTCATATAATTAATTTATGAGTTGTAAAACAAAACCCTTCCACGTAAACGAAGGCATGGTTGGTTTAACTTGATGGATAGAAAAGATGGAGTATGTGTTTGAGATAAGCTTTTGTCCGAAGGACTCTAAAGTTAAGTTCGCCACCTACACCCTAGCAGATGCAGCCCTAAGTTGGTGGAAAGGTTACAAAAAGACCATGGGCATTAATGTAGCGAATTCCATGTCTTGGAGCGAGTTAAAACAGCTCATGATTGAGGAGTACTGCCCACGCGAGGAGATGCAGAAGTTGGAGCAGGAGTTGTGGAATCTGACGATGTAGGAAGTTGATGTTACCATTTATACTAGCCGTTTCAATGACCTTGCCACCTTATGTCCCGGCATGCTCACCCCAAAATATAAGAAGATAGAGAGGTATATTGGGGTTTTCCTCAGCTTATCCAAGGTTTATTCATTGCCTCAAAGCCAACCACCTTCGACAACACCAAGAGACTAGCCTTTAGTCTGACCAGTAAAGAGATTCATCATGGTATGATGATCCAAAAGGTTGACCTTACGAAGGTGGAGGGTAGAAAAAGGAAGTTTGGAAACGATTCCAAAGGGAAGGCTAGGCAACCAGCAGAGAAGAAGCGGGAAGTGATTCAGGTATTTGCGGTTACGAAAACTTCAACAATGACTACCTCTGGACGTAGCCCAAGATGCAATAAGAGTGGGTTTTGTTACAATAAAGTATGTTGGATTTGTACCAACTATGGCAAGAAAGGTTATCTTGTCAATAGGTCCAAAACCCCACCCAATCGAGGAACCACAACAACAGAAAATTGAGCATGCAATAAGTGTAAAGAAGTTGGACACATCAGGAAGGATTGTCCAAAACTGAAGGGACAAGAAGGTAATGCTAGGAGTAGAGCATTTGTTATAGGAACCAGAGAACCCGTACAAGATCGGATGGTAGTTACGGGTACGTTCCTAATCAATAATTCATATACGAATATACTTTTTGATACTAGTGCTAATAGAAGCTATATTACTCCCAAATTTAGGAAAATGTTAGACCAATTATCTAGTAAACTTAGGGAAGCCTATAGAGTATAAATGGATAACAGCCAAGTCGGTAGTACTCACGAAATACTTAGGAATTATACCTTAACGTTAGATAATCATACTTTTCTCGTCAACCTTATTCCAATGGTCATTGGAAGTTTCGATGTCATCATCGGTATGGATTGGTTATCCCCTAACCACGTCGAAGTATTATGCTTTGAGAAAGCGTTACGTCTACCCCTACCAAACGGAGAGCCCTTAATCGTCTACGGAGATAAACCGGTAGAAATCTTACGATCATCTCCTGCGTGAAGGCCAAAAAATACTTGCAGAAAAAGTATTTCACCTTCTTAGCTCATATTGTCGATGGGAAAGACAATAATAAGAAAAAGATCGAGGAAGTACCTCAAGTGTGCGGTTACCCTGATGTATACCCTGAAGATCTAGCAGGTCTGCTGCCAGCTCGACAAGTAGAGTTTCAGATCGATATAGTTACAGGAGCTGTGCGATTACCCTGTTGGTCTCCCCAAATAGACTTTATTTCTTTTTAGACCAAGCTTCTCGCTTTGGGGAGCACCCGTTCTATTTGTCAAAAAGAAGGACAGATTTTTTTGAATGTGCATAAATTATAGAGAACTAAATAAGTTGTGCATTAAGAATATATATCCACTCCCCCGAATAGAAGATCTCTTCGATCAACTACAAGGATCTAGCTATTTCTCTAAGATCAACCTAAGATCTGGATATCATCAACTTCGAGTCATGGAATAGGACATTCCAAAGACTGCTTTCAGAATGCGGTATGGTCATTATGAGTTCTTAGTCATGCCCGTTGGATTGACGAATGCCTCAGCTATTTTTATGGATCTCATGAATCAAGTGTGCAAGCCCTACATGGACAAATTTTTTATTGTATTCATCGAAGATATTCTGATATACTCACGAACCAAGGAAGAGCATGGGCAACATCTTCGAGTGATCTTATAGATTTTAAAGAAAGAAAAGTTTTATGCAAACTTCTCTAAGTGAAAACTTTGGATAAGGGAAGTACACTTTATTGGGCATGTGGTAAGCAGCAGATGTATTCATGTAGACCCTTCCAAGATCGAATAGGTAAAGAATCGGGAAGCGCCCAAGAACCCAAAAGAGGTTCGTCAATTTTTGGGAATGGCTGGCTATTGCCGGAGATTTATAGAACATTTCTCTCGCATAGAGAAACTCCTCACAACATTAACCTAAAAATAAATAAAGTATGTTTAGGGTGACCAACAGGAAACAACTTTCCAAAAGCTGAAGGAAATGTTGTGTAGCGCACCGATACTATCCCTTGCAGAAGGTACTGATGACTTTGTAGTATATTGCGATGCTTCTCATCAGGGATTGGGATGTGTAGTAATGCAAAAGGAAAAGATCATATCCTACACCTCAAGACAACTCTAGGTGCATGAGAACAACTACACCAATCACGACTTATAGTTGGGAGTGGTAGTTTTTTCCCTGAAGATTTGGCGTCATTACCTATACGGAACGATGTGTATAGTCTACACTGACCACAAGAGTCTGCAGCACATCTTCGATCAGAAAAAGCTCAACATGAGACAAAGAGGATGGTTAGAGTTACTAAATGACTATGATTATGAGATTCGTTATCACCAAGGAAAGGCTAACATCGTAGCTGACACCTTGAGCTGTAAAGAACGAGTTAAACCTTGGAGAGTTAAAGCACTTACGATGACTATTCATTCTAACCTAATCTCGCGGATTAGAAGTGCTCAACTCGAGGATTTAATGGAAGAAAACATTAAAGAAGAAGGAAATTAAGGATGATGGAACGAGATATTTCATGAACCGAGTATTGTTTTTGAAATTCGCAGAGATCAAAGAACTAGTTCTAAACGAGGCCCATATGACTAGATATTCCATCCATTCTGGAGTAGACAAGATGGATCTGGACCTAAAATCCCTTTATTGGTGGCTAAGCATGAAGGCTGAGATTGCGACCAACGTAAGTAAATGCCTAACATGTTCCAAGGTAAAAGTAGAACATCAACGACCCTTGGTATTGTTGCAACAACTAGAGATTCCCGAGTGGAAGTGGGAGCATATCGCAATGCACTTTGTTACCAAATTACCAAAGACTACTGTTGATTACTACAATATTTGGGTAGTTGTCGATAAATTAACCAAGTATGCTCACTTCATACCAATAAAAGAGACCGATAAGATGGAGAAGCTGACCAGGACGTACCTTAGATTGATTGTCAGATTGCACAGGGTACCCTCATCTATTATCTCTGATGGATATAGCATATTTACCTCTCGCTTCTGGAAGAGTTTGCAAAAGTCCCTTGGTACTCGCCTGGATATGAGTACAACCTACCATCCTCAAACCGGTGGCTAAAGTGAAAGGACCTTCCAAATGCTGGAAAACATGCTCATAGAATGTGTGCTAGATTTCCGAAATGTATGGGATACTCACCTTCCTCTGGTTGATTTCTCATACAATAAAAGTTATTACACGAGCATTAAAGCAGCACCATTCCAAGCATTATACGACCAGAAATGTCAATCTATGATTTGTTGGACAGAAGTTGGAGATACCCAACCGGCCAAGAAATTCGTAGGGGATACCCTACAAACAGGCCCAAAGATTATCCACGATATGACTGAAAAGATAGTGTAAATACGAGAGGACATGAAGGCAACACCTGACCGTCAGAAGTGCTACGCCGATGTAAGGCATAAACCCCCAGAGTTCCAAGTCGAAGATAGGGTGATGCTCAAAGTATCTCCTTGGAAAGGAGTTATAAGGTTCGGAAGGCGGGATAAACTGAACCCGAGGTACATAGGATCATTCGAAATGAACTTCATCGAAGAGCCAATCGAAATTATAGACAGAGAGGTCAAACGACTCAAGTAGATTTGGATTCCCATTGTCAAGGTACGGTGGAACTCTAAGCGAGGACCAGAGTACACATGGGAACGAGAGGACCAAATGAAGGACAAGTACCCTCACTTTTTCGAATGAAGCCCGATGATAAGATAAAATTTCGGGTTGAAATTTCCTAAACATGGGGAGAATGTGACAACTGAGAGGATTCCGTCATTGGTCACCATTAAGAAAGAGTAAGAAAAATAGATGTAATAGCTTAAAACTGTAATATTTGATTTTGAGATAATAAAAATCATATGTGTCATTACATTTATTTGTTAAAACGATTATTAAGCTCGAAAATTTAGAATCCAAAAAGTTGTACCACTTTCCAACATGGTTAACATACTTGGAAAGTACTCGTTAACGTGACCCAAGGATATAACATTCATAAAAATCTGACTCCAAAGGAAAGAGTTATAGATTTTATAAAAATAAAATCAACCGCGTAATTAAATTTAATTAGTCAAAACGGTACTTAGAGATTAGTTGATTTTTGACTAAAGGTGCAAAACGGAGATTCGTAGTACTCCTTAGGATATAAAATTTAGGACAAAGAGCGCCGAAAAAGGGATCCGTATGAGAGAGATTTGATTTTTGTAAAATCATTTATTTTTACCCCGTTAGGCACAAAAATGAAAGTCAAAACTAGCTAAAGGAACTTAAATGAGAGTTTTAGTACCCATTGAGATCATCCATAGATATAAAGAGGGCCTAGATCGGAGCTCGCACGAAGAAGTTTTGATTTTTTACAAAATCTTTCCATGCGCGCGAGGTGCGTGCCTATGCCTGCCGCGCACCTGACACCGGATTTGAGTGGACTGCGAGTGACATGGCCAATTAGGGAAGTAACACGTGGTGGGGTAATCACTAGTCAACCAATGTCAATTATGGGGGCTCATGGTAATACATTACAACCACCTTAGAGATCCGATTATTAGGAGAGACGCCTTAGAGTGGTAGATAAAATACGTTAGGATTAGTAAAAGATGCTAAAAAATAGTAAATTAGGATTAATAAAATATCCTAAAAGATAATCAGATAGGATCGTTAAATATCTTACAAAGATAGTAATTTAGGATTAGTAAAGTATCATAAAAAGATAGTAAGCTAGGGTTGATAAAATATTTTAAGAAAGGTTTTTCTAAAAGAAAAAAGATTTTTAATTTAATCCAACCAAATAAAGCGGAAAACTATAAAAACCTATGCACTCACCAACATTATATTGACATTTTCAAAAATACATGTATTCTCAGGGAGATGATTGACGAGGATAGTTGTGCCAATGAGGATGTCTTCACAAAAGCTTGCTGGAGTTTAGTTCCATTTGTTTGTCATTACTAATTATGTTTAGCATGTGTGCTTGGCCTTTCAAACAATGTAATCCCAAGTAAATTACATTAAATGAAAGTATCGTGTGTGATATACTTTTGTGTATATATATATATATATATATATATATATATATATATATATATATATATATATATATATATATATATTCCTCGATCCAATATCCCTACATCGCACAGCCCGACGTTTCCGCCGCTGGTCGGGTGTGTGACATGGTGATCACGAGAGACTTTTCCTAAAGGATCTTTGTCGGTAGTATGATAACATTTTGGGTAACTATGACAGTACGAAGTTAATTGGATAAGAAAAACAGTACAATAGTATTTTGGTTAAGCATGACAGTACAAAAGTACTTGGGATAAGCACGGCAATGCAATAGTACTTGGGTAGGAACGACAATACAATAGTATTTTGGTTAAGCACGACAGCACAAAAGTACTTGCGATAAGCACGACAGTACAATAGTACTTGGCTAGCCACAACAGTACAGTAGTATTTTGGTTAAGCACGACTATACAAAATTACTTGTCATAAGCACGACAGTCACGACTTATTATTTCGCACAACTTTCACTAGCCTATCATAACCACGATCTCAAACAGCCCAATAACAACCTCACACTTGTTATTTCGCACATCCCTTTACTACTCAATCATATTATAAAGTATGATAAATATATGATTAAATCAAGTAAAAATCATATTGTACCACTACATTAAACACAAAAAAGACAACACACATAACAATTCAGCATTTAGAATAGTTGTATTTATGTGTAACTAGAAAGTAACTATGCACTCACCTGATAAAAATGGGTGACTGAATTTCGGCAACACTTCGCTTCGTACTTTGAGCACCTTACTAAATCCAGCCTAGACATCATCCCATAATTAGTATAATGACTTGGCATTACTGATAAATCTTATTCATATATTCATAACAGCGACTTATGAATACAAATATAAATTACACTAACATAACATTGAGTGTCTCTATACTAATAAAGATTCCCTAGATAAAAGTTTGGGAATTGCACTAGCAGATTCCGCCTACTAGCTTTAAGATGTCGGGCTCTTAGGGACCTCAGGGGTCAAAATACTTAAAACTAAGGAAAAATGGGCTCAAAATTGAGACAAACTCGAGAGAGAAACGTATGAAGGCTGTAGGGAATGGTCTGAATTTTGACTACTATTTATAGCTGAATTTGGACAGCATGTCGTGCATACGTCCCCTGCACGCCGCACATTTGTTTGGAAGTGATGACGTTTCGTTTTCTGTGTGGTGCCACGTGTTGTATTTTGGGCGGAGTGACAGTGCACACGGCGTACTTTGTCGTTGCGCGCAGGTGCACGTGAAGAATTTATGTTTCTTAGAAAATTCAGATCTTCTTTATACGAGCTTTGTTTTCGATGGGTTTTATATCCACGCGTAGCTATCGAGGAAATCTACAACTTTAATTTAGACTCGATCGACTAATTTTGAATTTATTTTTAAAGTTATATTTTTAACAAGCTTAGACTGTTAATTTCCGTTAAAAATTCAGAACTCTCTCATACGATATTCGTTTTCGACTGGCTTTATATCGACGGATAGGTGTTGAAGACATCTTCAACTCTTGTTTAGATTATTTCTCCTCACACTCGACCGATTTCAATTTCGATTTCTGAGCCGTATACTGCTACGATGAAATATTAGAAAAATCATAACTTCCTCTCACCAAGTCAGATTTGGGTGTTCCTTATATGTACATAATCCTTGTCACATATAATATAACTCCAGTTAAGATTATTTGTCCTAAATAATCCGCTATCAAAATGTCGTTGTATCGCTTATTTGACTAGCCTGTATCTGCGGGTGTTAGAAGAAGAAGAAGATTTGGTGCAAGGATGAAGCATGAATCATCACCCAATCCTTAAGATCATATTTTGGACCATTTGTAAGGATTCAAGCTTTCATCTTTATTGTTTAATCTCTTAGATCTAGGTTGTTTAAGCCTATTATAGCCCATGGTTTTTATTTGATTGAATGGATGAAATAAAGTTTGGAACTTTATAACCTTTCTGAATCTGATGAACATTATATTTTATGGATATAAGAGTTGGTGATGTTTTGTGAACTTTGTAAGAGTTTTTGATCATATTTCCACATTTTGAACTAGCTTGAGTAAAGGACATGAATGGGGGCATGCATGTCTATAAAGTTTGGATTTTTATGAGACAGTAGAGTCCTATAAGCTTTCTGGAAAGTTGGAGTTGAGAGCTTAATGGATTAAGAGCTTATGTTATTTAGCCATCTTTGGCTAGTAACCACGGCATGGCCACTCAAGTACCATGAAATGGTGGATTATGAATTCCCGTCTATTTTGTCTGGAGTCGGTCACGACGTGATGGCATATTTGTCATGACATGGCAACGGTATTGCATAGGACTGGGTTGTTTGCCAGAACGTGGCCATCGGCTGACCACGACGTGGAGGTCAGCTGATGAGGTTTTGACTGTTGATTTTGTCTTGGTTAAATTTTGGTCAAAATGGCTACATTTATAGTATAGGGTAAGTTTGGACCTTGTTTTATTTGTTAGGTGTTGTAGCACCTGTTACGGGGCATTGAGCTGTGGTTTATCTGATTTCGTGAGACAGGTGAGTCTTCTCATTATACTATGTAGGATGCTAGTTGTCTTTGTGACTCTTGCATTGGTATTTTAGATTGGGCCCGTTTGTATGTTGGTTTAAGCCAGTTTTTATGTTGGATTGGGCTCGTTTGTATGTTGGGCTGAGCCCGCTTATGTGATGTGTGGGGCCCGATGTAAGGGTGGGGCCAATATGTATGGTATGTGGTATTTTGGGGAACTCACTAAGCTTTATGCTTACGGTTTTGTGGTTTAACATTTTCAGGTACTTCCAGTTTTAAAGGGAAGGGTCCGGCTTGACTGCGTACCCCTATGATTTTTTCGTATGGATGACTATTGTTTTACTCTGATGTTTGTGATACATTTTTATCATGATCGGTTCTAGAACACTTAATGTATGGATTTGATGGTTTAAAAATGAAAATTTTTATCAATATTCTACGGCTGTTACAAGTCGACAGTTAGCAAGCTCATACAGTTGAAAAGCGGGTGTTACACACCTCCTATGAATCACACAAGGTAAAATCTCAATCTACCTTATAATACTAGCCCCTTGACTAATAGTCAAAGCAGGTTAAAAATCAACGGTTAAAGTCAACTTCAGCTGCCCTCCATGTCATGGTCAACCAATGGCCATGTCGTGGCCATCCAACTTGATCCCGATCAAAATCTACTACCACGTTATGGCAGGCATGCCACTACGTCGGTGTAGAGTCCAATCAAAACAGTCGCAAAATTCCTGACGTGGCCATTCAACTTGATCCCGATCAAAATCTACTACCACGTCATGGCAGGAATGCCACCACATCGTTGTAGAGTCCAATCAAAATAGTCGCAAAATTCCGTATAGCCATGTCGTGGCACCCATCTCACCATGTCGTGGCTACCGCACTAGGACAAATTAATGTATTAAGCCCCTGATCCGATAAGCTCCTTGTTCATACTTTCCAGTAAGCTTCACAGGAACCTAGTGGTCCAGTAAGTTTGTGTAGCTGTATTTGTTCTAAATCGAAAAAAAAGGTAGAAGAAATGGCACATGTTGCCTGGTATAAGCCTCGAAAGCTACAAATTACAATTCAAATGTTATGCACAAAATTACAAGGGATACATCTCGTGTTCCCTCTCAACCAACCAACCATTGGGAAATGAGAAAAGTTACAGAAAAGACAAAAATGAAAGAGGTTAACAACATTTTCGGGTGGCACCTACATGGCCTAATTCTAGAGGCAAACAACAATAAAAAAAACACAGTTGTCACCAACTGGTCCATCTTCTTCCTCAAGAATTTCCATGGCCAATTTTCTCCAACTCCAGCTCAATCTCACCGGCGAACTCAGCCGGAGGACCTCCATTTGCTTCTGACACGGACGAAGGGCCTCCGATGACGATTCCACCTCATCTGTATCCGACACCGACGACAACAACACCTGTGAGACACCGCTTCCAACGGTGACGCAACCATCGTCTCCGACAAAGCGACGTCCTCCGGCCCTATTTTCCCGATCTGCTGCCACCGACCAGAACCACAACACCAACGGTTAGTTCCAACCCTCCCTCCACCAGTCGTTTCCGACCCCCACGAAGCATCCCCAACAGTGTTCACTGACAACATCGGTCGCCATCGCGACAACCAGCACTTCACCATTCCGCTTCCCTCGGTCCGCCATCGGGATTCGAAGCTAACCCTTAACCAGTCAAACATCTTTCCTAAGCGGAGCTATAGTAGCCTTCACTACTAACTGGAGCTAAAAGCTCCAGCTGCTAACCTCCGATAACCTTCTCACGCCCCCGGTCGTTGGTGTAGTTGAGGGCCTCGATTCCTTTCTTAAGCCATTGAATTTGCAGCAAAGCACTCGCCCTAAGTTACAAGATCGACATTACCGGAGAATTATCGTTCTGATGCCGTCTACATACAACGAGCTCCGGTGAGGAAGCTCTCATCAAACGTCGACCTCTTTCTCCTTCACTTTTCCATTTTTGGTGACAAATGATGAAAATGAGATGTCGGCTAGAAGACTCTCACAGATGGGCCCCATGTGTACATTGGTAACCCTAAGGCCAAACAAATTAGCAATTGGGCTCCAACAATTCTTTGGGCTTTCATTAAATCAGAATTTTAATGGGCTACTTCAATAATGCTAAGATGGGCCATCTCAATAAACAAAACGGGCCACTTCTGCAAAATCATAACCAATAATTTAATGTTGACGTTCCACCAGCACCGCTCAACAAAATACGCTTTCAGAGTATGCATTGCAGTCCGGATGACTAGATTTTTCAAAAAAAGAGAGAAGAACGAAAACAAAAATAATTGGGCCAAATTAATCAAATGGGCTGCCATAATTATTTTGGGCTCCACCCACATTTGATTTTTCATTGGGCTACCCCCAACATTTTTTGGGGCTTCCACTAAATTAGATTTTTAACAGAATATTCTCGCAAAATAAAATTCAGCCATTTTATGCTCGCGTTCTGCAAGCACCGCTCAACAAAATACGTATTACGGTCCGGAATCGCTCGACATTTCAAAAAAAAAAGCGGGCTGATAATCAAAGGTTTGTTGAAATTTCAACATTGGGCTCCTCCAAGTGGGCTAACCAATTCCATTTTGGGCTCAATAGCTTTCAGACTCTAACAGTTTTTTGGGCTCCCATTAAATCACATTTTTAATGGGTAAGCCCAAACAACAAAAAAAAGGGCTAATTCTCGGGCTTCCATTAATTCTGCTATTTACGTACAAGTGCTGCAATTACGCCTGATAAAATACGTATTCAGAATATACGTTGCAATTCAACCCCCTCTATTTTTTCCAAAGGGGGGGGGGTAGTACACCACTGCTACTACTCCACAAAACACTTCAAAAATGATTGCAATCTCAATCAGTATATGATGTCAAGAAAACATATGAACTATGAAACATGAGTGTGTCGCCTTTTCAAGATAACTGCCCCAGTGCCTTGGCACTCAGAACGTGCCGACGGCAAGCACGGAGCAAATATCGGTCAGTATAACATTTATGGGAACTCGCAAAGTGCACACTGCTGACCAGTCACCTAAAGTTTCCACCAGTGGGAACATAAATATAATCCCCTACCTGGTGCTGGCTGCGGATCTCATCCCCGTCGTGGGACGCGTGCGGATTTCCTCCAATGGTGTTTCTATGAACAACTTTCGACTGTGACTGGACCGCGGGAACCACAAACCAAGCACGTTGCATTTATCTACGGGCGTCGAAGCTTGACACAACAGTTACGTCAGATAACAGTCTCAAGGGCCGCATGGCGAGATTATGATTCTTGGCGTAACAGAAAGGCCCAAACTGAAAACCAACGCCATACAAAACCGCCAAAACATTGCCTTGTTGATCACCATCCCCAATACAACCATGCTTACAAAAAAAACCAGGCTTACAACAAAACCGTCAAAACATTGCCTTGTTGATCACCATCAAGCTATGAACAAGCCACACAATCATATGCATAAGTGTTAACTCTATTTCGAGCAAAGAGCCGAATTACATAACAAGGAAACATTGTATATGATTGTGCAACCCTCAGAAGACAATAGTGTTATAAATAAAGGAGCAGCTTCACGCCCCAATCCCCAACGACCATGATGCCTAATTCCCAGCAGCCACGCTCACCTGGCAATCCCTCCGCCCAGCTCTCAGCAGTCGCACTGTACGGCTATCAGCAGTCGAGTTGACCAGTTCTTGGCAATCTCGCTTCTCAACCCTCATCGTTCGTTCCGTAGTTGCGCTGCCCGGCTCTCAACAACCTTGTTGTCCAGCTCTCAGTAGCCTCAACTCTCGGGAAACAATATCATTATGCCAAAGACAACGGGGCACCGATTGTCACTACGACCAATAGTGTAGTAAAGCATCGAGTTCCTTTACATTTTGGACGAACCGACCACCTGGACATGACACATAAATTGAAGACTGCTAAGCCCAATCTTGCTAAAGGCTCAGAAGGTTCATAACCCCTGCCTTGGGTCGCTTGGTTTCTCATCCCGACTCCATTATAGCAGCAGGCTCCGCTCACAAGGTTCAAACATAACCTTTGCCTTGAGCTGCTTGGCATCTCAGCTTAACCCCATTATCAGGACGCACACCGCAAACAAGGCTTGAATGCTCAAAACCTTTGTTGGTTTGTTTCCACGCGATTCCATCCCGCGTGACAAATTCATGATCGGCAGCCACTAAGCCCGATCCATCTCCACGCGATGCCATCCTGCGTGACATACTCGTGATCGTTGGCTGCTAAGCCCAATCGATTTCCACACGATGTTATTCCACGTGAAGTATTCACGATCGTCGGCCGCTAAGCCCGCTCTTTCCTAGGTGACGCTTTCATGCGTCACATCTCCACGATCGCAGACTGCCAAACCCGGCCAGTTCCACTAAGTTGTGCAATATAAGTCGTGCATCATCACACACCACTGGAAGAATCCGACTAGGCATAGCCCAAGCAAGAAACACGTTATGGATGGCTATCAATGCTCATTACAAGACAAACTATGTAGGTGGTTAATTGGTGACATCCCACCAAGATGTGAAAAAAAAACACCACAACATCGATGTGGCATACTCATGTAGCATCCTCGCTCTATATGTTAATTGGCCCATTAATATGGCATGCATAGCCCTGACATACCGAATGGATAGTAAAGACCCACCAAAATAGAGCATGCATCTTGGAAACACGAAATGGGAGGCCCATCCCCCAGACTTGGAGCACGCACAATTCACGCCACTCTTACTCCTAGAGCAAGGAGAAAAAACAAAATAAGACACAGCAAGGGCGAGGGCAATGTGATCTATCTCCAAGTGGATAATCACACCCCAACAGTTAGCTCTTGTTGTGGGCCCATTTCCGTGTCAAAGTTTATTACTATTCAAGCTTGATATCATCTTAATAAGCGGTTGTGCACATTTACTGACTGATAACAAGGACTGATCATCCACGTCACTTGAGTGAAATCGATGCGAGAATGCAACCAATAGGGTTCAAAGGCTCATAACGTTTCCCTAAACATGTCAGTCTAATTCAAAGGTCCACAACCTTTGACCACGACGTAAATAAAGGCTTTAAAGGCTCGCAACTTTTCCCAAAAACACCTAAGTCCTAAACGCCTCGAGGTGATGATCTCGGCTTAACTTAGATGACTAGGCCTAGAGTGCAACCCTCCTTGGCCCAAGACTTAGAGCAATGTCTTAAAAAGGGTAATAAAAAAACTTTAGCTAAAAAGAGTACCCTAGCAAAATGGACCAGTCAAGGTTCATAAGAAGGGACCAGCCAAGGTCTCGACCTGAAAACACAGGCTAAGGACTCGAAGGAAAGACGATCCCCGAGCTCACGAGTGCGAACTCCTGGGACAAATCCAAAGGACTTTGGCTAAGTACAAATAAACTCCCACTTAGAAAAAAGAGAGAATCCTTCAAATTTTAACACCGCACAGAGCAAGTAGCAATCACTCCCAGTTCATTCCTAAGGCAAACACAAACCTTTGGAAAGAAATACCTCTGATGGGAACAACGTGAACAAAAAATCTCATGGACCAAAATTATCCTTGTAGAAGAAACAAAACTAGCATGAACCGTCCAGGTCCAAAGAAAGCAAGTTCAAGACAACAAACAACCTACTAACTTCGCAAGACAAAAATCAACCTCGCCCAAGCGTTCACGCGCCATGACCCCGCTAAACAAGATACACTTTCAGAATAAGTGTTGCAACCAGACCCACTCGGTTTTTGAAGAAAAATAGGGAGGGGGAGAAGAGAAATATGCTACTACTGTAACTCCATGAAGTGTTTTGAAGCAATCATGACAGAAAATTCAAATCGACTTATAATTTGATCGTGCCATCTCTTCGGATAACTGCTCTAGTACTGCGACGGTCAGAGCCATACCATCAAGCCTGAGAATCTGCTCTTAATTACTAAGTATACGCTTTCGAGGCAAAGCTCTGAGAAACTTGCAGATTGAGCAAAGCACAAGTGCTATCGGCCTAGCCATCCAAAGTTAAGTATGAGAAAGCTCTAAGGAACGCCCTGCATATCACACTCACAGAGAAAAACTCAGTCTAAAAAGCATTACATGGGACTCTCAAAATGTACACTGCTGACCAGTCACCCAAAGTGTCCCCATGGGCATGAAAATATAACATGCTTGTAACAGCCCAAATTTTACAAAAAAAAATTAACTTTTATAATCATAAATACCAACCACAATTGTTTCCAGAAAATCCCATTACATGACCATAGTGTATTAAAAGATCAGAGTATCAAAAGTAAATACGAAAACACTGAAGAATGCATGTCGCGCCATTAAGCTGGGTCCTTTCCCTTAGAGCTAGAAGTACCTGAAACATCCAACAAAACTGTAAGCACACACTTAGTGAGTTTCCCAAAACACGCAAAACATATAATCACATAATGTCATGCACACATACATATAAGTTTGCCATGGAATCGCTCCATGGTCTTCATTTGGAATGCCATGGGCTACCCCCATGGTCTTGTATCCCCGAGCCATGAGCTCCTACCATGGTTTTGCCAAGTGTCATGGGATCCTCCCATGGTCTTCACATAAGCTCACACATATATCAAGTAGCAAACCATTGTATACTCCATTACTAATCATATCATATCAATTAATAGGTCGGCCTTGGTGCCTTCGACCCATGAGTGTAGTGAAAAGACTCACCTTGAATACTGAACGATAGTTGACTAGGTCCCGGCTCCGAATATCAGCTCTACTCAACCCCTAAATAGAAGCAATTCCTTAAATACAACTCAAAATGCCCCAAACCCCCTTATAGGTCAAACTTGGTCAATGACTAAAGTCGAAGGTCAAAGTCAGCGGCCCGTGTTGACCCGACACGCCGAGTTGCCCTTCAACTCGCCGTGTTTCTCCATCAACTGCAAAGATCGGGAAAAATCTTATCAACTCGCCGACTTAGCGAGAAATCCAATTGCTTAATGCATTAAGCTGTTTCCAACGAATCTATGAGATCCAACTCTCATATCTCCTCCAAAATGATGTCTAGAAGGGTAAAGTTTCCAACTTTACCCTTAGGTACCACCAAAATGATGTCAAACCTGAACCCTAGACTCATTAGAGTCAGGCTTGACTCATTAAGCCCTTAAACTCCAAAGACATAGTCCCAGAATACAGATCTGACATCCAAAGGCTGGAAAATCACGTAAAGTTTCCAAATTTACGTCCATGCATGTTAAAAAGAAACCCTAGGGCTGAAGATGGGCTTAATAAAGGACTTGTTGCATGAATGGGACCTAGATCCTAGTAAAGCTTGCAACTTTAAGCCAAATGAGGCCATAAAATGATCAGATCTAAAAGAACAACCCCTGGAACACTCTACTTCTTGGACAACCCAACCATGAGCCCAAAATCAAGATAAAATACCAAAACAAAGAGATCTAAACGATAACAAAGCAAGGTATAAACTTGATACCTCCAAGAGACTGCAACAAGTGGGGAGATTATGGATCTAAGTCTTCCCTCCAAGCTATACACCTCCAACTTCAAAGTTTCTTCAAAAGAGTACAAAAAGATCAACACTCAAGGCCCTCCACAAGCTCACACACTCACAAAGGAAGATGATACATACTTTTAGGGTTTCTGGACAGATGAGGCTGGTAAGAAGGCCAACCAAGGAACTTAAGGCCTTTAAATAGGGTGCAACACCCTAAAATTTAGGTTTTCCTTCCCAACCGCCAACACGTCGAGTTGAGGCACCTCGACTCACCGTGTTGGTTCATTAATCTCCGCGGCCAAAGTCGTCTCGACACGCCATGTTGAATCTTTCAACACGCCGAGTCCCATAGAAAATATAAAAAAATTGGAGGAATAAGCTCATACCGGATCCTAGCGTTACACTGCTACCTGGCGCTAGCCGTAAATCTCATCCCCCATCGCTGGAACATGCGCGTTTTCCTCAACGGTGCTTCTATGGACAACTTTCAGGCATGACTAGGAGGAAGGAATCACGGATCGAGTACATCGCAGTTTCTTGACAAACTTCAAAGCTTGGTACAACAGCCTTGCCAAATAATAATTTCAGAAGCTGTGTGGCGAGGTCGCACTTCCTAACTTCATTGGCCCAATATCTTATCGACATCATTGTCACATAGCATCCCAGCTCTACATAACATCATTAGCAACCCCGCTCTACATCATCTTACTAGCAACTGCTACGTTGCATCACATCGATCAAATCACACTCCCGAGAAAGAAAGGAGTATCAAGCCAACCAGCGCCGCATAATCCCATCACACAACACTACGCCTCTCGCCTCTCGTGGTCAAGGTTCAATCATTCTTTCTATTTCTTTAATTTTCTCTCTGACCGTATCCAGTCCAATGCCATTGGTTGCACACCAATCACATCGGACTGATGGGACTTGTTGATGTATGGTACATTAGCATGACCTAAACGACAAGACTTGACCTACAAGCTTGTCTGGTGCCTTCCTGGCCCTTGTCTGCCAGCGCTGTCCCCCGCACCCCGGCCTCG
This sequence comes from Lactuca virosa, assembly GCF_052849685.1. Taxonomy (NCBI): domain Eukaryota; kingdom Viridiplantae; phylum Streptophyta; class Magnoliopsida; order Asterales; family Asteraceae; genus Lactuca; species Lactuca virosa. The sequence continues at coordinate 269,279,671 of NC_136427.1, forward strand.
CCGAGCACGGGCACTTTCCAGGCGACACCAGGAGGCCTTTCTAGCTGGGCCTGAACTGGATGGGCCCAAGACCTGACCTAATCTCCCTTTGACCTAATTCCAAGAGGAAAAGACATAACTGCCCTTTTGACCTAATGGTCCCTTATAAATAGAACATGTCCTCCACCTTTGGGAGGCATCTTTTCTCTCCTAGAAAAACCCTTAGAGGGTTCCTCCTTTCCATCTCAACCTTTACACAACCGCCAAGGTTAAACATATAACCCATACACGAAAGTGGTTCTCTCCGACTAGGAGAAACCTTTTCATCATCTTCACCAATCTGACTTGATCGTCGAAGCTTGATTTTGGGGCTTCGGCCCCGGAGCAAATCTAACGATCTGTTGTGGTTCTTGATAGGTACCAAGTCGGGAATACACAGATGCCATCAGACCCGGATCTCTGAACCGGATTCAAAATTCAAGACCCAAAAACCTGGCAAGATGTCACAACACATAACCCATGCATGTTGTCACACCCCCAAACCGTAACGGCGGAAACGTTCGGGGGCGGAGGACGTCATATGTAGTATCACAACACATGCATCATAGTAATCAAAGTAACAAACAACCATTGCATTAATATTAAAGTGTTTACAAAGTATGTGATTCACAAAAGGTTGACTCCAAGTAAATAACAAAACAAGACTTGAAGCTACTATGCTCCATCTTATAAATCCCTGTGCGCGTACCTGTCTACTAGTTCCATGAGAATACAAGTTATTTTGAAAGAGTAGATCAGCATTTAAGTTGGTGATTTCATAAGTATTTATGAAAAGTAAAATGTAAGTTCTTTAGAAAAGTTCGCCTGTTCCTCCAGAAAATCCTATATTTTCTGATGTGATGAATGATAAGTAACAATGACTCTACAATTCCTTCTATGAGTACTAAATGGATACAAGTCATATAAAATACAGATCAAACAAACAATCGATTATGTGAATCTTCCCTAAGCCCACAACCAAACAAGGAACAGGAAATGAGGCGGAAGTCACACATCCCATTGTTTGTTAGATCTTCATTGTATATAACCCTGACGTATTCATTTGGTACTTACGGAGTTAACTGCAATAGTTCCTTTATATTTGATGAAAACATTCTTTAAGAATAATCATATATTTCCTTTAGTAAAAATGGTAACCACAATAGTTCCTTCTTTAATCACTTAGTTTATACAAACTATATATAATCTAATATCGAACGGACAGTTAATTATGTGAATCTACCCTAAGCCCACAACCAAACAAGGAGCAGGAAATGAGGCGGAAGTCACACATTCAACTGCCTATCGGATATTAATTATACATAACCCTGATTTATAAGCTAAAGTATTATAGAATTAACTACATAAGGTCCTTTAAGTTATATTGGTTTAATAATGCGTATCAAACCTTTTACAGATAAGTTTCTAGTTTCACCTACTTAATGTTCTATCTGAAAAGTATGTTTTTGTACTAGAAAGCGGTGTACTGAATTTGAATGCTATGACTTGACCCATACCTGTTACTCCCTATGATTTCTAGGTGTATACATGATATATATATATATATATATATATATATATATATATATATATATATATATATATAGCTAAGATTGAATAGAGAGTAGACTGTGTGAATCTGCTCTAAGCCCACAACCAAACAAGGCACAGGAAATGAAGCGGAAAGCACACATCCTACTGTCTGTCGGATCCGATTAATATATATCCCTAATGTATCTACCGAGGAATCATAAAGTTAGCATTATAGGCCCCCTTCTAACTGAATGAACTAAGACTCGACTATTCTGTTTGTTTGTTCTCTCATAAGAGTGTATGTTTTCCCAAGTTCTATGACAATCTTTACTAGAAAATAGTTTGCATTACCTTTTATGTGAGAATATCACTATATGAATGTAACGGGAAAAAGAAAGTATACACTAGTATTGTATAAAATAACTACTGAAGTACTAAACTACCTTAAAACCAATAAGTTTAATTAAGGTTAAAATGTGATGTGGTTATAACCATGCTGATTGACTAGTATTTAACACGACGACCTGCTGGCGTCGAAACTAATGTGACATTTGTCACCCCTTGGCCTGCCGACCAAACTGTAGCGAACAGTCGGGATGCGGGATTGTCAGTCCCATATAGATCTATACACACAATGCCCGCTCTCCCTCCAGGAGACTCTGGTTACAAAACGCGACATAACAAGTGTATTGTTATGCCGTGAAGTAGTGGTTTCACATTATTGTTATCTTGTTCTTGTTTTAGTATGTTCCTTTCTGTTCTAGTTATAGTATGTTCCTCCCTGTTCTAGTTATAGTATGTTCCTCCATGTTCTAGTTATAGTATGTTCCTCCCTGTTCTAGTTATAGTATGAACTGAACCCTTAAACTATACCTATTATAGTTTACTAGTATGTTTGTTTTGAACTGTCCCTGATTTGTAGAAAAGACTCGTTTATCTATTGAGTTAAGCATGTATTTTAAGAATGAAGTTTTACAAACAACAAACTAACATCTTTTAAAAGAGTTTTTGAATTGATTTGATCACTTACAAAAGCATAAGAAATCCTTTAATGTGATGGTTATCACAGGTAAATATTAACACAATAACACCGTGTTCAACTTGTATCCCCCCCCCTTAAAAGCATTTAAAAACATTTAGAAGATAGATTATAGGGGGTATGAACTCACCTTATGTGGGTGACTCAAGTAAGGATGAGAAGTTCCATGAATGAATTCCCGAGACACAAACGAGTCCAAAAGAGTTCTAGAAGCAAGATAGGAGGTTGAAGGAGTGTTCACGGCCCAAATGAAGGATAGTTCACGGCCCAATGGAGTTCACGGCCCAAATGGATGAATGGTTCACGGCCCAACTTGATGAGTGGTTCATTGCCCACTTGATGAAGAACACTTGAAGATCTTTGTGTTTTGGCTAGTGTTTGAAGATTCTAGGTTGTATTCTAAGGAGATACAAGGGAAAGAGGGTGAAAAGAGTGAAAATGGTGTTCTTGATATATGATACTTGAGAGAGAAAGGGGTTGTTTGCGGCCAAGAGAAGACGAAGTGAGGAATAAATGAAAGAAAGGTACTTATATGGGAGGGGTTCACGGCCACACTTGGGTTCACGACCGTGAACACCCTTTAATAGGTTTTCTGGTTTGATTTCATTCCTCTAATACTAAGCTAACACTTCTCAACATCCAATTCATAAGTGTACTAGGCTTAGAATTCATTAAAATGACCCTTAACAAGGCTAAAAGGCAATAGAAATAAGTCTGACTTTTGGTTGATTGGATTGACTTTACAAGGTAGAAATTTACGGGTTGTCACACATGTCCTTTACCCATCTAGGTCAAAATGAAGATAAAATCACCTAAAACTCATGCAAGATTCTCCAAAACTCATACAACTTCCAAATCCATAAGATACGGTGACAAAAGGCCTAATGTGAGATACAAAGTTGAAAACTTTATCTCATCTATCCAACTCAAACTCAAAAAAGAGCCAAAACATGAAGCAAAACCTAGATCTAAGAAGAGATAGCCAAAAAGGTGGAAACGTGAGGACTTACAATGAGTCTAAAAGATGCACACAATGAGAAGGACAAGTTGCTTGAAGATCTTTGCACAAAAACTCCTTCTTCTTCCTTCCAAGATCACAAAAACACCAAAAATGAGCCATGAACTTCAAAAGGAGGCTAGGTTTTATCAAGGATGCTTTGGGGGGGGGGGGGTGATAGAGACTAACGGTGGAGGAAACTCTAGCCATCACTTCCCTTAAATAGTGCACAAAACCTGGAAATTTAGGGTTTTCCAAAAACGAGTTGCCACGTCGTGGCAAATGCATGGATACGTTGTGGCAGCCATTTAATGCAAATGCGTCCCTGGAAGAATGCCACATCGTGGTGACCCCTTCACTACGTCGTGGCCAACAAAAATCCCATAAATGAATTGTTGAAATTATACTGCAATCTAAGTGCTACAATGTTTGGAATGTTTTGAAATATAAATGTTTTACTTTTGAATTGAGTATTTTGATACCAATGTATGGAATGTGTAAAGCATGGAAAGTATTGGTATGACATAAGTATTAATAATGTTTAAATGTGAAACCTAGAAAGTAAGTAATAAAGACACAAAAGAATCATTCAGACTATAATGCCTCATAAGGGGCCTAAAGGAATCTATTAGGATGGTACCTTTCCTTCGCGAAGTACATATCCTAATGTAGATGATGTCGTGGTGGACTGATTTTGTTCTTTCCACCATGGTCTAGAATTAGCAGTGGATCCTTTATTTGACGTAGACCCTAAGTATAAAATAGCAACAGTTCCATATTGGAATTAGCTCTTAATGCTAAAAGGGAAATGGAATGTGGAAACAAATGTCTTTAAATGAGTTATGCATAAGGAAATGTTTTATTTAATGGAAATGTAATGTGGAAGGTAATATCTTTTGAAATAAGTGAATGCTTTGATATGTTTTTGATAAAAATGTGATAAATGTTTTGGATCACAAACCCATGTACCGCATGATATATTATTGTCTTACATATCTCTTTTTAATGTCATGTATCTGAGGTTACACTTAAGGATAAAAGATGATAGATGAACACTAGAAGTTAAGAGACAGTGAATGAAATGAAGCTTGTCAAGTTCCTTATTAATGGTATTGATGTAATTCGTATTTTCTTGTTATGATTTGTATGATGTTTAATGGTAACACCCAAAGTTTTAATTGTAAATATTTTTTGTGGGACCGGTATTTATTAAATATGGGTTAATACCTGAATGTTTTAAAAACCATAGCTTTAAAAATATGGGGTGTTACACCTTACATGTCTTATTTTCGTATATCTAATTCTTAACCCGAGACATCTGTTTGTTCTATGGTGTGCTCAACTCGTCTTCCATAGTTATCTCACACTATATGAAGTCTTTCATTCTTAAGGCCTCTAGATCGAATCTAGTTACACAATTCTCAAATATCAGCACTAGTAGATGGAGAGTACCTGAATGGAGTGCTTCGTTCTCTAATGGATCTTTGGACCTTAGGAGCTTCGGTCTCTACATCATCCGCAACTTCATCCTTTAAACTACTATCACATATGCTCCCACTATTTCCAGGTTTATCAGAGCTCCTACTACATCCTAAACTTCCACATATATCATAAGTAGCAATATATCTTGTGTGATACCGGTATCCTCCGACTTAAGAGATTGAAGTGGGACCATAAAAACCTGAATGAGCCAAATCTAACTTTTGGGTCTTGGGCAGATTTCCTATCTTCTCAAAAGTGATTTTCTTCTATTTTCCAAGAACACATGGCTTAGAAACAATCATGAAAATCTTCATATATGACATTCTTTCTTTGGAGACTAACATCTTCATTTCCTTCTCACTCATATTCATATGTCTTTGGTGCCATATAGAAGGTGTTGCAACTCCTTCAACTGAAGTGGGATCGTAAAAATCTGAATGAGCTAAATCTAAATTCTTGGTCATGGGTGAATTGCTAATCTTCGTAAAAATGATTTTCTTTTGTTTGCCAAGAATACATGGCTTAGAATCAACCATCGCAGTCTTCATATAAGACATTTTTCTTTTGGAGACTAGCATCCACCATATGCCAAAGTATTTTGTGCCATATACTAAGTGTTCCAACTCCTTCGACAATGAATTCTTCATCTTCATAAACATCCACCATATATAGTGTACCATGTTCATGCACTTAAACACATTATGTGTTATGTTTGGGGGACTTTAGACTTCGGACTTCATCTTCATGCCTCGAGTACCACCATTCTCATTGCATACTTTGACACCGATTGGGGGTGCCCCGTCTCTTGTCAGTCTACAAGTGGTTATTGTGTATTCCTTGGTGACAACCTCCTCTCATGGTCATCAAAACGCCAGATAACCATTCCAAGATCAAGTGTTGAAGTCAAGTATGGTAGTGTAGCTAAAGCTATAGTAGAAACATGTTCTATGTGAAACTTCATTCGTACCCCACTATCATCTCAGTAAAACAACTATCGTCTATTGTGACAACTTTAGTGTCTTTTATCACCCCAAAAACCTTGTGCACTAGTCCTCTCTCTTTACGGATTTTAGAGACATCCGGACGTTCGTTCACAACCTCCTCTCAAAGTGTGAAGTCGTATTAATGTGTATATTTATATTATACATTTGATAGGTCCATTGTTTAATATTGTTTGTCTAGCCCGTATACTTTAATATTTTTTTTTTCTTCCAAATCAATGAAATATGAGATGAGGAATATTCGAAAGTTATATAATCTTAAGTGGAAAATTTAAAATGTAGGGTTAATTGATTATTGTCCGACAATGTGAAGACATCGCTTCCATCCACCTGTTACATAGATATATTATCTTTTATTCCCAACGCAAACGTAGATAAACCTCCATAATATTCTCCCATTGTAATTTACATATTAATTTAAAAAAGGCCATGTTTCGTCTTGTTGGATAACATGACACGAAATTATTTATTTAATGTAATACGATCTCACTAGATTCTTTTTATAAATAAATGAAGAAAACTACATCCATAAATCACGTTTAATGTAACATTTTTCAAGAAACCTACATAGATAGCTTTAACAACTCTAATATATAGTTTTTGAATTTATAAAACATAATTTAAATTTGAACAAATTACTGAAATTGTTTATGCGGTTTGCAAAAATTTTACATTTAGTACATATTTTTATTTTTTGCAATCAGACCGTGCATATAGTTTGTTTTTGTTATGTTTTTCACTGCTGATCACCATGAAATAACTTTTTTATCCTTTTTATTTTATTTTTTCAGTTTTTTCAGTTTGTTATTTACAAATTAAAAAAAGTAAATTAAATAATTTATCAATTTGTGGAACTCGGTTCAACTCTTACTCTCACTCCCACTCCCATCACCACTAAAATGCCAACCAACAATAGCCGATAGTTATCGGCGACCACCAACAACCACCAGGAACCATAGGCGACCACCTCCAACAACCACCAAAAACTCGAAATCATATATGGAAATACGTAATCCACACCACACTCATGTATGAAACCTGGCCGCCACTACCACTTATGTCGTTGAACCACCACTAGTGTCATCGAACACCGCCAACAAATCTGGATCTGATTTGTAAACACCACCGCTGTCGTCACTGCCATCAAACACTATCACCACTCTCATTAAACAACCATGTCGAAGAAGGAAGTTTTGGCCAGAGGTAGGCACAATATTAGTGGTTAAGTAATGGCGGGTGATGGGTGGCAATCTTTCAATTCCGGAAGAGAGGAAGACGGAGTAGAGAGAACCACCGTCACCATTAACGCTTACAGAACCGAAGATGGCGGTAACGATGGTTTCCAATGAGAAGAGAGAGGCTTCAATCCGCTGGTTCCAAGGTTAATCTGATGGTTACAACGTTGTTCCGATGGTTTATGGTTTTAAGTGGGTTCCGTAGGCGATACGGTGGTTTCAGCATCATTCTAGTCATTCCGGAGGCGGTCCGGTTGTGGTGGTCGAAGGTGAGACAATGGTAAGCAGAGGTTCAAAGGCTTAAGGTTCTATCTTCTTCAACTTGCAACCGGAGAAAGTGATAGATAAGATTAGGGATGAGAGGGTGAGAATTGAGATAGATGAGATGTGGTTGTGATCGGGAATGAGGCCCACATATCCATTAATTATTTAATTTATATAATAAAAAAAACTAAAAATTAAAATATTTAGGTCATTATAATCATTTTCTATGAGGTAGAGACTTACACCATAACAAAATTGAAAATCTATCAATAATTTGTTCTTTAAATTTTTAATCATTGTAGTCTATGTGGCCTCATATTAAGAATACATGTTATATAAACTCTTACTTACATGGTATTTTATTATGTACATTTGTAATGGTTTTGATATATAATTTATTTAATGGTTTTTATATATAATTTTGAGTCTTATTATATATATCATCTCTCACCCACATAAAAAATCAAACACATACATACTTAGCCACTCACAAATGAGAGAGTACAACTAGTGATTGATGCTACGAATAGACTCACTCATAATTTTTTATGTCTAACACAAAATTGTGTATTACTTGTTTATATAAAACTTTGGGAATTGTATTCATGTAATAGAGACTTTGAACTTTTAGAGTTTTGCAAGAATCCTAAAAGGTCGACCAATATTATGTTTAAGATCTCCTTAAAATTATAGAGATTGAACATTAGATTTGTTTCAATTATTAAACGCGGTAGAATGAAGTGTTTTTGAGACTTTAGTTTTTCACACAATCAAATTTGGATGAAAGCTAGAAAAAGAGGACGTATCAAGACTTATAAATAGGAATGATCGTAAAAGTTTTCCCCTTTATTAACTTAACTTTTTACCCAAAAACAAAGAATTTGATGAATAACGTTCTTTGTTAATTTAAATTTAAAATTTCAAAATACAATTAACGAGTATACAATTGGTCTTTGTTCAAAATATCACAAAGTTCTATAAGACTCGCAATCAAACTTGAGAACTTTATACCTTTAGTGGCTTGGTAATTTATATAGAAGTAATTTATAGCTTTTTGAATATTTTCCATAAAAGTAGTTTTTTTTTACAAAATAAACAAATAAATTAATTTTATTTTAAAAAATCTCAACACTTTGTTTGTATTAATGGATTAAAAATACTAAATACGATTTTAGTTATCATCATACAACGAATGAGAAGGCAAACGGGCAAAAAGTTGCGCCGCTAAGCCCTTTTATATGGTAAAATCAATTCTTTTGAAGACTACATCTATAGATCTAGGGGATATAACATTGCTACGCATGATAAAAAAATTATATAATCTTATTCACCATAATTATATTTAAAAATAACAATAGATCAAAAAATTTATATAATCTTATTCACATTCAACCCATACATATTTTACATATTAGAAAATCCCTTAAATTAATTAATCAAAACAATATTTAAACATAACTCTAACTCAAAATTATTTTTAATTTTATTCAGGTGCAAAACATGAATATAAACCATTAAAAACTTGTGGTGTTAATAGATGTCCGTTTTATCATATAATTTAAATTAATTATAATTTTTTATATCAACTTACTATAAAAAATATTATTTCATAATAGATATTTGTCTATATATATATATATATATATATATATATATATATATATATATATATATATATATATATATATTCTTGTAAATTATTGAATGACACCATCTTCTGTACTAACGTCAAATATGCATATGAGTTAGTTTCAATTCTATCGATAAATATGTCAAATATGTGTAAGAACTCATTAATTATGTCTAGTAATTTAACTAATATAAATAACAACCTTGTAAATGTAAAAGATACATCAATTTGAATACACTTTACAAGTAATCAAATTCTTTTCAAATCTTCTTTGTTCTTTCGTAAAGTTTTAGTTTAGTTTTATTAATCTTGTTTTTAATTGTGTTCAATTTATAATATGTTATCAACACAAAAGATCTAATCAAGGTAATTAAACAAATGGAAATCAAATCGATCTTAATCAATATATGTATTATATAGTAAAAACACTACTAATTATAAAAACACCATCATATTAAAAATAATATAATAATAACGAATTAAGAAAACTTATTCATTATGGTTAATATAGACTTCTAAAAACGATTTTTATTTCTTATACTAACATTTATTTATGTATTCTAACTTTCATTTATGCATATACTAACATTTACATTATGCAATTAACTTTTATTTATGCTACTGACATTTAAATTATGCAACTAACATTTATTTATGTATAAAACGTTTATTTTCATATACTAACATTTATTTATGCATTTTATTTTATTTTTGTATAAAATCTTCATGCTTATTAATTTTTATTTAAGTATTTACTAATCTTTATTTATGTTTATAATTAATAAAATTATACCCAATACAATTATGTCTTAATTATAATACTTATTATATTATTTATAAAATAATTATACATATACATATATGTATTTATATAACAGCTATATACCTACCAAATGGCATCTAGCCCAACGGTATCAGGTGGTGTCCTCTTTCTTTGAGGTCAAGTGTTCAAGTCATGTCGTGGACATCAGTGTAATTAATTGTTAGTTTACGATTAGTATAGATGTGCCAGTTCAAAAAAATAAAAATAACGGCTATATACCTAATGGTTATAAACAACTATATTTTTACTATAAATAAACATATTTACCATACTTATTTTCACCAGAACTAATATTTCTCTCTTCTATCAAAGAAATAAATTTCAAGAAATCAAGTTCAAGATGATTCACCATTTCGTGGTGATCATGACTGTAATAGTCATATTACTTTTCATCCAAATCCTTAATATCCAAGATAATATGGAATTTCATCTACTTTTAGGCATGTATATAATGATGGTAATACCTTTTCTTTTTTGTGTAATATTTGTTGAAATAAAAGAATTCTAATTTTTATCTAGTTCTTATTTTCTATTTCAAAATATGTAGTCACAACATGTCCAACATTGGAAAGAATGAATTTCATACTCTAGAAGTTAGTGGAAAAAACTACATGTCATGGACCATAGATGTTAAAATGCATCTTGAGTCAATGTGCATTCGGAAACAATAGTGGAAGGAAATTATTGTTCTTGTCAAGACAAAGCAAAAGCAATCATTTCCCTTCATAAACACATGGATGAAATGTTAAGATATGAATATATCAATATCACTGAGCCAAACATTCTTTGGAATAACTTGAAAGAAAGATTTAACCATTAAAAGGAAGTTATGCTTCCAAATTCTAAGGCTGAGTGGATGTCATTGAGGTTTTAGTACTTCAAGAAAGTAAATGACTATAATCCCCCCATTGTTAAGGATATGTTTACAACTCGAGTTTTGCAGGGAAGAGGTTTATGATGCTGAAATGTTAGAGAAAACTCTCTCTATTTTCCATGCATCAAATATGACCTTACAACAACCATATCGACTACAAAAGTTGAAAAAATATTTGAACTTTATATGTTTATCCTTGCTGTTGAACAAAACAATGAGCTATTGATTAAAAATCATAAGTCATGTCCAAAAAGTTCAGTAGCATTTCCTAAAGTAAATGTTACTAATATTCATGAGCCTAGAAAAAATATGCATAGAAGGGGACGTGGTTGCGGACAACGACAAGGTCGTGGTTGTAGTTGTTCTAGCTAAAATAATAATAATAATGGTTATGGTCTAAGAGATAACAATTACCATACTCCACGAGGTAATAATGTCCAACCAAGAAATAAGAGACATGATGTCGGAACATCACAGATGCCTAGAGATTCATGTTATAGATATGGTAGCACATACCATTGGTTAAGGACCTGTCGCATACTTGCACATATTTGTAAACTTTATTAAGAATACAGTAAAGTAAAGGGATTGTAACATCCCAAAAATCATGACCAAAAATTACATTTTTGATATAACGATTCATAAAACAATTTATAGAAAACATCATCAAGTTATTTCATTTCCTAAAAACCATAGATCATAAGTCTCGAAAGCATGTCATAATATAGTAACAATGTCAGAGTACAAATCCCAAGAATCCCATATGCGGAAAAACGTGTGTGTGATGCGCTGCAGTCACGCCGGCTCTTTTCCCTTCGAAGAAGAGGTACCTGAAACCAAAACTGTAAACCGTAAGCACGAAGCTTAGTGAGTTCCCCCATCATACCACATACCATACAATAAACATCTTGTCAGGCATATCTGGGTGGCCGACCTACCCTGCTGAGCATACCGGGGCGCTCAACCTACCCCTATTAGGCATGTCGGGGTGCCTAACCTACCCCTGTCAGACATATCGGGGTGTCCGACCTACCCCTCCGGTTTATCTCAACCGGTTACGGGGACTATTTAACCCCTACCACTACCACATAACAACATAACATAAACATACTGTCAGGCATACCGGGGTGCCCGACCTACCCCTTTGGTCCTTTCGACCGGATATGGGGACTATTCCCCCTACTACCACTATCACATGACATCATACCATACTAGCACATAAAATATAACAGATAGTGGCATACCAGACAATTATCACAAAGACAATCATCTAACAAACAACTCCTACTAGTGGGTTGGCATTGTGGCCTTAGACCCACTTCTACTGGAAGGTAACTCACCTGAATGTCGTGAAGTAGCTGAACTGTCCTCGGCTCTTAGATCAACTCCTCTCAAACTCCTACACATAACAATTTCCTTTAATTACCCTTTCATACTCATAACCCTTTTAAGGGTCAACTCTGGTTAATGGTCAAAGTCAAATTCAACATCCTGGTTGACTTAACTCGCTGAGTTTATCCCTCAGCTCGTCAAGTTCCATAATCCATAAAACCCTGAAATCTCGATCCTACTCGTCGATTCCTTTCATGAACTCGTTGAATTCATCCTCATAGCATAGTCGGGACCTTTTTGTTGGGTTATGAGCATTCTAACACTCCTAAGTGTACATGCAACCCTAAATACCTTGGATCTATGTTTTCTCTATTATACATACAATTATGAACATCCAAGGTATTATCCTAATCTAGCATACAAAATAATAAATATAACAAGATAGAATACATACCTCTTTGATGTAGAATGTCTTCATGACGCTTGAGTGCCTAGTGCCCCAAGTGTGACACCTCAAATGGTTCACACAACACCAAATACACTTGGAATAACTTGAGAGAAACTTGAACACTCCTTGAAATCGTCTAGCCCTCACACTCACACATTAGTGCACGATTTCTTGAGCCATGGGATTCTTTTATATGGTGGCTATTAGGGTTACACCATGTAACTCATAAATTTACCCATTCCTTATGCTCCATGGATTTTAACCTCCATGGAGTATCCATGGGTCACCCCATGGACTTAGTCCAACATAAGGAATCTTGGATCACAAGCCCACATATATAAGAATGAATGATTTACACAATCAACCCATATATTTAATTAGTCTCCTTTTGATCACTTAATTAATTCCAAATTAATTCTTGATCAATACTAATTAAATAACCTTATTAATATATTAGAACTTATAATATATTAACCAACCTTAAGTGTTATTTCTCTCATTATAGTCTATCCAAATGCATGATGCCATGCAACCCAAATGGACCATGCCGGGTCGGGTCAAGTCTTACCAATTATAGTTATGGACTTAGACATTAATCCAACAGTCTCCCACTTGGATAAGTCTAAAACTATTATTGCGTAGGACTTCAGGAACCGATCAGCAATCGTAGCTCTCAAAAGCTTCTGTCGAACTCTGACCTTGTCGATGAACTCTGACCTTTGTCAATGACTTGTCCATTAGATAAGGGATCATATATTCCTCCATTCTAGATATCATATGGACTGAGACATGGATTATCAATCATTCTCTCTGTCCATTTGTTGTTTCCCGATTTCCGATTCATGATGACTGACTGATTGAACAAATCAAATCAGTCCTGGCTTGGCCAAGCACTCACATGTATCATCTTTAAATCATCGAGGGGCCCACAGATATCGCTTTTATCCCGAAGGTAAAAGGAATGGATAAACTTCGACTCATATGGCTTGTTCTACTACTTGTTGAATCATACACAAAGGCACGTTTTATAACATCGAGTTACCAATGCGTTTTCGTGCAATCAATGTATAACTAACTCATAGTAACAACTCATATCTCTAGGTTTGAAGAATATAAGATATTATCGTCTCATGATCACTCGTGATAAAATCCATGAAGTGATTCAAATGAGCGCGGGTTGAATCCAATACTCAGAACTTATGAGCACTCATGAGTGTTGTAGCACCACTTTGTCCACCAACTTGGACCTCTACAAACCAACCCATGACAGTCTTGATTCATATCTACTTCCAACATATGACCGACTGTGGATGGTTTGAATAACTTAATCATTCAGGAAGAGCGACTTAGTTATTCTGGAAGTCAAAACATGCAAAGTGAAACACAAGAATAAATGAATCAAATATGGTATCAAACCCTATGAATATAAATAAACATTTTTATTTATCCCATACTGATTACTCATTATTCATTGTTTCGGTTTTATCAACTTTATACTTGAATTTAAAACAATAGTTGTCCTATGCTCCAAGCATGTACACTATGTTTTCTAAACACTAGTCATGCCATACACCAAGTATGCATACTATGTTTGTCTATGATCTTTACTTTGTAAAATAGATCAATTGAACATCACTCCAATGATCCTCTTTTCACAGTCCCAAATCCTTACTGCAAATGCAAGAATTCCAAATTCATGTCATTTACTGAAATCTGTTAGATTCTAAACTTATATGCATTGATCCTCTTAATGATTATGCACGAAGTCAGAAAGACTTGACAACAATCATTACAGAGCATTCCAAAGGAGATCAGCTCCTTGGAAACATCCTTCTTTCATTAAGTTTCCTAATCTTACACAGATTGAATAATTTCTAACTTTGAAACATTTCCATATTGCATTTTGACTATCACTTCTGAACAAGAGTTGCCTCCTTACAGATTATGTCAATATGGTCCTTCCAGAATTAACATTATACTTCCAACTGTCCTTGAGCAACCAATCTTTGGTAAACCTTAGATTGTCCTCGACAATTGCTTAATCATTTTAGTCATATCCAATTCTAGACCTTTTCCCTTCATAATGCCCCAGGCATTTGGAAAATTTTAGAAAGGATGAATATAGCACATGTAATCGATCCTATATCTGAAGCATATGGGACACGATTCATGATGTCTCACATAAAGAAGAAACCAGTCTTTTGCTATAATATTTCCATTTCAATTTGCCAAGTTCTCAAAATTCAGATTATGAAAAGGGATGCCGTAATCATAATCGAATTTTAGAACGCAAATAATGGACCCATATATAGAATTTCCTTATGTTGAGCCATTCCAACATGAAATTCATATAGCAAAACAACTTTTTCAACCCCTGCAACCTCACGAATTGAAACTTTTGTTTTCTATAATTAACATTACTAACTTGCAACCTTTGTCATAATTATCATGCTCCCACTAACATGATGATTATTAGCATAACACTTATGCTCCCACTAGCTTTGACATATACTCAGAAATCAGCTGACTTTCTTACCAAAGTTCAGATTTTTGATACTAGATTGTTTTGATAAAACTTTATCAAAATCATACACCTCTCTTAGATAGCTCACATGTGTGTCTAAACAATTTTAGAACTATGAAAAGGGATGCCATAATCATAGTCTCAATTGTTTAGACCTTTGCCACTTCTCACAAGTCCATGTTAGTGTGTCGGTAAACCACACACGCTCCACTAACGACTTTGAGAATGCAAATATCACAATTGCTATCTAGCTAAAATCTACTTAGTGAAAGTGTTTCCTCACCATAATTTTCATGAATCGGAGAGAAACCTTATGACACTTAGATTTAATAGTGTATGTGTTCTTATCCATGTGAGTTTGTCAAAACCATAATCACAAGACAAGGTTAGTGACAAATCCAAACTCATATTGATTAAACTTGTGCAATCTTAAATTCTTGCCATTTGGCAGCTCAGGTGCCTGCCATTGCTTCGAAGTAGTTGTGCAACCAATTGAGAACTCTCAGAACTCCTATGCAAAGCCAACTTGAATAGGCACAAAAATTTCAACACGATAGGTTATAAACCTCAAGTCGTGTGCTAGTGAAGGACTTTAGGTTTTATTCTTGATTAAGTCTTGAAACTTTCAAGAGCTTTAAGACTCCCACTGTCCTCTTGACATATAAGACTCCCTTGTCAAATATTCAAGAGATAGTGCAGATTCTTTATCAAGACTAACACTTTACACAATTGGCCTAAGTTGGTCTCTGTTTTATCCAAAACATCACAACTTACCAATTTCAAATGTACAAGAGTAGATAACCTTTTACTCTTACATTTGACTAGTGTTAACAAACCCTCTTTAAGATATGTCACTCAAGTTACAATCTTGGAGTATGACTCTAAGAATTGTTTTGGAACGAAGTATGACTCATCTTTTTGATTTAACCATTTCAACAATTCATGAATCCTCTTCTTAGTCATAAGAATGCACTAAGATGACTTTAGAGGACCAATTGTGATATGGTATCTTAATCATTAAGATGATCATAAACATGATACTAAAGTACTCTCCCATCTTTTCAGATTTGAGAAACTTTTATCTTTCTGCCATTCTTTGATTCTTCTTATTCGTTCTTTCTCACATTGAAACTTCTCCAATGCTACAGACTTATACTTAAACTTATAAGTATAACCATATTTACTGAACTTAAGTAAATCATGACGAATAGTCTTC
This sequence comes from Lactuca virosa, assembly GCF_052849685.1. Classification (NCBI taxonomy): domain Eukaryota; kingdom Viridiplantae; phylum Streptophyta; class Magnoliopsida; order Asterales; family Asteraceae; genus Lactuca; species Lactuca virosa. The sequence goes on from NC_136427.1 coordinate 269,296,087, forward strand.
TTGATCTTTTGTGGTGGACTTGACCAGTGCACAAGAATGTGTACTCGATCCCTTAGTCCTTTCCTTATTCACATAAGGAATTAGTCTTAATTTTCCAAGCTGAAAGTTCTCATTCATCATACTATACAACTTGCATGATTCCAAGTTTCGGTCCAATTGAACCTTGGGTGATGAGAATCTTTCCTTATTTGGTAATATTAGACACTACCACAACCGAAAGAATCAAATCCATTTTTCCAATATTGCTATCAATGGAATCTTATAAGCAACAACTTTTCACAAATGCCATTGTAAGGATACTTAAAATAAATAAAATCAAAACGTTTTTCTTTTATTTTAAAACTTTGCGGAAAAACTTATCCTTACAATCCATATGAAAACCTTGTTGTTATCTATTCCTAAGCAATATAAATATCATAACTCTTAAGTAATAGCCCAAAATTCTGATCACCGAACCATGCGATTGAAATCCATCTTCGCGATTAGAATCAGCATGTACTTAATAGAGTTAGACAATGGACTTTACCTGAAGTAGAGCCAAACTTATTGACTTTAACATCCTTAGGTAAATTTGGCAGCTTCGTAACCAATGCCCCTTCCTTTGGCAATAGTTACCTATGGACCCTTGATAATGGGACTATCTCAGACTTCGCCTCTCTCTTTACCATTGGGTCAACCGAGTTGACTATAGCCGATCCCTTTCCATTGGGAAGAGAGAGCTTTACTGGATATCTAATGTCATCATTGTCAATGTCCATAGCGTTTTAGGAAGTTGATCTTAGCAAACAGATAAGATCATTAAGGGTCTTGTCTTAGTCTGTTTCATAGGATTCCCAAAAGAACTCACTATGTGACTTAGAAAGTAGTTGAGCCACCAACTTTCTCAAGACTTTGACACCCAACTCTCCCGGCTTGTCAATATGTGACTACATCTCCAAGATGTGATCACACCTAGACCTTGCCTTGCCAATAGGGCTTGAGTGACCTTAAACGTTTTAGGAACTTGTGGGTTAGGGAGAATAATTGGAGGAGGTGAAAGAAGTATGATATCCATGGGACATCATCTTCATTTAGGAAAGCTTGTTTCAAGAGATTTGGGAAGATCATAAATGTCTAGACCAGACATCTTTTTGGGAGATATTCAAGATAGTTGATTTAAAGTCCTTAATATGACACCCAATATGAAATATTAAGGCTAGGACCCAACAAACTATTTTATAACTTAGAAGAGGGATGCCGTAATCCAAGCTATAAAATATTTGAAGGTAGGTGAATGACGATTCACCAATTTCCACCATGAAAAACGAAATAATTTATTAGGTTTTAATTGGATTTGAAAGTCCTAGATCTTTGAGATTCATTGAACTGTTCAAAGGCATGTTTCAATCTCGAGTGTGCCCTTCAGGTTTTGTGACTGGGATGTCGAGGATCACAAAACAAGGTGTGAATAACCATGCAAATATACTTGGTACCCTTAATATTTACCCCTTAATCAGTGTGCCGGTTAACCACACACGCTCCACCGATACTATGATAAATATTAAGTTACCCTTTGCCTACCTTGTTAAGTCCAGGTTAGTGTGCCGGTTAACCACACACGCTCCACTAACGACTTAAGCAAAGTGCAAAGTGTAATTTCATGGGTTAGCACCAAATTCACATTTTCCTAAGTAACTAAGATTGGGTATTAATAAGAGTTTAGTTACTTAGTATTTATTATTAATACTTTTAATGAAAGGAGAATTATAGTCCTTGTCCTACCCGTTCGGCTAACGACCCTCCACCAGTCAAGGAAGCGGTGGGTGAGAGTGGACACCCATTAAACTGCCATTTTATAGGCAGTAACCTTATACCCCCCTTATAGACCGGCTTCGTGAATGACGCCTACTAACGGAAAGACTGACTTTACTCTTATACATATATATATAAATATTATTAACTTATATTATTATAAAGTATAAGGGTTGAATTTTAACTTTTAAAATTCTAAGGGCTAACTTGGAATTAAAGTATTCATAAGTGAAAACTTTTCAAATTCCAAAACTTGAGGGCAAGTTTTGAAACTATTCAAAACTAATTAATTCCATAACTTATGAGTTTAAAGTAGTTTTAATTAAAAAAAAAAAAACTCTTCAAGTTCCATAACTTGAGGACAAGTTATGGAAGACTTTAAACTAATTAATAAAAAAAATAACTTTTTTTATTGTAACTTATGGAACTAATTAAGGTTACACTTTTTTTTTAATTTAATGAAGAGACTCTTGAACCTCCATAACTTGAGGACAAGTTATGGAGTCATAAAACCATTTAATTAGAACTAGACTCTTCATTTTATAACCTTTGCCAACTTTTATGAGTTTTATGATTCTTAAATCTGACTTTTCATATAACTTGAGGACAAGTTATAAAAACACACTTTGGAATCAACTCTTAGATTAAAATGGATTGAAAACAACTATTTCACACAACTTTTCTATTAATCTAAGAACCTCATAAGAACAAGATAATTCAAATCATCAATCTTCAAGAAATTAGCATGAACATACAAACTAATACAAATCTTGAAATTATGACAATTATCTTAGAAATTGGATTAGCATGAACATTACCACATCAAAAACAAGTTTATAAGTCCAAAAACATCTTAGGGTAATGTTCCTAGTCCAATTCCAGCCAAAACAATCGAATATATGCATCCAACTCGATTTTTCAGCTACTTTTGCAAGTATAACAAGAAAACAAGCCTAGGCTCTGATACCACTGTTGGGTTATGAGCATTCTAACACTCCTAAGTGTACATGCAACCCTAAATAGCTTGGATCTATGTTTTCTCTATTATACATACAATTATGAACATCCAAGGTATTATCCTAATCTAGCATACAAAATAATAAATATAACAAGATAGAATACATACCTCTTTGATGTAGAATGTCTTCATGAAGCTTGAGTGCCTAGTGCCCCAAGTGTGACACCTCAAATGGTTCACACAACACCAAATACACTTGGAATAACTTGAGAAACTTGAACACTCCTTGAAATCGTCTAGCCCTCACACTCACACATTAGTGCACGATTTCTTGAGCCATGGGATTCTTTTATATGGTGGCTATTAGGGTTACACCATGTAACTCATAACTTTACCCATTCCTTATGCTCCATGGATTTTAACCTCCATGGAGTATCCATGGGTCACCCCATGGACTTAGTCCAACATAAGGAATCTTGGATCACAAGCCCACATATATAAGAATGAATGATTTACACAATCAACCCATATATTTAATTAGTCTCCTTTTGATCACTTAATTAATTCCAAATTAATTCTTGATCAATACTAATTAAATAACCTTATTAATATATTAGAACTTATAATATATTAACCAACCTTAAGTGTTATTTCTCTCATTATAGTCTATCCAAATGCATGATGCCATGCAACCCAAATGGACCATGTCGGGTCGGGTCAAGTCTTACCAATTATAGTTATGGACTTAGACATTAATCCAACACTTTTATCCACAACTCACTGAGTCCCTCCTTGAACTCGCCGAGTTCCTCAATCTTCATAACCCAAACCATGGCCAACTCGCTGAGTTATCTTCTAGACTCAACGAGTTTGCTCAATAACAGAAAAGGTTGGGGGACCACGACCCAACTCGCCGAGTTGTATGAACAACTCGTCGAGTCCCGCATAGTCTAAATCCATGCAGTCATTTATATTCGGGCTTACTGCATCCAAATCATAGATCTCGTTCCCTAGGGTCGATATATCACGTAAAGTTTCTAACTTTACGTCCATGCATGGGTTATTTAGCTCAAAAAGCCCTAAAAAGTGGTTCACAAGTTGCATGGGACTCCCATGGCCATAAAGTTGGCACCTTTATGCCATGGAGTCCCCAAAGGCTCCAGATCTGAAGTCATGATACCAAAACATGCTAGCATCCATGCATGGTTCCGAAAGATGCTCCTTAAAGCCCTAAAATACCCCATGAAGAGATCTAGTAAATGAATAGTCAAGGTATAGACTTTATACCTCAATAAGGCTGCTTGGACAATGAAGTCTATGGATCCAAAGCTTCCTCCTTCAACCAAGCACTTCTAGCTTCCACTCCTTCAAGGAAATACCAAAGAATCACTCCCTTTTTCACTCACACACACTCAAAAGGCTCTAGATCACGAATTAGGTTTTTGTTGGACTGAGAGAGGTGGTGAGGGAGACCACAATGAAGTGTTAAGGTGCTTAAATAGGGTGAAAACCCTGAAAATTAGGGTTTCATTCTGGCAGCCCTACTCGTCGAGTTGAGGCTTCTCAACTCGTCGAGTAAACTTCAAGTCCCGCGTCCAAAAGAATCTCATTCCTACTCAACGAGTTTGGGGCCTCCAACTCGTCGAGTCCCTTTGCAAAAATGAATAATTCTTATTAAAATACATACCAGGAAACGTGCGTTACAAATCTCCCCCACTTATTTTATACTTCGTCCTCGAAGTCTGCTGCATCTGGAAAAAGCTCGGTGTAGTGCTCCCTCATCACGTCCTCCGGCTCCCAAGTCCATTACGAGCCTTTGCGGTGCTGCCATTGCACCTTCACTAACTCGACCTTCTTGTTCCTCAGATCCTTCGTCTTCCTGTCGAGGATGGCTCCCGGCCACTCGATGTAGTTCAGAATGTCGTCCACCTGAATATCCTCTAGAGGTACCACCACAAAGTCATCTCCCAGGCACTTCCGTAGCTGGGAGACATGAAAGGTACTGTGGATCTGACTAAGCTCAGTTGGCAGATCCAGCTTATATGTCACCATGCCCACCCGGTTTGTAACCCTATAAGGACCAATGTACCTGGGGACCAACTTGCCCCACTTTCTGAACCGAATGGCACCTTTCCAAGGTGACACCTTCAGGAGAACCATATCCCCGACCTGGAACTCCAGGTCCGATCGACGTCTATCGGCGTAGCTCTTCATCCGACTCTGAGCAGTCTGAAGCCTGCCTCGGACCTGTTGGATCCTCTCTGTCATCTTGAGTACCACTTTGGTACTCCCCTTAACTCTCTTCCCAACCTCACCCGAGCATATCGGGGTTCTGCACTTCCTCCCATATAGCATCTTGAAGGGAGGACGGTCAATGTTGGCGTGGTAGCTACTATTGTAGGAAAACTCTGCCAAGGGAAGGTAGGTATCCCAGCTACCACCAAAGTCTATAACGCTTTCCCGCAGCATATCCTCCAGAGTCTGGATGGTTCGCTCGCTCTGACCATCCGTTTGCAGGTGAAAGTCGTGCTAAAGTGCAGGCGAGTACCCAACTCGTCATGAAATTTCTTCCAGAATCTGGAAGTAAATCGCACGTCTCGATCAGAAATCACGGAAACTGGCACTCTGTGTTGAGCTACTACCTCTCTGATGTAGATGTCATCTAGCTTCTCGACCGAGATGCTCTCATGGATCGGTATGAAATAGGCACTCTTGGTCAACCGATCCACGATGACCAAATCGAATCCACTCCCCGTGCGGTCCTGGGAAGCTTCGTGATGAAATCCATAGTAATATCTTCCCATTTCCACATAGGGATCTCCAATGGATGTGGATTCTGTGAGGCCTCTGGTGCTCGGCCTTGACCTTCCTGTAGGTCAAGCATCTCTCGACGTACCAGGCTACATCCCGCTTCATGCAGGGCCACCAGTAATCAGGACGAAGATCTATGTACATCTTCGTCGCCCCGGGATGGATGGAAAATCTGGATTTGTGCGCCTCCTCCATCAAAACCCGGCGCACACCTCCATGATATGGGACCCATACTCTACTGTGTAGTCTCAACAGCCCGCGTCTATCATAATCGAAGGAGGAGATCTGACCTACTATACGCTCACTCTTCCGGTGTTCCTCCTTCATAGCCTCCTGCTAGGCCTCCCGAATCTTCTCCATAAGCGGAGTCACCACCGTCATGCTCAAGCAAATGTCTCTGATCGGGGCTGCCTTGCGGCTAAGTCCATCGGCCACAACTTTGGCTTTCCCCGGGTGGTAGAGGATCTCACAGTCGTAATCCTTCACCACATCTAGCCACTGACGCTGCCTCAAGTTCAGATTCGGCTGATCCATGAGGTACCTCAAGCTCTTGTGATCCGTGTAAATGGTACATCGGACCCCATAGAGGTAGTGCCGCCAAATCTTGACGGTGAAGACAACCGCCCCCAACTCCAGATCATGCGTCGGGTAGTTAGCCTCATGAGACTTCAGCTGCCTCGAGGCGTAGGCAATGACGTGTCCCCTCTGCATCAAGACTGGGCCCAAGCCTGAAATAGACGCATCGCAATACACTACAAAATCCTCCACGCCCTCTGGCAGGGCTAAGATCGACGCCTCACACAACCTCTGTCTCAACGTCTCGAACGCTGCCTGCTGCTCAGGCCCCCAACGAAATACAACGGCCTTCTTCGTCAGCCATGTCAAGGGTACTGATATCTTGGAGAAGTTCTGAATGAATCTCCGGTAATAGCCTGCTAACCCGAGGAAACTCCGAATCTCAGATGGAGACTTTGGAACCTCCCAGCTCATCACGGCCTCCACTTTAGCTAGGTCGACCAAAATCCCGTTTTGGTTGACAAAGTGCCCCAGAAATTGCACCTCGTACAACCAGAACTCACACTTGGAGAACTTGGCGTACAAGCTCTCCCTCCTCATGGTATCCAACACCTCCCGCAAGTGCTCCTCATGCTGCTCTTGCGTCTTAGAGTAAACCAAAATGTCATCGATAAACACTATCATAGACCGATCCAGCATCGGTCTGCATACGCGGTTCATGAGGTCAATAAACACGGCAGGAGCATTGGTGAGCCCGAAGGGCATCACCACGAACTCGTAGTGGCCATAGCGAGTCCGGAAAGCAGTCTTCTGTACATCCTCATCTCTGACTCGCATTTGGTGGTAGCTTGAACGCAAATCTATCTAGGAAAACCAAGATGCCCCTGTAACTGATCGAAGAGATCATCAATCCTCAGGAGTGGGTAGCGGTTCTTCACCGTTACCTTGTTCAGCTCCCGGCAGTCTATGCACATCTGATGCGACCCGTCCTTCTTCTTCACAAAAAGAATCGGGGCTCTCTAGGGCTAACTGCTCGGCATAATGAATCCCTCGTCTAACAGATCTTGCAGCTATGTAGACAACTCCTGCATCTCAAGAGGAGCCAGCCAATATGGTGCCTTGGCTATCGGAGCCGCAGCAAGAACTAGGTCGATCCTGACCTCCACCTGTCTCTCCGGAGGTATCCTAGACAGTTCCTCTGGAAATACATCCGGGAACTCTCGCACCACTGGTACATCACTCACAGTCGCCTTACCCGCCTCCCGGGTATCCATAACGTAGGCGACATACCCTGCGCAAGCCTTCTGAAGGTAACGCCTAGCCCTCGGTGCCGAACACATAGCTGGTCCACGCTGCAGCCTCTTGCCCTGAATCACCAGCTCTCCCCCACTTGGGGTCCTGACACGCACCAACTGCTGCCCACAGTCGATCACTGCCCCATTAGGGCTCAACCAATCCATGCCGATGATAACCTTGTTCCCACACAATGGAATGGGAACCAAATCCACGAGGTAACGCTCTTCATACAACCTCAAAATGCAATCTCTGAAAACCTCTGATGCCCGGACAGATAGGTCGTCAGCAATCTCGACCTCTAAAGGACAATCTAACATGCCTGAAAACTCAGAAAACCTCTTGCTAAGAGCAAGAGAGACAAATGATCGGGTAGCCCCCCAGTCAAATAACACCTGAACTGGGATGCCTTTCACATGGAACGATCCTAAACGAAACACATAAACATAGCACATAAATATGATAACCGACATGTAATAAGAGTTAGGGAGAAGAAAACATACCCGTCACCACATACGGTGCGACATTCGCCTCCTCGGCGGTCAGCTAGAAGGCTCGGCTCCTCACCACTGGAGCATCTTTATTGCCCTGTCGACCATCCGTAATCCGCAGGGTCGCTGGAGCTGGCGCCACCACTGGCCCTCCTAATGTCAGTCGAGGGCAGTTGGCCTTTTTATGGCCCCTCTGATTGCAATGAAAGCAAATCAGGTCTGACGTCTGGATGGTAGGGGTATGGCTGTACAATCCTTGCTAAGGTGCCCAGTATTGTCGCAATTGTAGCAGCCCGAGCCCCCAGCTCTGCAAACTCACTCATGTGGCTTGTCGCACTTCCCACAGCGGCTCCAACCCTGATGGCCCTTCGACCGCGAGTCGAATCCCTTGGGTTTCTTCCCAGAAACCCTTGTTTCCTGCCCTGTCTCTGCCTTCCTCTTTCTGATGTGCTCTATATCAATCTCCCTCTCCCTCGCCCTCGCAATCATGTCATCCAAGGTCGGGCATGTCGAGTAGCTAACATGTTTCCAGATCTCAGCCCTCAACATGTCGTGGTATCGGGTCTTCCTCACCTCCTCGTCACGCGCGTACTGAGGCACCAGTAAGGCCCTCTCCCTGAACTTGGCGGTAATCTCCACCATCGACTCGGCCGTCTGTCTCATATCAAGAAAATCCCTGGCCAGCTGTTGGATCTCCACAGCTGGCGCAAACTCGGCCCTAAACCTGGTCAAAAAAGTCCAACCAAGTCATAGCCTTAATGGCTGGGGCTCCCAACGAATCACTGACTACCTCCCACCAATCTCTAGCTCTGTCCCTCAAACACCCTGCAGCATACCGGACCTTCGAACCCTCAGGGAAGAAGCTCGTCAACTGTGCAGACTCGATGTCTGCAATCCATCTTCTGGCCACAATGGGGTCCTTCACCCCGTGAAAGTCTGGCGCACCACATCCCCTGAAGTCCTTGAAGGAGAGTGTGCGCGTCCCTGACTGGCCAAATGCCATGTCGCTCCTGAACGCCCTGAGATGCTCCTCCATCAGCTCGATGATCCCTTCCTTGATCGACCCAAAAATCACCGGGGTCACCTCAAGGATGCCTCTCATAATCTCAGACGCGATGAAATCACGCAATCCCTTATCGACTGGCTCGGAACCTGAACCCGAACCCGAACCTGATCCTGACCCAAACCCTGAACCTCCAACTCCGTGACGAGTCACCACCATACTACCTTCCACATCTATCCGTACTTTCCTCAAGGCTTGCCTTGACTTCCCCAAGTCCCTTCTACTACTACTGCTCGCTGCACTAATCTCATCCTAGGCTTACCCTAGGGTAACTCTCCGACCTACTCTCCGCCATTAGCTCTATAAGAAATCCCTGCTATCTCTCCCTAACTAGCTTGCGAATACCATTACATATTACTAAGACCAGATAGTTCTTCGAATGAGAGGCCCTACCCTACAACGGTTGGACTCAGACAAGAGCTGCGAAATAGGGCTAGACCTAACCTTCTGAAACTATTTAGTCCTCATAATATGTAACTTAACGTATTCGTTTACTAGTTAATTAAAGATAAATAGAACTCCTATAAGCACAAAGCAAGCAACATTCGGGCATTGAGTAACCCAACCAAGCATATCCTATTAAGGTCATCATATCACTGACTAATCAGTTCTAACATGTAATTCAATAAGCACATATAGCATGCACATAAGGCATCTTCCTATATCCTTAGCCCTAATCTAGCATGCAGTTCTCATACATATACAATAGGAATATAAAGCATCCTTCCTAGATCCTCAGCCCTAATCGAGCATTCAGTTCTCATAATCATGTCATATAACATAACAAACATGTATGGGTATCTTGGGGAAAACTTACATGAGCTCGGCCGATTGCACGCATCACACACCTTGTTCTTTTTAAAAACTCTTTATTTTAAATTTTAGAAAAACCATTCTCTTAAAAAAAATCTCTCAAACCCTCGATTTGAGTCCAAACACCCCGGAAGGCGTGTCTGAATCCCTCAAACCAAGGCTCTGATACCAACATGTAACATCCCAAAAATCATGACCAAAAATTACATTTTTGATATAACGATTCATAAAACAATTTATTGAAAACATCATCAAGTTATTTCATTTCCTAAAAACCATAGATCATAAGTCTCGAAAGCATGTAATAATATAGTAACAATGTTAGAGTACAAATCCCAAGAATCTCATATGCGGAAAATCGTGTGTGATGCGATGCAGTCACGCCGGCTCTTTTCCCTTCGCAGAAGAGGTACCTGAAACCAAAACTGTAAACCATAAGCACGAAGCTTAGTGAGTTCCCCCATCATACCACATACCATACAATAAACATACGGCCAGACATATCTGGGTGCCCGACCTACCCTGTTGAGCATACTGGGGTGCTCAACCTACCCCTGTTAGGCATACCGGGGTGCCTAACCTACCCCTGTCAGACATACTGGGATGTCCGACTTACCCCTCCGGTTTATCTCAACCGGTTACGGGGAATATTTAACCCCTACCACTACCACATAACAACATAACATAAACATACTGTCAGGCATACCGAGGTGCCCGACCTACCCCTTTGGTCCTTTCGAACGGATATGGGGATTATTCCCCCTACTACCACTATCACATGACATTATACCATACTAGCACATAAAACATAACAAATAGTGGCATGCCAGACAATTATCACAAAGACAATCATCTAACAAACAACTCCTACTAGTGGGCCGACATTGTGGCCTTAGACCCACTTCTACTGGAAGGTAACTCACCTCAATGTCATGAAGTAGTTGAACTGTCCTCGGCTCTGGGATCAACTCCTCTCAAACTCATACACATACCAATTTCCTTTAATTACCCTTTCATACTCATAAACCTTTTAAGGGTCAACTCTGGTTAATGGTCAAAGTCAAATTCAACATCCTGGTTGACTCAACTCGCCGAGTCTATCCCTCAACTCGTCAAGTTCCATAATCCATAAAACCCTGAAATCTCGATCCTACTCATCGAGTCCTTTCATGAACTCGTTGAGTTCATCCTCATAGCATAGTCGGGACCTTTATCCACAACTCACCGAGTCCCTCCTTGAACTCGCCGAGTTCCTCAATCTTCATAATCCAAACCATGGCCAACTCGCTGAGTTATCTTCTAGACTCAGCGAGTTTGCTCAGTAACAGAAAAGGTTGGGGGACCACGACCCAACTCGCCGAGTTGTATGAAAAACTTGTCGAGTCCCCCATAGTCTAAATCCATACAGTTGTTTCTAGTCGGGCTTACTGCATCCAAATCATAGATCTCGTCCCCTAGGGTCGATATATCACGTAAAGTTTCTAACTTTACGTTCATGCATGGGTTATTTAGCTCAAAAAGCCCTAAAAAGTGGTTCACAAGTTGCATGGGACACCCATGGCCATAAAGTTGGCACCTTTATTCCATGGAGTCCCCCAGAGGCTCCAGATCTGAAGTGATGACACCAAAACATGCTAGCATCCATGAATGGTTCCGAAATATGCTCCTTAAAGCCCTAAAATACTCCATGAAGAGATCTAGTAAATGAATAGTCAAGGTATAGACTTTATACCTTAATAAGGCTGCTTGGACAACGAAATCTCTGGATCCAAAGCTTCCTCTTTCAACCAAGCACTTCTAGCTTCAACTCCTTCAAGGAAATACCAAAGAATCACTCCCTTTAACTCACACACACTCAAAACGCTCTAGATCACAAATTAGGGTTTTGCTGGACAGAGAGAGGCGATGAGGGAGGCCACAATGAAGTGTTAAGGTGCTTAAATAGGGTGCAAACCCTGAAAATTAGGGCTTCATTCTGGCAGCCCTACTCGTCGATTTGAGGCTTCTCAACTCATCGAGTAGACTTCAAGTCCCGCCTCCAAAAGAATCTCATTCCTACTCGACGAGTTTGGGGCCTCCAACTCATCGAGTACCTTTGCAAAATTGAATAATTCTTATTAAAATACATACCAGGAACCGGGCGTTACAGGGAAAATTAGCAAACTTCGTTGATAATGTTGAATTCACTAACCTAAATATTGATGATTTCTACAATGACATGGAAGATACAGACTAATGTTTTTCAATAAACTTGTTTTTCCTTCCTTTGTTTTTCATATAAGGTCTTTGTAACACCCAAAAATTTCAAGAAAAATTTGAACTTTTCAAAACATTTAAAACCCATAGTTATTACCGACTTGTTTTCGAAATAGTCTATATCAGAGTTTTTCCCAGAAACATAAATAAAACATGAGGAGTTGTACGATCATGCCTTCGCCTCTCCGCGATCCCCCGATGTACCTGAAACAATAAACTAAAACTGTAAGCCCGAAAGCTTAGTGAATTTCCCCCAAAATACTGATACACTGCACATAACACATATACCAATAACCGCATATCCTGGGTCCACAGCTTTACAAACTAGGTTACCCCCCTGGGCCCACGGTGTTAGTCTGGATTGCCTTACGGGCCCACAGCTCACATCTGGATTGCCACTGAGCCCACAGTACGAGTCTCCCTCAGCTTGTATCTGGAATGCTCCCGGGTTTGTTGGTTACCGCACGGAGCAGTATCACCTCAACCCATCCCACATAACATATCAACATATAACATAACTACTGAGCATGCAACTAATCATATAACAACACAAATAGTCCTACAGATCTACCTTACTAGCATAACCATTAGCATGCAACACTAACTCATACTCAACATCTAACACTGCTAGGATAACATATCCAATGGGCCGACCTTGGTGCCTTAGACCCCTTAGTATAATGAGGTAACTCACCTCGCAAGTAGCTCGGAAGATAGTGTCAAACTCCTCCAAATGTAACTCCAACTCCAACACCTATATTCACCAATGTCCTTTGCTATAATATCCAATTTACCAAAAATACCCTCAGAAGTCAACTGGTCAATCCTTGGTCAAAGTCAAAGTCAAAGTCAACTGCCAAGGTTAACAGTCCATGTTGACCTCAACTCATCGACTACCCTCAGCTACTCGCCGAGTTCCTTGCATAACTTGCCAACTCGCCGAGTCACTCAACTGACATGTCGAGCCCAAGGCAATCTTCATCGGACTCGTCGAGTCACTCTACTGACTCGCCGGGTCTACGACAATCTTCATCGGACGCGCCGAGTCGACTATGCCACTCACCGAGTCCCTTCGGTCCTTCATCCATACAGATGCTTTTCAAGCCATGCTAAGGCTCCATACTGCAGATCCAACTTCCCAAGGCATGCTTATCACGTAAAGTTGCAAACTTTACGTGCATGCAAGGCTCTAATGACTCAAATCAATCTAAATAAGAGGTTCTAGGCAAAAGGGCTTCACCAACATGCTAAAGACTGAGACTTTATGATGATAAGAGCCAAGATGAGCCTAGATCTGAAGTTGCAACTTTAGATCTTGGTTCATCACTCGAAATGTAACACCAAATGCCCAAAATGGTCCCAAAACTCAAATATAAAAGGGATCTAGCTAGAAGAAGCCCAAGGTGATGACTTGATACCTTCAAATGATGATAAACTGAGGTAGACTTCAGATCCCCAACTTTTCCTTGCTCAAAGCTTCTTGATCTTCAAGCCTTTCCTCACCAAGATCCACCTTTCAAGCTTAAACACACAAGTATGGAGAGAAAATGGAGATTTAGGGTTTCTGGACTCACAGGGGCTGCAAGGGGAGGCTAAGAGGCAAAGGATCCATTAAATAAGGTGCAAAACCCCGGAAATTAGGGTTTCACCTTCCAGCTCCAACTCGTCGAGTCACTCTTCCGACTCGGCGAGTTGGTCACTTAAACACGTGGCCCCAAACCCGCTGCTACTCGACGAGTCAGGGCATCCAACTCGTCGAGTATACCTTGAAACTTGAAAATTAAAGCCATAATATTATTACCTGAGAATTGGGGCGTTACAGTCTTTCCTATGATCAATAAACTTTCTTTATAATAATTATTATGATTATATTTATAATCTCTTTATTTCTTTCATATGAGAAGTGATAGGTTTTGTAGGTTGTAAAAACATGTAAATTTACGCACCAAAATCATATAACTATTTTATGGGCACATGGAACCAAGATATCTATGACATTTTCTCATTGTAGCAACATGCTATAAAACTATAGAACTAATATACTTTTATCAAAAATAAAAGGGACTAGAAACACATACCTTTTGCTATAATCAAATATAGCAACCTAGAATCTTCAATCCTTCTTTAGAAAGCAAGCACCAATAGTGTAGATACCTCTAATGGTTCACACCCAATACCATAGAAACCCTAGAAATGAGATTAGGAGAGGGAGAAGAAAGAGAGAGAGAGAGAGAGAGAGAGAGAGAGAGGCGGGATAGAGAAAGAGAAAGAGAAAATTCGATGATGCATTTCATATGCTTCAGGTTGCATTTTGTGAGCCAATGGTCCCTATTTATAGCTGGTAGATCTCAATGATAAATCCTAATTTGAATAATTAAATAATAGGATTTAATCTATTCAAAATAGTTATCCTTATCAGTTATGGAGGCTTCCAGAACACTTCTGGAACCCCTTAGAAACCGTCCACCATATGGAGGTTTTAGAATTGTCTCCCTAACAATTGGACAATTGCAATTCAAACATTGCACCTTTTATTAATTCTAATCAATCCAAAATTAATTTCCAATTAATTCAAAAACTATTTATAATTAATTAATTTTTTTGGAACGATATTTATAATAAATAATAAATCATTAATATATTATTCATATAATAAATTGATAAACCATTTCCACGCTATTCTAAAATCATTTCTAGCTATTTTTGGTTATTGATGGCAACCCAAAAAGGACTTTACTTTTATTCCATAAAGTTATACAAGTTTAGTTATGACCTTAGTGTTGGATTAAGTGTCTAGGGTCATAAATAAATTGGTACAATCTTAGTGAATAAAAGTAAAGTTCGTTTTTGGTTGCCCTCACAACCAAGAAAATAGATAGGATTGATATTTAGAGAGACATTAAATATTTGTTAATATATTATATGATTAATATATTAATTAAAAATAGTTAATAATTAATTAAGAATTAATCACAATTAATTGAAATTAATATTCGGTTAATTAGAATAAATTAAGGGTACAAGGGTTAAAAGAAGGGTTTTGGAAGCCTCGTGAATCAGATAAGGAAACAAAATTTGAATCAAATTAAAAGACTATTATTTGAATATTCAAATATAGGGTTTCTAGGTTATATGACAACTATATAATGGGACATAACCCTTTACAGAACTGATCCCCTTGCCATGCACAAGAAGAAATCGGATTTCTCCCACTCCCTCTCTCCATATTTCGATCCGAGGGTTTTCATAGGATTTGGGTGTGACATGTAACACCCCACATTTTTCAAAATTTAAAATGTTATGGTTTTAACAAAATCATTATAGGTATTAACGCACATTTAACAAAATCGGTCCCAAAAAAATATTTATGATTAAAAACATTGGGTGTTACCATTAATCATCATTACAACCATAACAAGAAAATAAGAATTTCATCAATACAATTAATAAGGAACTTAAGAACTTCCACTCCCTTCTCTATCTCTTTACTTCTAACTTTCATCTGTCGTCCTCTCTCCTTAACTATAACCTAAGATACATGGCACTAAAAGATATACGTAAGATAATAATGTCTCGTGAGCTACGTGGGTTTGTGACCCAAAACATAGTTTTAGACCATAAAACATTTTCAAGAATTTTCAAGGAAAACTCTTTTCATACACATCATAAATATCATTTAATATCTTATCTTTTCATTTCATTTCAAAAGACATATTTCCACATTTCTTTCTTTTTTTTATTAAGGGCTAATTCCAGTATTAAACCGTTGCAACTTTTATACTTAGGGTACCCCAAAGTCTAGACCAAGGCGGAAACAACAAATCAATCCACCAGGACATCATGCTAACTAGGACATCTACTTCGCGAAGGGGAGGCACCACCCTAGTAGATTCCTCTGGATCATATTCTTGGGCATCATGGCTTGAGCAATATATTTTTGTCATTACTTTCCAATTCATATCATTACTTTCCATGCTTTACACATTTCATACTTTAGTATCAAAATACTCATTTCAAATGTAAACCATCTATACTTTAAACATTTCAGACACCCTATCAAAACATTCTTTCTTAAAAAAATCATTCTTTGCTTTAAAACATTCTTTATTTCAAAGAATTCTTTCAAAACATTATTTTCAAAAACATTTAACACTTTCATTTCAAAACATTTCATATATCAAACATTAGTGTTTCATTATCATAAAATCATTTTTCCATGTACCCCAAAGTGGGAAAATGCCAAGACGTACTCACCTAGTTTTCAAATGTAGATTGTCACACTCCTCAAGCTAGCTAAACTTCACAAATAATCACCTCTTAGACATAGCCTATACAATATAAACGAAGGTCAACAAAATGACCCATAACGTCCCAAATATATATATATATATATATATATATATATATATATATATATATATATGACTTTTAATCCATTAAACCCATACATCATTTGTTCCATAACCAAACATCAAATAAATATACCACAAATACCAGAGTAAAACAATAGTCATCAATGCGGGAAATCATATGGAATGTTGTGCAGTTAAGACAGGTCCTTCCCTTTAGAACTAGAAGTACTTGAATATGTTAAACCACAAAACTGTAAGCACAAAACTTAGTGAGTTCCGCAAAGTACCATATACCATACAATTGGCCTAACCCAACATACATACATGCTTTGCCCAGCATTCCAACAGGCCCAACCCGACATATCAATGAGCCTAGGCCAACATATTAACAAGACCAACCCATCATATCAATGACCCAGCCCAACATATAGATGGGCCCAACCCAACAAACAAATGAGACCAGCCCAACATATAATTCAAGAGTCACAAAGACAACAAGCATCCTACATAGTATAGTGAGAAGACACACCTCAAACCGCAGACATACAAATCTTACACTCAAGCTGCTGATACTAAAACTCCTCACATTATTCATATACACAATAAAACCCAAATCAGAAATTAAGGTAATAATCCATATTCACGGGTCTTGGTTCATAGCTAACCCTCCCTGAGGTAAAATACTATTTTTCCCTTCCAAGACTAGGACCCACTCCACTTGATCATTAATGCATTTTGTTAAAAGTCAACCTTTTAGTGATACGGCGAACGTAACACCTTACTCAAAGATCAACGTAGCGCTTCAGATGGGGGTACGGGGAAAATCCAAGTTATGCTAAGCGTAGCGAAGATTACGATCAACGTAATCCCGTTGATCTACCAACCCTATTAAGCTCTTCATACACAAATACCAACCATCCAATCCTCAGATCTGAATCTAATGAACATCCTAAGGGTTAAAGTCTCTGACTTTACTCTTTTTTATGGATTAAAAGAGCACACGGCCAAATCCTAAGGCCATACAACACCCTGATGCTCAAGAGCTCATGCATGAATAGATGTGAGTGACCATGCTCCCATCTTTATGAATCTACACGCTCAGAAACATTTGGAAATGATACTCATAAGGTCTGGAGTAAATGATACCCATTAAGACCAAGGTTACGGGATAAAAGCATAAAAACTCACGAGCTAACTAGATCTATCTTAAAGGAACATCAAGATGAAAACTTTATACCTCTTCGAGATGGATGATGAGGTGAAAAATCTGGATCTACAAAGCTTGGAGCTCCCAAATGCTTCTCCAATGTACTCTTGCTTCAAGAATACACACAAAAACACTCTTAGGCTTCTAAAATATCACAAGGTGGCTAGGGTGTCGATATGACTGAATATGAGGGTGGAGGTTGAGCATGGGCAAGCCCTAGGGAGTTAGAGCCTTTAAATATGGCTCACAACTCCACAATTAGTGTTTTGGTGTTGCGCACCTACGCTCAACCTAATTAGCTCTACACTCAGCGTATGACATTAAACCCTCGCATGGGATCCTCTACCTATGCTCAGCGTAGGAGGATATCCTATGCTCAGTGTAGGGCACCAAAGTGCAAAAATGTAAAAAAGCAAACTTAAAGAAGTATATCTGAGGATACAGGTGTTACAACTCTCCCCGACTTGAATCAGACTTCATCCTCGAATTCCACTGCTACAAATCACTCTGGGTAATTCTCCTTCATCTCCTCCTCAAGCTCCCACATCCACTCTGAACCCTTCCGGTGCTGCCATTGCCCATTTACCAAACCCACCACCTATTTGCACAAGGTCTTTGTCTTTCTGCCGAGGATCGCAATCGGCCTCTCTACATAGTTCATGTGCTCATCAACCTGAACGTCATCCAAGGGAAACACTACAGATTCATTAGCAAAACACGTCCACAACTGAGAGACATGAAAGATGGTGTGGATTGAACTGAGCTTTTCAGATAGATCCAATCGATATGTAACCTAGCCCACCCGGGTGATAATTTTGGTAGGACCAATATACCGGGGCCCCAACTTGCCCTGCTACCGGAACTGGATGACACTTTTCTAATTTTACACTTTTAGAAGCACATAATCATCGACCTGGAATTCGAGCTCTGAATGTCTCCGGCGAGCATAAATTTTTTGGTAACTCTGCGTGGTCTCTAGTCGATCGCACACCCGCTGTATCAACATTGTGCTCTTGAGTACTACCTCAATTCTCCCCATAACTTGGTGCCTGACCTCGCCCCAACAAATCGAGTTCAAAAACATCCTCCCATAAAGCATCTCGAAGGGAGGTCGATCGATACTGGCGTAATAACTATTGTTGATGGAGAACTCGACCATTGGAAGGTAAGTATCCCAACTCCAGCCAAAATCTAACACACACACCCTAAGCATATCCTCGAGTGTCTGGATAGCCCGCTCATTCTATTCGTCCGTGTGAAGGTGATATATGACTCTAAATAATAGTTGAGTACACATCTCCGCTTGAAACTTCTTCCAGAATCTAGAAGTGAAACGAACATCACAGTCTGAAACCACCGAAACCAGAACCCCGAGTCGAACAACCACTTCCCTGATATAGATATCTGCTAACTTTTCAATGGAAAATATTTCTGTGATATGGATAAAATGAGCGCTCTTGGTCAATCTATCAACAATGAACCATATAGAATGAACCCCACGTTCTATCCTCGACAACTTCATGATAAACTCCATAGTGATCTCCTCCCATTTCTATATGGGAATGGGTAACGACTGCATCTTGTCGTGGGACTCTGATGTTCGGCCTTGACTTTCTGGCAAGTCAAGAAACGCTCTACAAAACTTGCTATATCCATCTTCATACAGGGCCACCAGAAGCTCAATCTCACGTATCTATACATCTTCATGGCCCCTGGATGGATCGAAAATTTTGATTTATGAGCTTCCAATAGTAACGTCTACCTAACCCAGTAGCAATTGGGACCCAAAACCTACTGCAACCGGTTAGTAATCCACAACTATCCCTGAAAAAAGAGAAATATGACCCTTGATCCTCTACTCCTTCAAATTTTCCTTCCTTAACCCCTTTACTTCATATTTCTTGATCAAATCCAACAGTGGTGACACAATAACCATCCTCAAACACAGATCCTTGATGGGTGTACTCGCTGCCTTGTGACTCAAGGCATTAGCCACAATATTTCCCTTCCTCGAGTGGTACAAAATCTCGCAGTCATAGTCCTTCGCCACATCCTACCATCTATGCGGCCTCATGTTCAAGTTTGGCTGATACATCAGGTGCCTCAGACTCTTGTGATCAATATAAATAGTGTCATAAAATAATGTCTCTAAATATTGGTGGGAAAAAACCACAACCCCCAACTCCAAATCATGCTTAAGGTAATTCGCCTCGCGAGGCTTCAACTGCCTCGAAGCGTATGCAATCACATGACCCATATGCGTAAGTATTTCTCCCAATCCTAAAAATGATGCATCGCAGTAAACCAAAAACTCATACATACCCTCAGGAAGAATGAAAATTGGAGGCTCACACAACCTATGCTTAAAAGTCTCGAAAGCTGCCTGCTGATCAAGCCCCCGCCAGAAAGTAAGATTCTTCTTTATAAAGCGGGTCAAAGGTCCAAAAATCTTGGAGAAATACTGAATAAACCTCTGATAATAACCCGTCGACCAAGGAAACTCTAGATCTCAGATCGTGTCCTCGGAATCCCCAACTGCATCACTACCTCAATCTTGGCCGGATCGACCAATATACCTTTCTGGTTGACGATATGCCCTAAAATTTGCTCCTCATGCAACCAGAACTCATATTCGGAGAACTTGGCATAAAGCCTTTCCCTCCTCAAGGTCTCCAAATCCTCCCGTAGGTGCTCCTCATGCTGCTCGTTGGTCTTAGAGTCGACTAAAATATCATCGATAAACACAATCACTGACCGATCCAACAACGGTCTGCATACCCGATTCATGAGTTCTATGAACGATGTCAGTGCATTGGTGAGCCCGATTGGAATCACCATAAACTCGTAATGACCATAACGAATATTAAAGGCCATATTCTGTATATCCTCATCTATGACCCTCATCAGATGATAACTGATCTCAAATCAATCTTGGAGAACCAAGATGCACCCTGAAAATGGTCAAATAAATCATCGATCATCAGAAGTGGATGACGGTCTTTACTGTCATCCTATTCAACTCCCAGTAATCACTACCCATCCAGTGTGAACCATCCTTCTTTTTCCCAAATACAATCGGTGTTCCCTATGGTGAACTACTCGGTCTAATGAATCCCTTGTCTAACAGCTCATGCAGCAGTGTACACAACTACTGCATCTGTAGAGGTGCTAAAAAATGGGGCATCTTGTCTATCGGTGTCGCACCCGAAGTCAGATCCATCTGAAACTCAACCTGAAAGTCCCTAGAGTGTCGTTAAACTTCTTGCTAAGTGCAAGAGACACAAAAGATCAGGTAGCACCCGAATCGAACAGAACATGAGCAGTCATACCATTGACTAAAAACATCCATATATATATTCAAATAAAAATAAGCATAAACAAGGAAATCGTAAAAGATATGTAAAAGATAAATACCGGTAACCATACCAAGTGTTGTTCGCGTCTCCTCGGCTGTCAACTGGAATGCCTAACTCTTCACCATAGGAGCCTTCGCCATGCTCTGATGGCCATCAGTTGTCCTCAAAGTGGCTGGTATAGGTGCCGTCACTACTCCTCCTTTTAGTATCGGGCAATCAGACTTCTTATGGCCCATCAGATTTCAATGGAAGCATATCAATGCACCACGAGTGCAATCCTTGCTAAAATGGCCCACCTGGCCGCACTAGAAACAACTCCCTCCCTTCTCATGACAACTCCCATTGTGAGACCTCCCACACTTGGCACAACGACCCCAGTCTTGATGGCCTCTCAATCTCAAACCAACAGTCTTGGGCCTCTTCGCATGGCCCTCTGATGTTTGTGTCTGAACTGGTCTCTGTTTCCTCAAAAGTTCCAAATCAATCTCCCGCTCCCGGGCTCTGTCAATCATATCCTCAAGAGTCTTACAAATCGACAGGATCACAAACTCCCGAATATCATCCCTCAACATATCATGGTACCTTTTTTTCTTCATCTTCTCATTTTTATCATACTGCAGAACCAGTAAATCTCTCTCCCAAAACTTGGCGGTGATCTCCGCCATAGTCTTCGTAGTCTGGTGAAGGTCCTGAAATTCCCTCATCGGCTGCTGCACCTCGATATCTGGTATGAAATCATCTCTGAACCTCTTCACGGAATCATCCCAAGTCATGGCCGCCATGACTTTAGATCCCAAAGCATGACCAATCTCCTCAGACCAGTCAAGAGCTCGGTCCCTCAGAAGAGAAGATGTCAATCCCTCCTTCGACCCCTCGGGCCAGAAGCTCGTTCGCCGAGCATTCTCCAAGTCAGCAATCCACCGTTGGCTAACAATAGGGTCATTCTTCCCGAAGAAATATCGGGCTCCAGAAGTCTTGAACTCTCGAAATGAGAGAGTCTATGCCCCCAACTGACCCGTCACAACATCGACCCGAAAAGCCCCAAGAGATCATCCAAAAGCTCCATAATCCCCTCCTTGATGGCACCAAACATCACAGGAGTAGCATCCAAGATACCGCGAGTGATCTCAGAATTGATGAACTCGCGTATCCTATCATCAATCGGTTCGGCTCCAGAGCCAGAATATGAACCTGATCCAGAACCTCCTCCTCGAGTTCTCACTACCATACTTAAATACAAACATACAAATGATTACAATATACTCGAGGGGACCCTCACATTACAAGCACCTTCGAATGTCCATGATTTTCCTTGATTCGAATACGAATCCTGTAATTTTAGTGGTACGAGCCCAATACTACCTTCCACACCTATCCATACTTTCCACAAGAACCATCTCGAATTCTCTAAGTCACTCTACAAAAGTAACTCGTACAATCCCTATGCTAAACTACTGGATTAAGGCGTTTAAGCCAGTAAAAAAATTGGTATATTCTTGTAATTGGAAACATGACCTTTTTGGGTTGCCTTCATAATTAGAATTTGATTAGAATGTTATTTATAGAGAGAGAGAGAGAGGATGATTTATTATATTATTATATGATTAATAAACTTATTGGAAATTGTGAGGAAATGATTTGTTAATATTTTATATGATATATATATATATATATATATATATATATATATATATATTATTGATTGATTGTAAATAGAAAGTTGATTTGTTAATTTAGACAAAACTGCAAAAATGGTCCATGTGGTTTCTCATTTTATGTGGTTAAGGTCCAAACCTTGAAAGTTGTAGATTTGGTCCTTTTGAATACGTTTTGTTGTGGTTTTGATCCCTCTTCCGTTAACTTTAACAGCTTGACTGTTAACATTTTTAAGATGACTATTTTACCCTAATGGACCATTTCTGCAACCAAAGTATAATGACCATTTCTATATACTTCTTTTTAATTTTATTGAATTATTATATATTAATACAATGTTATTTTTAATATATACTATTTATATATAAAAAATTTGTTAATTAGATTATTAATTTCTTTTAATTAAATTTTTTTAATTTCTTTGTTATCGAATACTTTAATTCGATTATTATATATGAATAAATATTATTTTTAATATATAATATTTATATATTAATAAATATTATTATATTCGATTATTATATATGACAAGATAGCAGCCCAGGATCGACAGAAGTCCTATGCAGAAAATAGAAGACGACCTATAAAATTCCAGGTGAGTGAATTCGTAATGCTGAAGGTATCCCCATGGAAAGGCATTATGCGATTTGGGAAGAAATGAAGATTGATTCCTAGATTTGTTGGACCTTTCAAAATCATCCAGAGAATTGGTAAACAAGCATACCGTTTGGAATTGTCGGAAGATTTGGCAGGTATTCATGATGCATTTCATGTGAGTTATCTGCGTAAATGTTTAAGTATATATGATGAAACGGTCCCGTTATCCGAGGTCAAACTGGATAATAAATTAAGATATGTAGAAGAGCCCGAAAAGATTATAAACGAGAGAACGGTTGATCTACGTAATAAAGAAGTGGAATTGGTGCTTGTCAAGTGGAAACACCATCGAGGCCCAAGTTATACTTGGGAAAATAAGAATAAGATAAGAACGAAATATCACCATTTGTTTAAATCGTTATGATTTCGGGGACGAAATCCTCAAAAGGAGGAGGTATTTGTAACATACACGTTCAGTTATCGTGTTATGTAATTTTAAAAGTGAAAATATAATGAAATATTATATGAATTTGAACGTTGAGTTCTAACAGATAGTTTTACTAGAAATGAAGTAAAACTATGTTTAGAATCGTTCAGAAAGTGATGGGAAGTCTTATGAGATTCCGATCATAAGTTAACTATTGAAATTAACGAAAATATAAAAGTTGAAAATAAGTAAAATTTTATTATTGAAATTTTTAAAGAATCTCGTTAGAAACATTTAGGCGAAAACCTCATCGAAATCCGAGTTATAACGAAGAAGTTATGACTTTTTAAAGTTTCGTGACAGAACCGACACGACGCCATAAGACATAAAAAGTAAGTTTTTTATAAACTACTTTTTAGCCTTAGTGATCTAAATGAAAGTCGTAGTATTCGTTAAACCGAGAATTTTCATAAAAAGAACGTCCAAATCTAACTTCGTATGAGGAAGTTATGATTTTTCTAAGAATCGACATAGCAGTACACAACCCGAAACTCGAGTGATTTTTAGCCGACACAACCTAAACGAGAATCGAATATATCGTCAATAGTAGTACAACGGTAAAAAGACAGACGAAAACGGACGTCGGATGAAGAACTTATGAATTTTTAACGGACTTTTCTTGTCCCGACCTGTTAAAAATATAACTTTAAAAATAAAGTCAAAATTAGCCGACGGAGTCTAAACGAAAGTTGTAGTGCATAATTTCACCTACGCGTAGATATAAAGAATGTCAAAAACGAAGTGTGTATGCGAAAGTTACGGAATTTTGAATTTTATGGCACAAATTACGAGGCTGGCCGGAGAAGTACGCCCAGTGTACTACGAAGACACGTATTAGGTACCAAGCGCCTTCGCACGATGACACGTATCCTAACTCAGCCATGTCCGAGGCCCGGGTTCCGAATCATTGACACATCGCTGGTACGCCCCGCGTTCTCGCAGGTACGCTCAGCGTACGAGGGTCAGACTCCCTACTATAAATAGCAAGCGAAGCTGTCCGGGTTTAGGTTACAAATTTCACTCTTTCCCACCTTCTACACTCTCTCAATTTACCCTAGCACCCCTCGAAGCCTATGAAACATCCCCGACACCTGAAGCAAGTCCCGCCGCCCCGAAGTTCCCGAGAAAATCATATTTTCAAGTCGAAACTCTGCCCGAGTAAGGCCGGTTTTCAATTAAAATCCCCGGTTTCGTCACAGAAAGTCATATTTAAAGTCGATGTGCTGCCCAAATTAATACTTTAATCCCCGGTTATTTCACGGTGAGTTCAATATATAGGAACAATTGTATGTTATGTGTTATATGTTCAATGTGCTTTCCTGTGTTATTCTGGTTTTATACCTTTGGCTATGTAAAGCATGATTTGTATATTAACGGAAAACTAACGGAGCTATACCTTTGACTTGAAGTGTATGACATAAGCATCACTTGGGTACTGGTATGTAGCCTTTGACCATGAAGTGAATGATTAAGCATTCCTTTGGCATTGGCAGAAGGCTAGGCAGGGCTGAAAACCTATAATTTGCTAGCCAAAATGTTTATTTTGAAATTGGTTATTTTTCCATTCCATATGGACAAAAGTCTTATTGATGTATATCAGATATTGAAATTGTTATGTCTCATTGATTGTAAATCTTTGAATCAGATTATTCGTTGATATGGAAAGCATGTCATATGATACTCATCTGCCTTTGTTGTTCTTTGTCCCTCTTTGCTTGTGTCATATTGATATGTATATGGCATAGCGTTATATTGTATCTATTATTGAACTCACTAAGCGTCACCGCTTACCCCTCTCAGTGTTTAACAATTGCAGGTAATAAGCATCCAGTTTAGTCATATACTATTGGAAGATTTAGAATAGTTTATACTATTACTTTTGTACTTGGGTTTACGTTTGTATAAAAGCTTTAATATCATGGTTAGTTTTGTAATATATTAAAACTTAGTCGGTTTGTATCTAGTCTTTTGTAATCAAATTATCAATGTAAAATATTATTTATCAATATGCATGTAGCATGTTTTGGACTAACTTGGAGTAATAATGTTAAATATGAAAGAGGGTCTTTCAGATATAAATATTATTAATTAAAAATAATATTTATTAATATATAATAATCCAATAAAAAGAAGGACTCTAAAAAACAAAATTAACTAAAATAAATTAATAATCCATCATAGAAATATTTATTAATATATAAATATTATATATTAAAAACAATATTTATTCATATATAATAATCCAATTAAAATATCCAATAACAAAGAAATTGAAAAAATTTAATTAAAATAAATAAATAATCTAATTTAACAATATTTAGTAATATATAAATAGTATATATTAAAAATTATATTTATTAATATATAATAATTCAATAAAAATAAAAAGAATATGTGTAGAAATGGTCCTTGTAGTTTGGCTGCAGAAATGGTACCTGGCGTAAAATAGTAATTTTAAAAAAGTTAACAACGATGTTGTTAAAGTTAACGGAAGAGGGACCAAAACCACAACAAAACTTGTTGAAAAATGACCAAGTCTACAACTTTTCAAAGGTTTGGACCTTAACCCCATAAAATGAGAAACCATAGGGACCATTTTTGTAAGTGAATTGTTAAAGTAATTGATTTGTTAATTTACATGATTAATAAATTAATGAGAAATCATTTAGAATTAATTAATTATTAATCAGAATTAATCTGGAACTAATTTGTAATTAATTAAAAAATTAATTAAAGGTGCAACAGGTGAATTGTAATTGTTCAACTGTTGAACAAAAGAGACAATTCTAGAACCATCCTAGGGTGGATGGTTTTGGGAGCTCTTCTATGGTTTCCAGAAGCCTCCTAGATGTTAATATGGAAATGATTTGAACTGAATTAAATCCATTATTTAATTATTCAAATCTTCTTTTGTCCTTAAGTTACCTAAACTATAAATAAGGCCCATTGGACACTCAAATTGGTGGTTTTCTCTTCCAAGAGGGTTATGAACGAAAATTTACACTCTCCTCCTCTCTCCTCAAGTGTCTTCTAGTTTTAGGGTTTGGGTGTAAGCCATTAGAGGCATCATCATTTTGGTGCTAACTTTCCAAGCTCTTTAAATGAAGGATTGAAGTAACTTGTTCTCTATAACAAGTTTGAGGTATGTATCTTTAGTTTCTGATTTTTTAAATTACTAGGATTCATATTAGGTTTTTTAATTCTAAGTATGTTGCCTTAATGTGAAAACATAGATCCTTTTAGGTTGTATGGGCTCTTTTTGACTGTTTAGTTGTTTTCCGCATTGTGCATGTTGTTGTAACATAATAAACCCATCAGTGATATCAGAGCAAACTGGCATGTCTAACTTTAAAAGCACATTAGTTGAATCAAACAATTTTTTCAAAATACTGTATTCACGACCTGACATAGTCTCTATCACGCCATAAACTTAGTTCAAACCGAAAATTCAGGATTTTCTGCCTAATTTGATTTATGTGGTTTTATTTGGTAATTATATGTTTTGTTTTCAGTCAACATCTGATTTTACTTGCCTAAGATGATTAAAATAAAAACCCTAAATATTATAAGATAATCTTTGACAAGATAATGATTAATTATGATATTAATTAATATTATCCTAATGGATCTAAATGATTAATTTAATTATAAAACTAATTAAAAGATAATTATAAATCCATATTTGGTTTAAATGATTAATTAATTAAATAATTTAAATAATTAATTTTTAAATGTTTAAATGTTTAGTTAAATAATTGATTAATTCAGATAATTAAATTTAAACCTTGTATTTTGAAATGTTTTGAAATACACCCTTATATATATATATATATATATATATATATATATATATATATATATATATATGTGTGTGTGTGTGTGTGTGTGTATGTGTGTGTATTATAAGATTAATTGCTATATGTATAAAAAAGTCAGTCGAATCGCTAGTAAGTCTCATTTATGAAGTCATGCTATAAAGTGGGTGTAAGGAAACGACCTATAAAATTACCGTTGTATAAAATTACCGTTGAATGGGTGTCCTTTTCACCCACCGTTCTCACGTGTGGTAGAGGGTTGTTAGTTGAAAGGGTCCGAGAGGACATAATCAGATTAAAAGTATAAACTATAAAGTACTAGAACCTTCTTTAAAAATCTCACTCTAGTTACTTTAGGAAAAATATGAAATTGTATGCTAATACATGAAAACACACATCGTTTCTTTATTAGTTGTTAGTGGAGTGTGTGTGGTTAACTGGAACACTAATTTGAGACTATAAAGATGAAATGATGAAACAACTCATGTTTATGTTTGTTAATGGAGTGTGTGTGGTTAACTGGCACATCAATGGGAGATGATAAATCGATTGAGAGTGTTTGAGCGGCTTCACATGGTTATTGACATCTTAAATATGATCATCGGCATCTAGTCACAATTAGTAAGAGCATAATAAAGATTAAATATGATAGTGGTAAGATTCAATGAATCTCAAAGATCTAGGCATTTCATGTGATTGAAATTGGTGAGATGACTCTACCTACCTAAAATAGATTCAAATTTGATTACGACATCCCTCTTTAAAGCATTTGATTTTTCAAAATATGCATTGCTACTTGTCAAAATTTGCATTCATATAGACTTGAAAGAAAAGTTTAATTTAGGAAAACCTAGCTAATTAAAATTTTTGCTAGTATTGGATGGGATGATCCGAAGAGAGCCCAAATGTTTACCCGAGCCAACACATGTTATAGTGTATTTGTGGCTTCCCATTTCCTAGTGAAAAGTCATGAGGTATGAAAGATAATCTAGTAGCTTATATGATGTAACAAGTTCTACATCCTGTACCTGAAAACTATCCAGGAGAGCTTATGTAGTCATTGGACTTAGACTAATGTCTCTAACCAATAAAGGTTGAAGTTAAGCTCCTTGCCTAAGCATGTAAGACTTTGAGTGGAAAAAAAGTGAGATATTAAAAAAAGAGAGAAATTACCAAAAAGTTGAAGAATTTTGGAGCTGACGAAGTATGAAATCCAAAGATCAAAAATTCTGAAGAAATTATAAAATTTGAAGATACCAAAAATCAAACAAAAAGGTGGTAAATTCAAAGAATTGAAGGACAAACATCAAAGAAGAGATGAATTCCAAAGAGCTCCATTGTGGTATCAAGTTGTAATTTTTCTAGAATTTATGTATGCTTGGTAGTTTAACCAAAAATACCATGAGGTTAAGAAAGATTTATGGGGATGGATTCGGAGGGTTGCAAAAATGAGTGTCGTGTAAGCTATGGGGTGAAGGTTCATATGGATTGTGAATATTTAGGAATGGGGAGTTTTTAGGAATCATAGACACCAATGCATGCATTGCGGTCTTAGGATAATGGTTGGGTTTGAAGTGGATTGTTTTATAAGATATCGGTGAGATAATAAAAATCAATTGGCTTGGGGGCAAGCAAAGAATAAGTGTAGGGTATTTTGATATGTGCATATCTATACATATAATTTTACATCATATCTTAATCTTTTTAATTATTTTATGCCCTTTATAGAACAAAAGGTACTTAATTTTTTATGTATTGTGTTGTAGCGGTAAAAGATATGCTTGGAGCAGAAAGGAAGCTGGAAGCTGTAAGCTAAGGAATTTGATTGAAGACTATTAAATGAAGAAAAATATACTCAACACGTCGTGGTGACTTCCCCAGGACGTGGTGTTTTGACCTTTCCCGATTGACTTCAAAGACTTGCCGTATACGGGATAACAATGAAGACCACGACCTAGTGGCCTTACCACGTCGTGGTGATCTGTTTTTCGGGAATATATAAATACTTAACTTTTGCTAGGAGCTATTGACGATTTTTGAAGGTCGAGGATCTGAATTGAATCTTGGAAGTGAAGAAATCAATTGAAGCTTGGGAATTGAGAGCATTAAGGGAATAACTTCTTAATTACGATTTTATATTCTAGTTTAATCATGTATTTGCATATGGAATTCATTTTTCTGACTTTAGTTGCTGAAATCATTGGCTAAAACCCCATGACTTTCGTTTGGTGTAGATTTGCTTGACTATATATGGCTTGATTTATGGTTGGATTAAGTTTTTATTGGTTATTTGTTTAATTAGCTTACTAAAGAACCTTATGTGATTATGATAAGTGTTTTTATCTATTTTTATGTTGAGTTTAATTAAGTTTGCATGGCCATATTTCTTAATTGAACTTGAATCTTATGATCTTTGTGGATTGCAAAAATTGTAGGACTAGAGTTTTGACTAAAACCTAGGTTTAGATAGAAAAGTGGGTAAATAATTGTGGGAGCTAATATATGGTGACCTATCATATATTGAATTGAATCAATTAACCAATTTTATCAATCTATTATAAGTCTAATTTAACTCGAACCGAACACTAGTGAGCTTGTTAGTTTATCCGCCTAATCACCGTATGAATGAACTAGTTTGCTAAAGGATTGAGTTAGTGAATATTAACTTGGTCATCTTGGGAGTCGGTAACCAATTGGACATTAATCCATTGCACTTCCATAAATCAACCATAATAGCAAGTAAATTGAAGCTAAACGAAAGTCTCTCAAATACCTTGGTTTAAATCGTTTCTTTTTGTTTCTTGCTTTAGTTTGATAATTTCTTTAGTTAATTGTCAGTTTAGCTTAGTTAATTAAGTTTCTAGTCTTGTAAAACTAGAGAAAAAACCTTTTTTTTATGAATTTCTTAGTAATTTAGTTAGTAGTAGGTAAAAATTAGCTAATAATATTGTTCCCTGTGTTCGATACATGTGTATTGTGCTATACTAGCTACAACAAGGTACACTGCCTTAGGTAGAAAGTAGTTACATTAGTAGGATAAAAACGAGTGTGTAATTATTTTTCATATCACTCGTTCTTTTGAAAATGTTTTTCCTCAATCTTCTGGAGATTGTCTTCCACTTTCAAGTCAAGCTGAAAATGTATTCCCTTCTTTAGGAAATGGTGGAACTAGACATCGTCTCCCTTCAACTCTTCCACGTCCTCCTCATGTGACTCTCCCAACGTCACATTTTCCTCGAGTTGAAAGATATGAAACTACTTAGGTCCTATTCTCATGTAAACATACAAATATAAATTATGTAACATTCCAGATTTCAGGTATTCTTCAAATTCTTCATTGGTATTTAAATAAGTCATTTTGGCCCTTGATATTGGTTTGGACCTAGCCCTAGGGGCAGATTGGTAATTTTTGGGAAGTTGAGTAGTACGATGGGCGTACATTTGAGAACGTCATGCGTATTAGGGCACGCCATAGTATGTTGGGCGTACACCCATGTACGTCGGGCGTACGTATGTCCGGATAAGACCCTAATTTTTAGGGTTTGTAGGGTATTTAAGCAACATTATGGGACATTGTGGCTCACACTTTCAGCCTCCAAAGCTCCCTTAGCCGTCTTGAGAAAACCCTAGCCTCATAGTGAGCATTTTGAGCTTATAAGTGTGTTTTGTGTGCCTTAAAGGAGAAGCTTGTGCATTAAGGAGTCAAGGAGGTAAGATTGACTTGTAGATCTTGGTTCATCATATGTTTTGGGAGCTCAAGAAGGTACAAAGTTGCTACCTTTGTGTCTGTCTCTTCTAGATCTATCCTTGGTGGCTTATTTGCATTCTTTTGTCCTATAAAGTCCCATTATAATGCATGATTCATTTTGGACGTTTTGATTTGTCCATTCAGACCCTAGGAAGGGCTCTAAGTGATAAAAATGAAGTCCCAATTGTTATAAATGTCCCATGCAATTGGTAGGAAGATCTTAATGGATTAAGACCATGTATTAAGGACTTTTTGGACGTCCAAAGTCTTAAAGTTTGAGACTTTATGGTTCTGAGACACATTTGGTCAATGGATCTGCAATTTGGGCTTAAGTGCTTAAGCCATTAAGCACTTATTAGAGTTTTGAATACAACGAGGGTACGTCCCGCGTAAAGAGAATTACGCCCCACGTACGCAATCAACGTCCCCGTTTTCCAGTCAACGTAAGGCTCGCGTACGCCCCACGTAGCTTCGGGGTACGCCCAACGTACGCTTTCTATTGGGCTTTTGCTATATGGGCTTCGGATTTGAGATATCTTTGGGCCAGTTTGGCCTGCGACCTTTGCTAGACTTTCTTAATAGTAGTTTCTTGGGCCAATTATGGAAATGGACCTTAGAATGAGGCCCAATTAAAGAGTTGGGCCCAATTTGGAAAATTGGGCCAATTATGGGCTTTGTATATTTGAACCTTTGGATCAAAGATTTGGAGTTGGGCCTTGGCCCAAATCAAGGAAAGGGTAAAATGGACTATTACCCTATGTTTGGGCCCTTAGCCAAGATTGATATTCCAACTGTTGATTAGTGGTCGTTTATTGTGATAGTTCGGGATTTTTAGTGAGTCTGCAGTCGGAGTTTTTCAGTTTAGTTCGATATTGTGAGGTGAGTTTCCTCACTTTGCTAACAGGGTCGAAGGCACCAAGGCCGACCCTTTTGGATTGTTATCCTGGTTATCACATGATATTATGTTTAGTGATCTGTTATATCTATATCCTGGTATATAGGATGGTACTATGTTTAGTGATATGTTAGATCTATACCCTGGTATATATGATGATGCTATGATTAGTGATCTGTTAGATCCGTATTACTGTTTGTACATGCTAGCTAGTGTTTGATATCTATGTGTTGATTATGTTTCTGCGGGTGGGTTGAGGCGGTCCTGCTTTGTGCTCTAGGCCAACAAACCCAGGGAGGCCTGGATAGACTGAAGGCCCATCGGGGAGTACCAGTCAGGCCGAAGGCCCGGAGAACGGTCCAGACAGGCTGAAGGCCCATTGAGGCGGTCTAGACATACTAAGAGTTCGGAGAGTGGGCCTGATAAACTGAAGGTCGGTGAGGCGGTCCAGTCATTTTGAAGCCTCTATATGCATGTTGTTTGTTATGATATTGTTCTGGTTTGTATGGTGTTGGTATTTTCGGGGAACTCACTAAGCTTCGGGCTTACAGTTGTGGATTTTGTTTCAGGTACTTCAGATGATCGTGGGAAGGCGAAGGCTTGATCGTGCACCTCCTCACATTCTATGGTTTTGATTTCTGGGATTCTCTGATATGAAACTACTTTGAAAACATTTTGTAATAACTAATGGTTTTTTGGATGTTTGAAAAGGTTTTAAATTTTTATGAATTTTATGGATGTTACAAGTTGGTATCAGAGCCTTGGTTTGAGTGAATTGGAGGAACACTCGTGTTAATCCAGTCTCAAACTAAGGAAAAGATTTTCAAAATTATTTTCAAATGGTTTTCAAAATAATAAAGGAGGATGCAAAGTGTACGATCAGCTGGAGCCAATAAGTAGACCCCAAAATACCATACTATTATTTGATATTGTGATATGTTAGAACAACATGCTAGTGATAGGCTAGGGATCTTCGGGAATTGCATGGTAGAATTACCTGATTATATGATGCCTAATAGCCTAGGGTTTTTTTTTATGAAATTGACATCATTACTGTAGTTGCTTAGTGTATGCATCATAGTTGTACATAACTAAGATCTTATAGCCTGAGAATGTTTGGTTTGGCCTTATTTCCTATTCTTTTTTGATGAAGGGCTTAGGGTAGGATCAGATATTCGAATGTCTATAGGGTCCAGCGTTATGTATGGCTAGCATACACGAGTGTTGCAGGGTTGGTGGACGTTTTATGGATGAGTGGTGTGGGGTCCGTCGGCCAGTTGTGAGATGTTTAGCCTTCCTCTAGGAGCGAGGATTTAGCGCTCGCCTATGCTTATGTATATTGTTAGGGCGTTGTGATGATCTTTGAGACAAATATGTGTAGGTGTGGAAGGTAGTATGTGCCCGTACTACTGAAAGCACATGACCCATACACATAGCAAGGAAGTCACAACCCCTAGGGCTTTGTTGGGAGTTGGTTCCCCGTTATTTATATGGAATAACTGATATCTTCCTGGTATATTTTCAGTATGGTGGTTAGGAGACGATTCGAGACCGAATCCGGGTCAGGATCAGGTACTGGAGGTTAGAGCGGGCCAACGTTGTCAGGGACCATTGGTCAGATGAGACCAGATGAGTTGGATGCCAGGATTCGGGAGATACTGCACAATGAGGTTGCTGCACTTTTCCGGGCTGAGTTGCCAGAGATGTTTGGGTCTATTAAGACCGCTATGGTTGAGTACTTTGATGAGCGCTATGCAGCCATTGCTGAGACGGCTGCCACTGCAGCCTCCGCACCCGTAACAGCTACAGGTATGGGGACAGGTCGGGCTTTTCAGTATCTGGACTTCGATAATACAAAGCCCCCGACCTATGATGGAGTTCAAGACCCGATCATAGCCATGAGGTGGCTATCTGACGTGGAGGGACGCTTTTTCACTTGTTCATGCCCTGCTGACCAGAAGGTCAGATGCTCTCTTAACCTCCTGAGGTCCGGAGCGAAGGACTGGTGGAGACTTGTTACAGGATCATACTCCGATGAGCAGAGGGCTGCAGTGACATGGGATCAGTTCAAGGAGATGTTCCGCACTCGCTACATTCCTAGGGTTGAGTGAGAAAGGTTGGCTCAAGAGTTCTTGGATTTGAGACAGGGTACAGAGTCGGTGATGCAAATCACCCGGATGTTTACTGAGAAGGCGATGTTTTGCCCGGAGTTTGCTTCCGAGCAGGCTCAGATGACTCGTTATCTGAGCATGCTCAAGATTGATATCAGACAGTTCGTTGCTACCCAGCGTTGTGATACATTACAGGAGTTACAGGAGGCCGCTAGGCGGCGTGAGCTTGAGATTGAGCTGCAGTTGAGAGAGCAGAGCCAGGCCCCGGCGCAGTAGCAGCCGGCGCCGAAGTGGTCCAAGACCGCCGATTCTAGGTCTGGAGGCCAGCGCGGCCACACTTGTGGGAAGTGCGGGAATGGTCATTCTAGAGCATGTCGATCCAGTGATGTGTGTGTTAGGGTGCAAAGTCACGCTTGTATGTATTTTGTGCTTTATCCACTTGTATTGTGTGATGAGTTTTCTTTCCTATAAATAGGAAGTGAGTGACACTCATTTATAAAGAGGAATCGTTTGGAGTGTTAGACTAGAGAGAGAATTTGTACAAGACCCACTTTGTATATTCTTCCTAGATCTAATATGAGCTTGAAAAGATTTATTTACTTGATGTGTTCTTGATTTTATATAATGATTCACTAGATCTTTTCTTATTCCGCACATGCCATCATAATCAACACCACTACAATTAGTATCAGAGCGGGTGTTATTGATTTGATCAAGAATTGGTCCTTGATGGCTTTCAAGATTTGGTGATTCTTATTTTGATCTTTGATCTTCGTGCTTTAGAGAGTTTGGATTCTAGAAATCGAATTCATCTTTGATTCTATTCATAATTCGATTTTCTTCACGAGAATTCAAGTGATTTTTACTTTCTCTCTCTAGAAAACCCATTCAAAATCACTTTCTCTCTCTAGAAATTTTCAAGTTCTTATGATCATGGTGGATTTTCCGTATGATTCTTGGGTTGTGATCGTTGAAGATATCAAATACAAAATCAATGAAGATCAATTTTATGGGTTGGTGTTAAGCAAATTGATTTCATGGGGTAATATGGTTTCTTATGGAGATTTGAAGGATGATAATGGAAGCTTGATTTTTCAACCACTTTGTAAGATTCTATGGTTGAATAAATTGCATTGTCCATATTAGTCCGTAGTAGAAATCAAAAGGAAGGAGAAGAAAGAGATTTGTTCAATAAGAAATACATTTCTCTAATTGAAAACCCAAATGATCTCCATGCTCTTAAGTTTGTTGAAGTTCAAGACAATGGAGTTCAATGTGATGTTCTTGATGTTCTTGAAGTTCATGATAAGAAGATTCAAGTTGATTCTCTTGAAGATGAAAACGTTTTTTGCTCAATTGGAATTCAAACCGATGATATTTTGTGTTCTTGTGATTCGTTTGAATGAATGATTCCTTATCGAAAGCCGATAATCCAAGAAATTCACAAATATCAAACTCCAAAAGATTTGATTCAAACTTGTCAATTTGAAGTTGTCAAGAATGAAGGTGTTCTTGAAATCAAATCTTCAAGATGCAAAAAGAGGAGAAAGAAAAAGAAGAAGAAGATTAAACGGAAAAACAAGCGGGTTTACTCACAAAAATCGTCAAATGTTGTGAAGTCGAAATCCGTGAAACAAATTTGGGTTCCAAAGCAACAATCTCCAAATGTTGCATTGAATTTGAATTCAAAACCGAAAAGTTTTGGTGGTTCTTATGAAGATGTTCTTGGATCGTTGAAGATCACGAAGAACGAGTTGTACATCACGCATCGTGGGTGGTACAATGTTTAAATTTGAGATTTTCTCATTCCAACAAAAGAACCAAGATCTTCTAAATTTGATTCGTTTGTTGCAAATGGATATCGATTCGTCAAACAGGTATCTCAAATTCTTAAATCGATCCCAAAACGTCCATGATTTCGATTCGTATTTTATGTTTTTCATTTTTGATCGATTTGCTTCATTGGATCAAATCCGTTTCAACCACATTGATTGATCCAATAATTTTTTTAGATCAAGCCCAATCTATCTTATTGAAATCATTCGATTCAAAATGAAGCCCAAATAATCATATTGATTTGTTGTTGTTCATATTCAACCCAATCAAAAAAGATTTGATCCATACACTGTTCACATTGAATTACTTTGAGCCCAAATCTTATTATTCATTACTGTTCATCGATCCATACAATTTTTAGCCCAAAAATTATATCGATTCGTTTTCTTGATTGAATCCAGAATAAATGTTCGATCGTTCCTATTCACTGCTTGAATCGAAATGTTGACTCTCGTTTGCTTGAGTCAAACTACTTCTTGATGTGCGTCAAAATCGATTTTGATTCAGTTTCTATCCGATGTTCATTATAATTGTTTCAAAATCGAACATGTTTGAGTCAAAGTTGTGCTTGTTGTCGATTTGGAGTTGAACGTACCTGGAGTCGAATTCAATTTCAACTGGTATTAAGTGTTGATTTTTGCGTTCAAATCGAACTGGTATTGATCGAGAATTCGAAATTGAAAGTCAAAAACTTAATTGTTTGGAATCGAGATTTTATTTGACTGATTTTGATTTGGAATCGTTCTCTTGAAATCGATTCGATTGAGAAAGTTAAATGGTAAAAGTCAAAATTGATTTTCTTAGTAAATTGAATCGATGTTCGTTATGAATTGTTGAAGGTTGATAACGAAATCATGAGAGGTTGATAACGAACACCAAAGAGGAGTTGATTTTGATTTTGGAATCAAATGGTTGAAGTGTTTGATTTTGGATCAGTAATCGGTACAAAGGAATTTAATAATTCATGATTGTTTCCGTTTCTTCAAAAAATCATGTTGATCTTCGAAGACCCGCTCTAATACCAATTGATGTGAATTATGAGCATTGATTTGGCATGCGGAATTAAAGAACACACAAAGAACATGGTGATTTGGGTGCTAAAAGGTGTATTCGATCATAGTAAATGAGTACAAAAAAGGTACTAGATCTAGAACTCCAGAAATACCTCACTCACTACTCACTATGAATTACATCTCTCAAGCACACCTCTACAAGTGGTATGAACCCACCTTATATAGAGGTGTTTACATGTCTCTCTCTCTCACTCTCTATCTATCTCTCATGTCACAAGGCTACTTTACCACATGCAAGTGGGTCTACAAAAGTCAAACCATTTACAAAGTCATACATTGATAACTTTGTACCAAACAGTATACCGCAAGTGTGGCAGGGAGGGGCACTTTGCAAGGGATTGCCGCCAGTTAGCCCCGCTTCAGGATATGAGGATTTGTTACCGCTGCAATCATATTGTTCATGTGAAGACCAACTGTCTGTTGCTTGCCGCTAAGCCGGTGTAGGCTCCCACCCCAGCTACATTGAGGATCACACACGGGAGCCAGGGCAGGGCAGAGCCCTAGCAGACTCGAGGACGCGCCTTCCAGCTCATAGCCGAGGAGGCCAGGACAGCACCAGATGTGGTGGTTCGTTTGTTTCTATCCCTTATCTTATTGATTATATTTATTTTATGCTCATATGTTTGTACCTATGTTAGGTACGTTCTTAGTGAACTCTCTGCCACCTCTTGTATTGTTTGACTCAGGGGCGAGTCGGTCATTTGTCTCCCGATCGTTTAGTATGGAGTTCGGTGTTCCTTTAGGAGAGCTAGAGTGTCCGTTGTGAGTCTCCATTGCCAACGAACACGAGGTTTCTGCTTCATCAGTTTATCGGGGTTGCGTTCTAGAGATCTTCGGAGTTCCCTTTCCGATTGACTTGATTCTGATTCCCATGGGGGATGTTTGTGTGATACTAGCTATGGACTGGCTGATTCGTTTCGGTGCCATGATCGACTGCGAGGGTCAACATGTGGTAGTTCAAACCCCAAGTGGGGGAGACCTGATTATCTATGGTGATGGCACCAGGTTGGGTTCAGGGTTTTGCTCGGCAGCCAGGGCACGGCAGTATATTCAACACGGATGTGCGTGCTATTTGGCGTATGTTGTAGATACGCGGGTCAGGGATCAAGTCTCGGTTTCTGAGGTTCCAGTCATTAGATATTTTACTGATGTGTTTCTGGAGGAGTTACCCGGAGTTCCTCCAGAGAGGCAGGTCGAGTTCAGGATCGACATTGTGTCAGGTGCGGCCCCTATCGCCAAGGGGTTGTACCGATTGGCACCGCCTGAGATGCAGGAGCTGTCATCTCAGTTGCAGGAGCTGCTAGGAAAGCACTTCATTCGTCTGAGCAGTTCTCCGTGGGGAACACTGATTCTCTTCGTGAAGAAGAAGGATGGTTCACACTGAATGTGCATCGATTACCGGGAGATGAACAAGTTAATGGTGAAGAACCGTTATCCACTTCCACAGATTGATGAACTATTCAATCAGCTACAGGGAGCATCTTGGTTCTCCAAGATAGACCTGAGGTCTGGGTACCATCAGGTCATGGTGAGGGAGGAGGACATGGAGAATACCACGTTCTGGACTCGTTATGGACATTAAGAGTTTGTGGTTATGCCGTTTGGGCTCACCAACGCGCCGAAAGTATTCATGGACCTGATGAATCGGGTATGCAGACCGATGCTTCATCGCTCAGTTATTATGTTCATCGATGACATCTTGGTGTATTCCAAGCTCAAAGAGCGGCATGAGGAGCATCTCCGCGAGCTACTAAGGGTTCTGAGGCGAGAACGGCTTTATGCCAAGTTCTCAAAATGTGAGTTTTGGTTGCGAGAGGTTCAGTTCCTTGGACATCTCGTTAACCAGGATGATATATTGGTCGATCCGGCCAAGATCGAGGCGGTGATGTAGTGGGAAGTTCCGAAATCTCCCTCGGATATCAGGTTTTTTCTGGGATTAGCAGGGTACTACCGGAGATTTATTTTGGATTTATCCAAGATTGTGGTACCCCCCACTCGTCTGACGAGGAAGGGGGTAGATTTCCAGTGGGGACCTGAGCAGCAGACTGCATTCGAGACTCTGCGACAGAGACTTTGCGAGGCTCTGGTGTTGACCCTCCCTGAGGGAGTAGAGGATTTTGTGGTTTTCTGTAATGCGTCCATCACCGGGCTAGGGGCAGTCCTCATGTAGAGAGGACAGGTGATAGCCTATGCATCGCGACAGTTGAAGCCGCATGAGACGAGATATCCCACACATGACCTGGAGTTGGGAGCGGTAGTGTTCGCCCTCAAGATCTGGAGGCAATATCTATACGAGGTCTGTTGTAGCATCTACACGGATCACAAGATCTTGAGACATATCATGGATCAGATAAACCTGAACATAAGTCAGCGCATGTGGCTGGACGTAGTCAAGGATTATGACTGCGAGATCTTTTACCGTCCTGGTAAAGTGAACGTTGTGGTAGATGCCCTGAGCCGCAAGTCGGCTGGATCTTCAGTTCCGGCGTCGTGTATGAGGATATCGGTGGATTCTCCACTTGTGAGCTTGATCAGGGAAGCTCAAACTAAGGGTGTACGACAGGAGAATTGGAAAATTGAGAGGATCAGGGGCGAGATCATCAGATTCGTGCAGGATAGTCGTGGATTGTTGACCCATTGTGGTCGGGTGTGGGTTCCGATGTCTAGTGGGGTTAGACAGATCGTGCTAGAGGAGGCTCACGAGTCTCGTTTCTCTATTCACCCGGGAGCCACCAAGATGTAACGGGATCTGAGTTTGAGTTACGGTTGGCCATGCAGGAAGAGAGAGATCGCTTAGTACGTCGAGAGGTGCTTGACCTGCAGGAAGGTCAAGGCCGAGCATCAGAGGCCACATGACAAGTTGCAACCTATGGAGATCCCCATGTGGAAATGGGAACAAATCACGATGTACTTTATCACCAAGTTGCTGAGGACGGCGAAGGGGTATGATGCTATATGGGTCATCATCGATCGATTGACCAAGAGCGCCCATTTCCTAGCCATTCGGGAGAGTTCATCAGCCGAGAAGTTGGCCGATGTATATATCTGCGAGATTGTTGCTCGCCATGGGGTGTCGGTCTCTATTGTCTCAGACCGTGATGTTCAATTCACCTCCCGTTTCTAGCATACGTTCCATGAGGAACTGGGCACAAGACTGCATTTTAGCACCGCTTACCATCCACAGAAAGACGGCCAGAGCAAGCGGACCATTCAGACCCTCGAGAATATGTTGAGGGCCTGCGTCATTGATTTTGGCGGGAGTTGGGACTCCTATCTAACCCTTGCAGAGTTCTCCTACAACA
This sequence comes from Lactuca virosa, assembly GCF_052849685.1. Taxonomy (NCBI): domain Eukaryota; kingdom Viridiplantae; phylum Streptophyta; class Magnoliopsida; order Asterales; family Asteraceae; genus Lactuca; species Lactuca virosa. The sequence continues at coordinate 269,336,514 of NC_136427.1, forward strand.
ACAGCTTTCACTCCAGCATTGGTGCTCCACCTTTTGAGCTGTTGTATGGGCGGAGATGTCGTACCCCCGTCTGTTAGGGCGAGGTTGGTCATAGGGTGATGGTTCAGACGGAGGTGGTCCTGCAGACTACTGAGATGATTTAGAAGATTAGGCAGTGGTTGCATACTTCTCAGAGTCGGCAGAAGAGTTACGCCGACTGGCGCCGATCTGAGTTGGAGTTTCAGGTCGGTGACATGGTGTTGCTGAAGGTCTCTCCCTGGAAGGGTGTGATCCGCTTTAGGAAGAGGGGAAAGTTGGTTCCCCAATACATTAGGCCATTTCGGATTATTGTCAGGGTTGGCAAGGTGGCGTATAGACTGGATTTTCCGGAGGAGCTCCGTCAGATTCATAGCACTTTCCATGTTTCACAATTGCAGAAGTGCATATTAGACGAGGATGCAGTAGTGTCATTGGATGACATTCAGGTTGACGAACGCCCAAATTATGTTGAGCACCCGGTGGCTATCTTAGAAAGGAAGATAAAGGTTATGCGTAACAAGGAAATACCTTTGGTAAAGGTACAATGGCAGCATCGGATAGGATTCGAGTGGACTTTGAAGCCGGAGGCCGAGATGCGAGAGCATTATCCAGATCTGTTTGCTACAACAGACTTCAACGAAGAAGTCTAGTTCAAGTGGGGGAGAGTTGTAACATTTCAGATTTCAGGTATTCTTCAAATTCTTCCTTGGTATTTTAATAAGTCAATTTTGGCCCTTGGTATTGGTTTGGACCTAACCCTAGGGGCAGATTGGTAATTTTTGGGAAGTTGAGTAGTACGATGGGCATACATTTCACAACTTCGTGCGTATTAGGTCACGCCCTAGTACGTTGGGCATACACCCATGTACGTCGGGCGTACGTATGTCCGGATAAGACCCTAATTTTTAGGGTTTGTGGGGTATTTAAGCAACATTATGGGACATTATGGCTCACTCTTTCAGCCTCCAAACCTCCCTTAGCCATCTTGAGAAAGCCCTAGCCTCAAAGTGAGCATTTTGAGTTTATAAGTGCGTTTTGTGTGCCTTAAAGGAGAAGCTTGTGCATTAAGCCGTCAAGGAGGGAAGATTGGCTTGTAGATCTTGGTTCATCATCTGTTTTGGGAGCTCCAAAAGGTACAAAGTTTCTACCTTTGTGTCTATCTCTTCTAGATCTATCCTTGGTAGCTTATTTGCACTCTTTAGTCCTATAAAGTCCCATTATAGTGCATGATTCGTTTTGGACGTTTTCAGCTGTCCTTTCAGACCCTAGGAAGGGCTCTAAGTGATAAAAATGAAGTCCCAATGGCTAGAAATGTCCCATGCAATTGGTAGGAAGGTATTAATGGATTAAGACCATCTATTAAGGACTTTTTGGACGTCTAAAGTCTTAAAGTTTGATACTTTATGGTTCTGAGACACATTTGGTCAATAGATTTGGAATTTGGGCTTAAGTGCTTAAGTCGTTAAGCACTTATTGGAGTTTTGAATACAACGAGGGTATGCCACACGTAGAGAGCATTACGCCCTATGTACGCAGTCAACGTCCCCGTTTCCCAGTCGATTCAAGGCTCGCGTACGTCCCGCGTAGCTTCGGGGTACGCCCAGCGTATGCCTTTTGTTGGGCTTTTGCGATATGGGCTTCGGATTTGAGCTATCTTTGGGCCAGTTTGGCTTGTGGCCTTTGCTGCACTTTATGAATAGTAGTGTCTTGGGCCAATTATGGAAATGGACCTTAGAATGAGGCCCAATTAAAGAGTTGGGCCCAATTTGGAAAATTGGGCCAATTATGGGCTTTGTATATTTGAACCTTTGGATCAATGATTTGGAGTTGGACCTTGGCTCGGATCAAGGAAAGGGTCAAATGGACTATTACCCTATATTTGGGCCCTTAGCCAAGATTGATATTCCAACTGTTGATTAGTGTTCATTTATTGTGATAGTTCGGGCTTTTCAGTGAGTCAGCACTCAGAGGTTTTCAATTCAGTTCGACATTGTGAGGTGAGTTTCCTCACTATGCTAACAGGGTCGAAGGCACCAAGGTCGGCCCTTTTGGATTGTTATCCTGGTTATCGCATGCTGCTATGTTTAGTGATCTTTTAGATCTGTATCCGGGTATATATGATGGTGCTATGTTTAGTGATCTGTTAGATATGTATCCTGGTATATATAGGATGATGATATGATTAGTGATATGTTAGATCTGTATGACTGTTTGTACATGCTAGCTAGTGTTTGATATCTATGTGTTGATTGTGTGTCTGGGAGTGGGTTGAGGCGGTCCTGCTTTGTGCTCTAGGCCAATAAAACCCAGGGTGGTCCGGATAGACTAAAGGCCCATCGGGGCGTACCAGTCAGGCCGAAGGTCCTAAGAACGGTCCAGACAGGTTGAAGGCTAGTTGAGGCGGTCCAGACATGCTGAAGGTTTTGAGAGTGGCCCATATATACTGAAGGCCGGTGAGGCGGTCCAGTCATACTGAAGACTCTATATGCATGTTGTTTGTTATGATATTGTTCTGGTTTGTATGGTATTGGTATTTTGGGGGAACTCACTAAGCTTCAGGCTTACAGTTGTGGATTTTGTTTCAGGTACTTCGGATGATCGTGGGAAGGCGAAGGCTTGATCGTGCACCTCCTCACATTCTATGATTTTGATTTATGGGATTCTCTGATATGAAACTACTTTGAAAACATTTTCTGATAACTAATGGTTTTTGGATGTTTGAAAAAGTTTCAAATTTTTTGAATTTTATGGATGTTACAAATTATGTGTGTGCGTACGTTCTGAACATGAAGTCGTACATTGACAAGTTGGAAAGGATGGATGTCGTATTCCCAAAGGAGCAAACCATTGATTTGGTTCTTCTTTCGCTTCCTAAGTCATATGGTTAGTTCGTTGAGAACTTTCATATAAGGAATCTCGATGTGACTCTAATTGATCTGACTTGTATGTTGATGGTTGCTGAAGCAGAAATGCTTAAGAACACAACTAAAGTAGAAATGCTTAAAGGATCTTGTAACATTCGAATTTTGGTAAGTTTCTCTTAATGCCCTTATGCTAAATTGTTATCATTTTGTTCAACTGGTTAGTACGCAGGGCATACTCAATGAGTACGCTTAGCGTACTGGCCAATCTGATGATCGCGAGTCTCATCCATGTACATAGGGCGTACATGGAGTACGCATGGCATACGCAAGACTGGGACAAACCCTAATTTTTAGGGCTTGTGCCCCATTTAAACGACGTAAACTCCTTCTTGGACCTTTATTGACCATCCTCCATCTCCCTTTACCCTAAACTCGAAACCCTAAGAGCATTTGGTGAGTTCTTGAGCTTAAGAGTGATTTGTTGGAGTTTTGTGGTGAAGAAGAAGAGGAACACTTGGAAGAGTTCCTTGAGCTTGTAGATCCAGAATTACCTTCTCATTTGCAATCTTTTTGAGGTAAAAATCTCACACCTTGATGATCATTTATGTTAGATCTACTTTGTGGTGTTTCTTGGGTATTTTTGGGTCTTTTGAAGCAAAGATGAGCTTTTGATCTACTCCAGAAGTAATGGATGCTAGATCTAAGCTCCATTTAGGCCCTATGTTCATAAAAATGCAAACTTTATGGATGTTTTTGGTCCATGCAAGTATTAAGACCCTTATTAAGTTCTTTTTGAGCTTTTGAGTCCCATTAATCCATGCATGAGTGTAAAGTTGCAAACTTTACGTGATAAGTCCCCCTTTAGGATCAGATCTGAGAGTTTCACTTGAGCTCTCAACCAATTAAGTGCTTAATGGAGGAGGTTGGAAAACTGGGGAGTACGTTGGGCGTACCCAGTTGGTACGCTGCACGTACTAGCCCCAGATGGAGTACACTAAGCGTACGAGCTGAGTACGCCCCACGTACTCAGCAGATGGGCTTTTGGGCTTGACGTCCTCGATATTGGGCCATAGTTTGGGTTTGTATTTGGCCTGGTTGGGCCATTAGACTCCTGTTTTGGACATGTGGCTAGCATGTTGGGCTTCCTTGGATTCAGGCCCATGATGGGTTTTGGGCCCAATTTAGAAGATTGGGCATAAACTTGACTTAGGGTGCCATTTAGAATTTGGGCCTTTTGAGTAGTTGAGTTGGGCCTTGGCTTTGGGCCGAGTTTGATAAAGGGTAAAATGGTTTTTTACCTTGTTTATGGGCCAAATATCTTAGAATCTTGGTTATGTGTCAGAATTCAATTAATAATTGGATGTTATTGATATTGATAGCGCGGGGATTTTCCGGACCAGTAGTTAGAGATTAATTAGAGTGATTCAGTAGCTAGAGGTGAGTTTCCTCACTGTGTTTAGCGGGTCAAAGACACCAACGAAGGCCCATGGCTTATTATGTTAGGATGTTAGATGTCTGCACGACTCTTGCATGTGTTATGTTCTTGTATGTTTACTGGGCAGGGCTCGATGACTATTATGCATGATATTATCTTTTTGATTATCGCATGTGTTGTATGATTATATGTTTATATGTTTACATGTATCACGGGAGGGGCCCAATTCATGGCGCGGCCTGATGACTAACAGATTTGTTTACCGAGCAGGGCTCGATGCCGGGTGAGGCCCGATGACGGGCAGGGACCATTATATGTTTATTATGTATGGTATGTGGTATTTTGGGGAACTCACTAAGCTTTGTGCTTAGAGTTTTCTATTTATGTTTTCAGATACTTCTAGTTCAAAAGGGAAGAGCCCAGGATGATTGCAGTGCACACACCACCTCATTCTGCATTGTTTGATTACTCTGATGTTTTAGGATGTATTGATACACTTTGTTCCATTTTAGTTTTATGATGATGTTTTGGATTATAGTTTTATTTAATTTAAAAACGAAACTTTTTGGTCTTAATTTTGGGATTTTATAGATCTAATCCCAAAAGTTCATTGGATGTTGAAAATGGTAATCAAGAAAGGATTTCTCTTCCCAATGGAAAGGGGTCAGCCAATATTAAACCATTTGATCGTATGGTAAAGATAAATGCTCTTTCTAAGATCATTCCACATGTCGACCCCAAATGAGTACATTTGTTTCTACTGCTAACTGAATGGACATTGAAAGCGAAGCTGCCCACATTACCTGTAAAATCTTAAATAAGATAAATTCAAGTCGTGTGACTCTACTTCAGGTACATCCATTATATAATTCCATAAGGTCCTATTCTTAGACTCGTAATACATGATGTGATGATCACATTTTGATGGTATTGCAGGATCTAAAGAAAAGAAGGCAGCTTAAGCAAAGTGAGCTAAATCGGATCGTAAAAGATGGACTTTGGCCGCGTGGTTCTATGGTCAGAATTTGGAGCAACTTCTAAGGAGTTAGGATAATTTAAAAGATTACTATTACTCTTCGAAGATGTTTAGAAATATAGTTTTTCATTTTGTTCATTGTAAGGACAAATTCCAAATTTTCATTTAACTTAATAAAAGCGAAGTTTTGGTTTACTTAGTTGTCTTATCTTATTTCCTTGCAATGTCATTAATGAAAGTGTTAGTTATGTTTCTAATAATAACAATATTAATTATGGATTTTATTGTTATTATATTGTTTGTGGTATTGTCATAATTGACCAAGTGAAAAAGAAATCTCATCACTAACTGGACAGATACTTGGTGTCGTACAATTCGAATTATATAATATATGAGAATCTTGTTCGTTGGAAAATCATGAATTATTTCATTGTTCATACGCTTATGTGAGGCGAGTGAAGGACTAATGGATCTAGTACATGTTGATATGGACTTGTCAGATCCACCACAAGGGATGATAACTCTATTTTTCATGATTTACTGATGCTTCAGTAGATATGATTTTATTTATAAGATTAAATAGAATTCTAATACTTTTGAAAATTCATGAGTAGCAAAATGAATGGAAGAATCCATTAGGTAGAAAGATAAAAGATTCTCCAATCTGAAAAGAAAGGAGCGTGCTTTAGTATCATGTTTTATGACCGTCTTAGTAATTGTGGAATTGTATCACAATTGACTCCTCCAAGAGCATCTTAGTGCAATTGTATGACTAAGAAGAGGAATCAAAAATTGGTGGAAATGGTTTGATCATAGATGATCCATACTTTGTTCCAATCAAGATTTAGAACCATGCTCTAGTAACTATAAATCGTATCTTGAAACTCATTTCATACTAAGAAGGATGATAACACCTCGTAATATGTACAGTAATAACGTTTTCTTACTCTAACACATTTCATACTATGAAGTGTTTTCTTGTCGGAAATCTGCACGAACTCTTATATATTTGATTTAGCTTGTTAAGGAATGTTCCTTGAGATAAAACTCACATGTTAAGAAGTCAGTGGGAGTCATGTTGATCTTGATCTTGTAAGAGTCGACCGACAATGATCCTTTTAGTTATTGCTAGCACACAAACTGATGTTGAAAACTTGTTATGTTTATTGACACGCTCTTATTTCGGTGCACTTCCAACTAAGTTGGAAATGCTTATGAGTTCTATGTTCTTCATTTAACTGCGAAAGCAAAGCATGTTAGCTAGTGAAAGTACAATGATCAATATGGGTGAGCTTCTAACAACATGGAAGCACTGGTGGGCCTTTTAAGCTCCCAGAAGACAAGAAATTAAAATAATAGAAAAGTTCAGTCCATGAAAGAAAAGTAAAATTGGTTTGTCCTAAACCTATAACTGTAGGTTGAAAATGAAAGTTCTACCTGGATAGGAACGTATACACCTTTGAATCTAGGTGACAAAAAGGTTTCACTCTAATTCATGATAATGGTTATGAGGAAACACTTTTACTAGTATATATTAAGGATCTGATAAAGATCAATGCGGATATTGTTTGTATTAATTGCATTCTCAAATTCACAATATGATTACGACATCCCTCTTTATATTTCGAATTGTGAGAAAAGGGAAGGAATTGTTTAAACTTTCAGGAGATATGTTTATCACGTCTTGAAAGCCTTTGAACATATACACTATCCAGATAAAGTGCATAAGCTTAATAAACCTAATTAGAGGCTTGACGAAGCATCATGAAATAGGACTCTACACTTCCATGAGAAAGTCAAAGGGTATTGATTTTTAGAAGTCCAGTTGATTTATGAGTGCATGTCAAGGCTAGTAGGAGCATAATTGTTATGTTGATATTGCATGTTGACAATACTACCCATAGGGAACAATGTCTCTAGTTTGCAAGTTGCAAAATTCGGGAACTATTTTTCTATAGTGGACATAAGGGAGAGGGTACTCATACTTCACTATGAATCTAAAGGTTCAGATTGTATAGTTTAATAGAACTTAGTCAAAGACATATATTAATAGTATGTTACATTGGAGATTCTATATATGGAACTATTATAGCAAGAAATTGAACAGATATTAGACCCTTGTAATAATGAATTAAGTCTCTTATGCTTCAGATATAGGATCGATTACATATGCTATAATATTCAATTGTTCTAAATTTTCAAATGCTCTAAGCATTGTGAGAAAAAGGACTAGAATTTTTAGTAACTAAAGTTGTTAAGCAACTGTCAAGAACATTCTGAGGTTTACTAAAGACTGGTTTTTTTATGGACAATTGGAAGTATGACATTATTTGAGAAGGTACATAGTGACAAGTTCTAGATTAAGATGATTATTGGTAAGAATTGATGGTCATATGGAAATATGGAAAAGTCTCCATAATGGGAGATGCTTATAGAATTTACATGTAAGTTGGAAACTTTAATTCAAGAGAAATGTTCAAGGTTACCTTGAATTTGAAACTTCATAACCATGAAATTGTTTCAAGCAATAAGTTCCAGTGGAATGTTATGTAATATCGAAGGCTCAGTCTCTGTGACTTTAAAACCTAGACATCACAAAAAGACAATGCATGTGAAGATGAAATTCCACTACATCTTAAATAAGAACAATAATTTGGAATTATGAAATAAGCGTCATTGGAGTAACGTCCAGTCGATCTGTTCACTAAGGAAGTATCATCGAGAGGCATAGTATGCATGTTTATGACATGACATTACTAATGTAATTTAATTCAAGCGGTTATTTGATTACTCAAAACATTATACAATGAATAAATTCGTAATTTTTATGATGATTAAATAATAGGTATTTATTTATAATCAATGGGTATGATGTCATAGTTAATTGATTTGTTATTGTGTTTCACTTTGCATGTTTTACTTCCCTAAGTAATTTAAATATTATTCAAAATTCAATAGTCATTCATAGTTTTGGAAGTAAGTATGTAATTAAGACTGTCATGAATTGATTTGTAGATTGTCCACAGGGATTGAACATTGCATGGGATTGATGCAATATTTGTGAGTACTTGGAAATATGGATTTTAAATATTGGATAAACCCAAGCTTAGAGATTACTTCATGGGTTTTAATCACAAGTAATTCTAAGGTGATAATATCTTCTATTCTTAAAGCAGAGATATATAGTTCATAGTTTACATATCAGTTGTGCATTGGTTTGCTCAAATTCATATCGTAACTGAATGTTATAAAGGATTATTCCATGTGTGATTTGACATGTAAATTGTATGACTATATAGTCAAAGTAATTCGTTCCATTTTCCTTAACATGAAGAGCGATATATGTGGGCCCCTCAGTGATTTCAGTTAATCTATGAAAACCAGGCGACTAGTCCGTACTAAATTGATGTTTTCAATTTTGTAGACTAAATTGATCACAAATAGAGAAATCGGTAAACAAATAAATGAACATGAGGTTGATCGTTTAATCCATGACTCAGTTCGTCCGATATCTCGTAGAACGAAGGAATAGTTGATCACTTATCTTAGGTCCAACGTTTGATTTGAATCAGAGTTTGGTAATGGCTTTGGAAAGCACTCTTTTCCGTTTAGTTCAAGTTATATAATTACAATTGTTATCTAAGTGTAAGAATGTTGGATTAAGGTGTCTAAGCCAGTAACTAAATTGGTATATTCTTGTAATTGGAAGAAAAGTCATTTTTGGGTTGCCCTCTTAAGTAGAACTTGATTAGACATGCATTTATATAGAGAGGATGATTTATTATATTGTTATATGATTAATAAAATAATTGGAAATTATGAGGAAATGATTTGTTAATATATTATATAATTAATAAATTGATTGGAAATAGATAGGTTATTTGTTAATTTATTATGTGATTAATAAATAAATATGAGATCAATTGTTAAAGTAATTGATTTGTTAATTTATATGATTAATAAATTAATGAGAAATCAATTAGAATTAATTAATTATTAATCTGGAATTAATTTGGGATTAATTGGACTTTATTAAAGGTGCATGGGATGAGTTGTAATTGTTCAATAGTTGAACAAAAGAGGCAATTCTAGAACCATCCTAGGGTGGACGGTTTTAGGAGCCCTTTTAGGGTTTCCAAAAGCCCCCGGATGTTAATTAGGAAAACATTTGAATTGGAATTAAATCCATTATTTAATTATTCAAATCTTGACTTATCCCTATGTTACCTAAACTATAAATAAGGCCCCTTGGACACTCAAATTGGCGGCTATCTCTTCTTACAGGGCGATGAATGAAAATTTACACTCTCCTCACCTTTCCTCAAGTGTCTTTTAGTTCTAGGGTTTGGGCATGATCCATTAGAAGCATCATCTTTTTGGTGCTAGCTTTCTAAAATCTTCAAAGGAAGGATTGAAGTAACTTGTTTACAATAACAAGTTTGAGGTATGTATATTTAGTTTCTAATTTTCGAAATTACTACGATGCATATTAGGTTTTTTTTATTTTAAGTATGTTAACTTAATGCGAAGACATAGATCCTTTTAGGTTGCATGTGCCCTTCTTAATTGTTAAGTGATTTTCCACATTGTGCGTGTTGTTTTAACCTAATAAGCCCGTCATAAACATGATACATATCCACAATGTAGTACTCCCTAGGCTCTCTTAGGACTCCTTACCTCACCGGCCTCTACCTTACTAGGAACTTCTATCAACCCTATCGGTTTCCACATGCATGCAAACTATACACAATACGGGTCCAGATAGACGATCGAATAAATGATTCTGTCCTAAGGCCACAACCAAACACGGAACATGAAATAAGGCTAAATCAAATATTCTAAGGCTATATCATCTTAATCATATACAATTTTTAAACATACACTTACCGATTAACTCTGTCGATATAGATTCTATGCGATACATAACATCCCAACTCCTCTTAGGCTACAATGCATCATACAAATCAGGCATCTCTATCATGGGACCCCTGAAGGTATCCTTAGTCCTACTCTAGGATGCAATTCACATAATAGCATACTAAACATAATAATCATGTATGGGTATTTCTTGAATCACGTACTTGGGATCGATTGATTACATGCATCACACCCCTTTCTTTGTAAAACCTTTTTAGAAACTTATTTTATTTTTAAAAGATTATCAATTCCTCAGTTTCAGTTCAGACACACTCGAGAGTGTGCCCAAATCCCTCAAACCAAGGTTGTGATACTAATTTGTAACGTCCTAAAAATAGTGATATTTTTTTAAGCCATCAAACCCATACATCAATTGTTACAAAACCAAACATCACATAAGTGTATCTCAAATATCAGAGTAAAACAATAGTCATCAATGCGGAAAATCGTAGGGGAATGTTATGCAGTCAAGTCGAGACCTTCCATTTAGAATTGGAAGTACGTGGAAATGTTAAACCACAAAACCATAAGCACAATGTTTTAGTTACCATGATTATTATTATTATTATTTTATATATTTTTTAGATTTACAATAAAAATTATTTTTTTACTAAACAGGTATCCATCAGGTTCCCCGTATCCGATTGGGATTTTTCTACCCGAACCCGTCGGTGATTTGGCGGGGCAGGGGCGGGGATGGGTATGTGGATCGGAGTTCAGGTGCGGGGACAAATTTTGTAGTATCCGACTATCCACCAATATTCACCCCTGTTTGCATCTTTACCATGTGTTGAAGGCCATATTCTTGGTATAGTAGCATGTTCATATCATACTATACTTAAAAATAAGACATTTTTCCTATCACCTCATGTATTTGAAACCCCCACACAAATTTCCAAGCACCTCATGCATTTGAAACCCACACCTTTTCACCTTTAGTAATACATCATGAAAGGTTTTATAACTTATATAATATGTTTAATAAGTAATTAATGGATAGTCTACTATAAAAATGTCATTCTCTTTGAGTAGACACACAAATACATATCACATACAAAATTCACAAAGAAAACAAGTTTAAAGGTTTTGTGTTGGTTTGAGGGCTTTGGAGCATTTTTCGAGCCATGTTATTATTTTAAAGTTTTTAATTTGTAAGTTTGTTATATGCTAATTTTTTTTATTGGTTTAAGTATTCTTTTAAGACAATCATTATATGTTGTGGTTGAAACTTTAATGTAAATTAGATTAAATTCATGTTATCGATCATATGTTATGGAAAGTGATATAGATAATATTTAATTAATATTGTATATATGTTTGTATGTTTGTGTTGCTTCAAAGTAAAAATTAATTAAAAATCATGGATATGCAATATTATCCATAATATCCATGTAAGTCTCTTTTAAAATGCAAATTGTCTATCTTATCACTTTATATTTTAGTATATGTTTAACATTTTAATTATAATAATAAGTGTCTTTTAACAGTTTTCTTTCGTTTATTAATAATTATAAGTGGTTTTAAAACTAATGAACAATAATTATAAATAATAAAATCAAATTATAAAAATTATGGATATTTCATATTATCCATGCAAGTCTCTTTTGAATTGCAAATTGTCTATCTTATCAGTTTATTATTTAGTGTATGTTTCACATTTAAATAGTAGACAAAATTGCAAAAATGGTCTCTATGGTTTGTCAAATTCTTTGAGTAAGGTCCAAAAAAAAGTTTATTAGCAAAAAAGGTCCCTATTTGGTGGTTTTCTTGTGGTTTTGTTTCCTACCTCGTTAAGTTTAACAACATGACTATTAACTTTTGGCAAATGTCGGATTTACCCTTGGGACCATTTCTGCAATTTTATCTTTTTACCAAACTACAAGGACCAATTATGCATTTTTTTCTTTTTCATTTTATTGAATTATTGTATATTAATTCTTTTAATTACTTTTTTTAAACTTTTTTCTTATTGTATTTTTTTTATTGGATTATTATATATTAATAAATGTTATTTTTAATATATTATACTTATATATTAATAAATATTACTTTTTTTATTACTAATTTTTTTAATTAATATTTTTTAATTTCTTCTTTATTGCATTAATTCTTTTTTATTGGATTATTATATATTAATAAATATTATTTTTAACATATAATATTTATCTATTGTTAAGTGTTACTTTATTGGATTATTAATTTCATTTAATTATTTTTTTTTAATTTTTTTATTGCGTTAATTCTTTTTATTGGATTATTAATTTAAATTTATTATTTTTAAATATAATAAGTAATATTTTTTAATTGTTTTTATTTTCTTTTATTTTCTTTCTTTATTGTTTTAAATAAAAATACCAAAAAATCTCACCCACTCTACATTTCCTAATTTATTTTAAAATTTTGGAATATAACATATTTTGGACAACACCATCACCATCACTCACTCACAAGAAACCACTATTGGGTCGTCTCCAACCCTGTTACTATATATATATATATATATATATATATATATATAATTTCAGTAATTATTCACGAAGTAAGATTATCGTGTGTATTTTATATTTGTGTATTCACATGTATCTAAGTTTGTTATATATTTCAATAAACTTATGATTTTAACTTATGATTTTGACATATATAATCTTCCTAAAAATATTTTTACATGAAATACGCAAAAGTGTCGCGTCCCATCGTTGAAAATCGGTCGGACAACCGCTAGTAACCTTCATCGATTGTTCGGCGGAAAATGGCGGCATTGGGTGTAACAAGTTAGTGGTGTTTCCGTCGAACAATAGATGACGGTTATTGGCGGTCGTCCGGCCGATTTTCAACGATGGGACGTGACACTTTGACGTATTTCATGTACAAATAATTTTAGGGAAATTATATATGTCAAAATCATAAGTTAAAATCTTAGGTTTATTTGAATATATAACAAATTTAGATACATGTGAATACACAAAAACTAAAATACACACGATGATCTCACTTCGTGAATAATTACTAAAATTATATATATATATATATATATATATATATATATATATATATATATATATATATATATATATATATAGTAACAGAGTTGGAGACGTCCCAATAGTGGTTTGTTGTGACTGAGTGATGATGGTGGTGTTGTCAAAAATAAGTTATCTTCCAAATATTTAAAATAAATTAGGAAAGGTGGGGGTGGGTGAGATTTTTTGGTATTTTTATTTAAAACAATAAAGAAAAAATTAAAAACAATTAAAAAATATTATTTTTTATAAATAAAAATAATAATTTTAAATTGATATTCCAATAAAAAGAGTTAACGCAATAAAAAAATTTTAAAAAATAATTAAATGAAATTAATAATCCAATAAAGTAACGCTTACTAATAGATAAATATTATATGCTTAAAATAATATTTATTAATATATAATAATCCAATAAAAAAGAATTAATGCAATAAAGAAGAAATTTTAAAAAAAAATTAAAAAAATTAATGATCAAAAAATAATATTTATTAATATATAAATATAATATATTAAAAATAATATTTATTAATATATAATAATTCAATAAAAAATAATACAATAAGAAAAAAGTTTAAAAAAAGTAATTAAAAGAATTAATATACAATAATTCAATAAAATGAAAAACAAAATTGCATGATTGGTCCTTGTAGTTTGGTAAAAAGATAAAACTGCAGAAATGGTCCCAGGGGTAAATCCGTCATTACCAAAAGTTAACAACCATGCTGTTAAACTTAACGAGGTAGGGACCAAAACTACAACAAAACCACCAAATAGGGACTTTTTTTGGACCTTACCCAAAGAAATTGACAAACCACAGGGACCATTTTTGCAATTTTGTCTAAATAGTAATATTAAGTGTTTCTTAAAAGTCTTCTTTAACTTATTAATAATAATAAGTGATTTAAAACTAAAGAACAATAATTTTAAATGATAATAACATCAATTTATAAATTACATAACGCTAACAACTAATAAATTGTATTTTAAATTAACATCATTATTGAAATTAGAAAATAATCGCATAAGTAAAAATTTAAAATCAATCAATGATAACAATTGTTCAAAATAATATTAAATAGATAATTATATTTAAGTCTTCCAAGCAATAGATAATTATATTTAATTTTATTAACGAGGAAGGTGGGTGATGTCAAGAATAATATTGTTCAAAATATTATGTCAAAGTAAATGTCAATAACATAACAATTTTAAAAATATATTTTTCAACATTTTAACAATATATTTTTAACCTACGTTGCGCAACGCACGAAAATTCGTCTAGTTATAACCTAAAAGAGAGAAAATGTGAAGTTAAATCTTTATTGAAAGTATCATGGAGTTGTTAGTGAAAAATGATGTGTTTTTAAAAGATGGTAAGTTTTCTTTTCTACTTTGACACTCCATTCAACACTCATAAATTGAATGTATTAAAAATGCCCTAATGCATGCACAAACTCAATATAGAATGGAATTTGTTGTTTCCTTTTTTATATAATTAATCTTTCATCCATTCAAAAACATAATAATAATAATAATAATAATAAACGAAGGCATACAAATATACATATCCAAAGACCAAAGATACACGGCTGTCGTGCCCCTTACGAATAATACATTTTTCTATCCATGCGATCAGAAATAACTTATTATAATTAACACAAGTTGATAAAATAATTATTAATATTAAATATTATAATTTATATAAAATTCTTGATTTTGTTTTAAAATCCGTATTACTTAGAATAATAATTTTGCAGAATCGAAAGCTCAGCATTGCCTTGACTAACTTGGCATGGAGTTGTCGGCTATTGTCTTATTTGTTTTTTTCTTGAATATATAATATCTATATGTATAATACTTTATTAATTAAACGTTTAGAACATTTTCATAAAGAAAATTATAATAAAACTTGGAGATCGAAACAAAAAAAAATGGTAATTGCTACATAGATTAGTCAAGGACAAAACGCATTCCCTTTTTACAACCTAAAATGAAAACAAATACACTTTCAACGAAGTGAGTTACTTTTTTGGAATATATGATCTGAATATTTTAACCTTCAACAATTTCTATTGGCTTTGATTGGATAACTTTTAAAAACATGATTTCAGTCGCTACAAAATATAATTATCTACAAGTAGATGAGTTTATTTAATATTTTTGAATTTATAGTTATAGTTATATTTGTTAAAAAAAACTAAAATATAAAACGATAACTGAATTTAGAAAAAGATCTAGTCGTTAATTAACTAGATAGGACTAGATAAAATGTCAAGACAAGAACGTCTTATGTCAATGTGTGACATACAACAATTTAGCTTCTTTAAAAAGAATATATGATTTTTTGTTCGTAAAGCATAAAAAATCATAATTTTTAGTATAGTTTTTTTTATAAGTCCAAAACAAAATTATTTAACCTTTTTATACACATTGTAACTAGAAAGATAATGAAGGCATTATGTTGGAGAAATTAAGGTTTTCTTCAATTTCATTTTTTAATATTTATATATATTAAAGGCATAAAGCCTTATGAATAGTAAACTATGTGAGGGGAACTGCTTTTTGACATAAATGGTCCCTGAATTTTATTAAGGATGTCAGTTTTGGCCCACTTTTAAATTTTTATTCTTTTTTAGTCCATTATTTTTAAGTCAAAAACCATTTTGGACCTGATTTTTTTAGTTAAAAAAAATGTTTTAGGAAAAGCCTGAATCACTACTAGTTATATGTAATTGGTATTATATGTAATTGGTAAATGACAGTGTAGCCAAGAGAATTTACTCTTCGGATAAAACTGAATCATCTAGTTGGACAATTTGGTTTGGGTTATATGGTTAAGATATTTGGATATTTGGATTGAATTTGACAAAAACCGAATTATCATATGGATTTGTTTTGGTTACAAAAATGAATGACCAAATAGTCCAAACAAAATGAATAAAAAGTTTTATATATTTATTTATATATTTTTCTTTTGATATATATATATATATATATATATATATATATATATATATATATATATATATATAAAATTGCTTATGAAATATTATCATTGCTTTTAAAATTAAATTAGAAGTCATATCTTAAATAATAGTTTTCTTTTAATTCTTTTTACTTTGAACCATTAAAACGGGATCATATGAATAAGTTTTTAATTTAAACTTCACAAATTTAGTTTATTATATATATATATATATATATATATATATATATATATATATATATATATAACTTTTTGAATCTAGAAAACCAAAAAATGAAAACCGATCCAACCGAATTATAAATTAGTTGGTTCATATCATATTTAAATTTAGTCTGGACTATTCATGTTTATGTTTTTGTAACGTCCCAAAATAAGACCTGAAAATTTTTCATTTTTAAATTTATAAAACAGTAAACCATATCGTTGTCATAAAACCAAGGTAATCAAATTTTATCAATACATGGTAATAATCAGAGTGAATCACAAAATGCGGAATCGAGTGGTGTGTGCTCTGCAATCATCACAGGCTCTTCCCTTTGAAACTAGAAGTACCTGAAACATAAACTGAAAACCGTAAGCACAAAGCTTAGTGAGTTCCCCAAAATACCACATACCATACATACATTTTCCATGGGCTACCCCCATGGTCTTTTCCCTGAAATGTCATGGGTTACCCCCATGGTCTGACATCCAACTGTCATGGGTTACCCCCATGGTCTTTCCTTGAAATGTCATGGGTTGCCCCCATGGTCTGACATCCAAGTGTCATGGGCTATCCCCATGGCCTTTCCTTGAAATGCCATGGGTTGCCCTCATGGTCTAACATCTAAGTCTCATAGGTTACCCCCGTGGTGTTTCATACAAATGTCACGGGCTACCCCCGGGGTCTTCCAGGCAAGTATCACAAATACAACTAGCATTCCACATAGCAAGTAATGGGCCGACATTGGTGCCTTCAACCCATGGACATAGTGAGAAAACTCACCTCACAGTCTGAAAGAATAGTTGCACCGATCACTGCTCTAAAAGCTATCTCTACCAGTTACCTATACAATTAACAGGAACCCAAATCTCAAACTATAAATCAAATTAACAAAAATGTCCTTAGGTCAAACTTGGTCATCCCTGGTCAAAGTCAAAGTCAACGATCAAGGTCCAAAATTGTTAATATTTCTTCCCAGCGGAATACGCCGTGCGTACCAAAAGAGTACGCCCAACGTACTCTGATGTTGACCAAAAGCGGGACGTTGACCGCGTACGCGCAGCGTACCACCAGGTTGGCGTACGCAGCCCAGTACCAAAACTCTATTAAGATCTTATTCCATTAAGTTCTTACATCCAAAACTCATATCCAAGCCCAAAATAATGTCCTAAGTCATAAAGTTTCCAACTTTATGACTTTTCATGGCTATAAAGTGCTTAATGTCCAAAACCCTAAGTTTTTAACCCAATAAGACATCACAACTCTTACATGGAAGGATAGAAAGGCCAAGATCACATTTTTATGGTTCATAATAGTTTTATAATGAACAAAGTTTCCAACTTTATCCATTAGAATGGTCCCAACAAACAAGATCTAGTCTTTAAGTCTCAAAGGGACCCAAAAGTTCATCCTTTTCAACTTAATCCATTAAGTACAAGTCATCAACCTTCAGATCTGAATCAAAATGATGTTTAGACGGATAAAGTTTCCAACTTTATCCATAACAAGGTCACAAACTTTCAAGATCTAAACTTTATGCACTAAAATGACCAAAAGCTCATAACATCCAAAACTAACTAGATTTAACAAATGCATCATCAAGATTCAAACTTTATACCTCTAGAATATAGATCAAGGTGAACAAAGTCTAGATCTACAAGATCCAATGCGACCAACTCTTCTCCAAGAAGTTCCTTATTCTCTAAGGTGCACCATGCATACTCCAAAGCACTAAACAACGCCTTCTTTTAGCACACAAGGCTCAAATAGGGTTAGGGTTTCATGGAAGGGGGGTTGGAGGGGTGGAGGCTGAGAATGGAGTGGGTTTGGGGGAGTTAAGGAGCTTAAATAGGGCTCAAACCAAGAAAATAGGGTTTAGGCACTGATCGCGTACGCCCATCGTACTCCTGGTACGCCCAACATACTCAGGGTGCCTCAGTACGCCCAGCGAACTCCCCTCTGTACACCCAGCATACTCAGCATAACCCGAAACCAACCAAACTTCAAATAGGCATAACTTCTTCATTCTAACTCCGATTTTGACGTTCTTTATGTCCACGGAAAGGTATTGAGGAGCTCTACAATATTATCTAAATATTTTGGACTAAAAACTTCTCGAACAAAATCCCAAAATTCATAAAAGGCTCGAACTTATACCCTAGGGCTCCAAAGCACCAACCGAACTCTCGGATCACCTAATCCACATTACCCACATCCAAAGGGGTCTAAATATCTCTTTTCCCCAAGGCCCGAAGTCTTATGATCATTGATCTTTGGGTCACGGCCCCGAATCACAGAATGATCCCGAACAGGGTGTTACAGTTTTGAAAACCAAAAATCTTTTTGGTCCCTAAGTTCAAGAATAAGTGTAAAAAGGGCCCTAGTGTCATTTTCATAAATTTGGTCTTGGGGGAGTACGCATGCGTACGCATGTACGTTGAGCGTACTAGGACGCACCCTACTACACTGAGCGTACATCTCGTACGTTGGGTGTACATCTCGTACGCTGGGCGTACTTGCCAGATATGGAAACCCTAATCTTTTGGGGTGTAGCTCATATTTAAACCCCATTATAGCCTTTTTTTCCCCTCACCTCATCAGCCCCATCCTCTTAGAACGTTTTACAACCCTAATTCACCTTGGGAAGTCATTCCATGCTTAAGAGAGTGTATGTTTTGTGTCTTGATGAAAAAGGAAGGAAGTGGAGCTCATTTTGGAGGAGTTAAGCACTTTGGATGTGGGATTTCTACCTCATTTGCAACCTTTTGAAGGTATAAAGCTTGCAAATTTAACCCTCGATCATATAAATCTAGAAATTGGTGTTTTAATGATGCTTTTTGGTCCCAAAATGTTAGATCTTGAGCTTCTCATGTTATTGATTCATTAAGTTGTATTTTAGACCTTAGTAGAGGTCTCAAGTCATAAAAATGGAGTCCCAATGGTTGGTTTTGTCCCATGCATGATATAGAGAGTCTTACGGCATTAAGATGTTGGGTTTTTTTATGGACTAAGCACTTGTTGAGCATGCAAGGTCATAAAGTTGGAAACTTTATGACTCCTAATGACATTTTGACCTTGGATCTGCATTTGGACATATTAATTCGTTACATTAAGCACTTTATGGGAAGAAAATGAAGTTTGGGAATTACGCCCCGTGTACCTGGGAGTACGCCCAACGTATGCAGTCAACA
This sequence comes from Lactuca virosa, assembly GCF_052849685.1. Lineage (NCBI taxonomy): Eukaryota > Viridiplantae > Streptophyta > Magnoliopsida > Asterales > Asteraceae > Lactuca > Lactuca virosa. The sequence goes on from NC_136427.1 coordinate 269,356,126, forward strand.
GCTCGATATTATTCAATAAAGGAGTACGCCCAACATACCTCCAGAGTACGCCCCGCGTACGCTCGCTGGGTTGACCCGGTTTGGGTTGACTCAGTTGACTTATGGATTTGTGACCAGTTTGACCTTGGACCTTGATTCTTGTTGACCTCGTTAACTTTTGACCAAGTTTGACTTAGTTCAAACTTGAGGGTTTGAATTGGTGATTGAGATTTTATATGGTTTTCATGTTAGTGGGTCCGCGGGAGCAAGTAGTGTAGCAGGGATCAGATCGCGGTGTTCTTAGGTTTCTTCATTTTAGGTGAGTTTCGCCTCATTGTACCGTAAGTCGAAGGCACCAATGTCGGCCCACTAGTTTTCAGTTATCTGTTGATACAGGGATGCCATAGGGACTATATATAGTCACGTATGATAGACTAAGGACTCTTGATCTAGGCTCTCTTACATGTTCCTTGTTTGGTTGTGGTTCTAGGGTAGGGTCATATGTTTGGGTGGCTATGTCACCTATGATTATATACGGTCAAGCATTTATTTGATTGTTACTACTTAGTATGACACGGTGTTGTACTGATCTGTTAGATTTGTATTCTGATGTCGAGTAAACTGCTATGATTTAGTGATCTATTAGATCTGTATTCTGATGTCGAGTATGGTACTATGTTATAGGGATCAAGTAGATCTGTATTCTAATGTTGAGTACACTGCTATGTTGTTGTGGTCTGTTAGATCTGTATTTCGATGTCGAGTATGTTGCTCTGCTGTAGGGAACTGTTAGATATATTATGATGTCGAGTACACTGCTATGCTCTAGTGATCTGTTAGATCTGTATTCTGATATCGAGTATGTTGATAGGTTGTGGTGACCTGTTAGATCTGTATTTGGTGTCAAGTATGCTGCTATGCTGTAGTGATCTGTTAGATCGGTATTCTGGTATTGAGTATATTGTTATGCTATAGTGATCTGTTAGATCGGTATCCTGGTATGTAGGATGTTGTTATGCTATAAGTGCACTGTTCGACTTGTATATTATATGTACTTACTGGTTGTCATCTGGTGGAGTGCCCTAGGGACTGTTTGTGGTTATGTATGATAACCTGAGAACTCTTGGTCTAGGATCTCTAGCATGTTCCTTGTTTGGTTGTGGCTCTAGAGTAGGATCATCTGTTCGGGTGGCTATCCAACCTCTGGCTACTTATGGTTACGCATTTCACGGAGGTTAGTTAAAGTAGGATTTTGTGTTGTGAGAAGACTAGTACGGGGAGTGAGCTATATGATTGTTGTTTTCCTATTTTATGTGCCTGCTTAATCCTTATTTGTTATATCTTGACATATAGTGGTGGTAGGTTGAGGTGGTCCTGCTTTGTGTTCAAGGCCAAGATACCCTGTGCGGGCCGGATGTAAGCCGAAGGAAAGGAGGCTCGGGAGGAGTGGTTGGGTTGAGGCGGTAGGCCAAAAAATCCTTCTATTCCAGAGAACGGTCCAGATAGGCTGAAGGCCCGGTGAGGCGTTCCAGTCATGCCGAAGGTTATATGAGCGTTCCAGATAGTCTATAGACTGGTGTGGCGTTCCAGTTAGGTTGAAGGCTATGTATGCATGTTGTCGTTTGTTATGTGTATATGGTGGTATTTTGGGGAAAACTCACTAAGCTTTATTCTTACCCACTTGTTCATGTTTTCAGGTATCATCGGTGATTGCGGGAAGGTGAAGGCGGGACTGTACACACTCATCACCAACATTGAAGATTCCGCATTTTCTACAATACTCTGATTTTAATAAATTTAATTTGGAATAAATGGTTTTCTTAAATGATGGGTTAACAAATTGGGAAGTTTTACCTTAATAAAAATTAAAATTTTTGGTTGTGAAAATGGGACGTTACAAGTTGGTATCAGAGCCCTGGTTTGAGTGAATTGGAGGAACACTCGTGTAAATACAGTCTCAAACTAGGATCTAAGAATTTTTGTAAAATGTTTTCAAAGAAATAATTTGTAATAAAAAGGGTTGGGCTAAGGACATGGGCTCGGTCTCTTGTCATATTCTTGTTTGATTGTTGGCTTGGGATCGGGAACGTGGGTCTTGGCATAACTTTGACTTTTCAAGAGGATGCGGTGTATACAGTCAGCCAGAGCCCGAGCAGGAGAGTGGCTCCCAAAATACCCATATTGGTTATATTTGCTGAGTTTTGATTTTGCTGATATGTGATTTGGTAGAAAAGCATGCTAGTGGATAAGGTTCTTTAAAACTTCTGGATAGAAATGCCTGATTTATGTGATGCCTTATGATATAGGTAGTTGCTTGTTTGATGTATATTAGTTTATTTGTGATTATTGTGTGCATGAGGATTAGTTGTATATGGTCGGATTGGGTAACCCTAGAATGATCGACTTGGCCTTTCTTCCTGTTCCTTGTTTGGTTGTGGACTTAGGGCATAGTCGATTATTCGACAGTCTATCTGATCGCGTGTTGTGTACAACAAGCATGCACAAAAGCAACTGGTGGTGCGAGAGTGTGGGTGATTCTAGGAAGAGTGCCTAGGAAGTTAGTTGTAGCTCGTAGCAGAAGTGGTAGTAACTTATCTAGGAGTGGTCTAGTGCAGTGACTTAGGACCTTGGGAGGAATTTTGAATCAACTACAGATAGGTGTGGAAGGTAGTATGGGCCCGTACTACTGAAACCACAGGAGCCGTATGAGATTCAGGAGAAATTTCGAGGCTGCTAAGCGACTAGTAGAAGTAGGGCTTGGCGTGTGGAGCTCTATTTTGTGATGTCTGATCTTTTCTTAGTATATTTCAGTATGGCAGCTATTACAGGTTTAGGATCAGGAGTCGGAGCAGGTGGCCAAGATGGGCCAGGATTGATTGATGATCGGGTCAGAGAGATCATTCGTGAGGAGGTTGTTTCTTTTGTCTGGGGGCAGATACCGGAGTTGATTGGGCCTGTCAAGGCCTCTATGGTGGAGTACTTCGATGATCGATATGGTACCCTTTCCGAGGTTGTTGCTGATGCAGTCTTCGCGATTGTTGCTGTCGTTGGGGATCCGAGGAGGAAGAGCTTTCCAGTACCGGGACTTTGACGATATGAAACCCCCGGTGTTTGACGGAGTTCAAGATCCGATCATTTCCATGAGGTGTCTGTCAGATGTGGAGGGATGTTTCTTTACCTGCTCTTTCCCAGCTAACCAGAAGGTCAAGTGCGCCCTGAACCTTCTGCGATTTGGAGCTAAGGATTGGCGGAGGCCGTTTACTAGTTCATATACCCCAAAGCAGCAAGCTGCATCATGGGAGTAGTTCTCTGGGATGTTCCACATGAGATATGTTCCATTGGTGGAGCGGGAGAGGCTGGCCCACGAGTTTTTGGATCTAAGACAGGGGTCGGAGTAAGTGACGGAGATCACCAAAGATGTTCATAGATAAAGATATGTTTTGCCCTGAGGTTGCTGCTTCTGAGCAAGCTCGGATGACCCGATATTTAGGCATGCTCATGTTGGATATTCAATAGTTTGTATCTAATCAACGCTATGGTTCACTGGAGGATTTTCAGGAAGCCGCTAGACGGCGGGAGATTGAGATGGAGCTCCAGGCGAGGGAGCAGAGGAACCCCCCGTTGCAGTCGTAGTCGGCGGCGAAGCGATTCAAGCCCGCTGGCAAGGTTTCAGGATCGTTTGGTAGGAGGCCCATATCTTTTGTGTGTCGCAGGTGTGGCAGGGAGGGCCATTTGGAAAGAGATTGCAGGCAGGGTGCGCGAGTCTGTTTCCATTGCAGCCAGGAGGGCCACTTCAGAGCTAGTTGTCCTTTTCTTGCGTTCGGTAAGGTGTTGGATCCTTCACCCTTAGCTTGGAAGTTGCCCGACGGTCGTCATGGGATGGCCGGAGTACCAGAGACCGAGAGTTGAGATTGGCAGCTTTTCTTTTTAGTATTTGGGGTAGTATTGGCATTCATCTGTAATTTTCGTTTATGTTTCAAAGTTCAATTGTAGTATCATATGATCAGTTAAATGGAAGTATCTTAGTTGGTCTTGGTTAATTAAATTGCTTGTGTGAATGAATAAATTGTCTTTGTGATTAAATTGTGTGTGTATTGGGGTTTATGAATATCCTGCATGTCAGATTTTCTGTGTATTTAGATACCCGTGGTTGGGATCAAGTTATCAGGTTATAGCGTAGTTCAAGTGGGTGAGAGTGAGACCTAGCAGTAGGAAGACCCTATAGAAATGTTCGACTCCCAGTGGATTTCTCCGAGTTCAAGGCTCCCACGCGGTTGTCAAGATTTTCGGTTTCGCATCAAGATCATTGTCATTTCTTGTAATTATGACAAGTCTTTGAGTTTAAAGCAACTTCGTGGTGGTTGATTGGCGGGCCGGAGATGACCAAGATTGATTATTTCCTCTGTCAGGGGTTCATGCGGGGTTGGTGCATGGTTGGAAGTCGGGAGGCTCAGGAACCAGCTGAGGTGGATAAAGTGAACGATTAAGGTTTGATCGAGTTATCAATTCTGCAAAATTGTATTCTGAAGTCTAGATCTGATGGGTTCCTGTCCTTGGGAAACATATTGATGGAATTGACTCGGTGTTGGTAGTTTCAAGAGTCCCCAGTGCTACGGTTCTTGCGAGAAGTGTGATTCACTAATTAGGAAGTTGTGGAATATGTTGGCATGATACGTAATTATTTTAGTGATTTTATCTCTAAGGATCGTATTAGGGAGCTGCCTTGTTCTCGGATGAAGGGTTCGCCAGGGGTGATTAGTCAGGGGTCCTGATCCTCAGTGGCTATCGGGTGTTTGTGTTCGGGATTTACGCGAGTTGTCTCATAGCAGGAGATAGATGGTCAGGGGGCTCGTCGTAGCCAACGATTCTTCCGTGTGGGATGCCAATGGATAGTGCAGGGAGATTTATCCTGAGTATTCGTTGCAGCAGACTTCATGGACAAAGTCCAAGTTAAGTGGGGGAGAATGGTAACATCCCGATGATGAGATACTTCAAATTATAACCCTATAATTTAATTATGTTGCATTTTGGTCCCTAAGTTCAAGAATAAGTGCAAAAAGGGCCCTATTGGAATTTTCGTAAATTTGGTCTCGAGGGAGTACGCCATGTGTACGCATGTACGCTGAGCATAATAGGGCGCACCCTAGTATGATGGGCATACATCTCGTACGTTGGGCATACTTTTCGGATATGGAAACCCTAATCTTTTTGGGTGTAGCTCATATATAAACCCCATTATAGCCTCCTTTCCCCTCACCTCATAATCCCCCATCCTATTAGAACGTTTTGCAACCCTAATTCACATTATGAAGCCATTTCAAGCTTAAGAGAGTTTGTGTTTTGTGCCTTGATGAAGAAGGAAGGAAGCGGAGCTCATTTTTTAGGAGTTAAGCACTTTGGATCTGGGATTTCTACCTCATTTGCAAACTTTTGAAGGTATAAAGCTAACAACTTTAACCCTCCATCATATAGATCTAGAAATAGGTGTTTTGATGATGCTTTTTGGTCCCAAAATGTTAGATCTTGAGCTTGGCATGTTCTTGATTCATTAAGTTGTATTTTAGACCTTAGTAGAGGTCTTAAGTCATAAAAATGGATGCCCAATGGTTGGTTTTGTCCCATGCATGATATGGAGAGTCTTAAGGAATTAAGATGTTGGGTTTTTATAGATTTAGCACTTATTAAGCATTCAAGGTTGTAAAGTTGGAAACTTTATGACTCCTAATAACATTTTGACCTTTGGATCTGCATTTGGACATATTAAGTCGTTACATTAAGCACTTTATGGGAAAAAAATGAAGTATGGGAATTACGTCCCACGTATGTGGAGTATGCCCAGCATATGCAGTCAACACCTCGATATTGGTCAATGGAGAAGTATGTCCAGCGTACCTCCAGAGTATGCCCCGCGTACGCTCACTGGGTTGACCCGGTTTGGGTTGACTCAGTTGACTTATGGATTTGTGACCAGTTTGACCTTGACTTAGGTCAAACTTGAGGGTTTGGATTGGTGATTGAGATTTTATATGGATTTGATGTTAGTGGGTCCGTGGGAGCAAGCAGTATAGCAGGGATCGGGTCGTGGTGTTCTCAGGTTTCTTCAATTCAAGTGAATTTCGCCTCATTGTACCGTAGGTGGAAGGCACCAATGTCGGCCCACTAGTTTTCGGTTATCTGTTGATAGAGGGATGCGATAGGGATTGTATATAGTCGCGTATGATAGACTTAGGACTCTTGATCTAGGCTCTCTTATTTTTTCCTTGTTTGGTTGTGGTTCTAGGGTAGGGTCATCTGTCTTGGTGGCTATCTCACCTCTAATTATATACGGTCAAGCATTTCTTAGATTGTTACTATTTAGTATGACACGGTGTTGTACTGATCTGTTAGATCTATATTCTGATGTCGAGTACACTGTTATGCTGTAGTGATCTATTAGATTTGTATTTTGATGTCGAGTATAATGTTATGTTGTAGGGATCTGTTAGATCCGTATTCTGATGTCGAGTACACTACTATGTTGTAGTGGTCTGTTAAATCTGTATTCTGATGTCGAGTATGCTGCTATGCTGTAGGGATCTATTAGATATGTATTCTGATGTCGAGTACATTGTTATGTTGTAGTGATATGTTAGATCTGTATTCTGATATCGGGTATGCTGCTAGGCTGTGGTGATCTGTTAGATCTGTATTCTGGTGTCGAGTTTGCTGCTATGCTATAGTGATCTGTTAGATTGGTATTTAGGTATTGAGTATAATGTTATGCTATAGTGATCTGTTAGATCGGTATCCTGATATGTAAGATGTTGCTATGTTAAAAGTGCACCTTTGTACTTGTATATTATCTATACTTACTGGTTATCATCTTGCGGAGTGCCCTAGGGACTATTTGTGGTTATGTAGGATATCTTGAGAACTCTTGGTCTACGATCTCTTACATGTTCCTTGTTTGGTTATGGCTCTAGAGTAGGATCATCTGTTCGGGTGGATATCCAACCTCTGGATACTTATGATTACGCATTTCACGAAGTTTACCTGGAAGTAGAACTTTGTGTTGTGAGAGGACTAGTAGGCGGGAGTGAGTTATATGATTGTAGTTTGCCTGTTTTATGTGTCTACTTGATCCTTATTTGTTATATGTCGATATATTGTGGTGGTGTGTAACGCCTTATTCATGGTACACATTTATTTATAATTTATTCATTTTAGAAGAGCTACTCGACGAGTTGAGAGCCCCAGACTCATCGAGTCGAAATGATATTGGACGCGGGTTTTAAGCCATCTACTCGACGAGTTGAGACCTTTAACTCGGCGAGTAGGTATGCCAGCATGAAACCCTAATTTCAGGGTTTTGCACCCTATTTAAGCATCTTAATCCTTACCTTGTGGCCTCATTTCAGCCTCCAAGTCCCAAACCCTAATCCGCAGAACCCTAGACCTCTGTGTGAGCTTGTGAGCCATTCTTGAGTGAACTTTGTGCATTTGAAGCTTGTGAAGAAGAGAAGAAGCTTGGATATTCAGAAGGAAGCTAGTAGATCCAGAAGCAACTTCTCATCCTCTTCATTTTCTGGTAATCAAGTCTCAACCTTGCTTAGTAGCTTGTTAGATCTCTTCTTTGTCACTTTATGGGGTTTTTGGTTCAAGAAACTTGGTCCTTGGGAAATGGACGTCCCAAGTGACCTACCTTTCAGATCGAAGGGGTTTCAAGGCATAAAGGTGCAAACTTTATGACCATGGAGGCCCCATGCAAGTTGTAAGGTGTTATTGTGACCTTTTAAGCCCTAAAAGGACGTGCATGGAAGGAAAGTTAGGAGCTTTACGCTTCCAAATGATGTCTAAGGCCTAGATCTATGTTAGTATGCTTTAGCTTGGAGTATGATGGCATTTAGGCCATGATCTATGTTCTAGAGAGCTAGGGTTTGAGCTAAACCCATTAAGAAGGACTAATAATGGGTAAAGTTGGAAACTTTACCCTTGAAAGGGTATTTCTAGTAAGTGGATGAAGTATGGAGTTTGGATATGAAGAGTAGGGGCTTAATCCCTTAAGATGGCCCAAACAGAATGAAGAACTCGTCGAGTCCATAGAGGAACTCGACGAGTTTAATCGTGTTGTCCCGATTCTGTACCAGATAGAACTCGACGATTCAAGGGGATGACTCAGCGAGTTGGATCATGATTCCAGGATTTCTGAGTTATAAAACTCGGCGAGTTGATAGGTCAACTCGGCGAGTTGAGTCAGTCAGAATGTTGACTTTGACCAGGGGTAAAATGGTCAATTTACCCTTAAAAGGATTATTAGTTTTTGACTAAGTGATTATCGTGATAATGATAGTTGGGGAGTCGTTGGATCAGCCATCAGAGATTCCTCTCACTTGACTTCATCGGCCAGCTTGAGAGGTGAGTTTCCTTCAGTAGGAACGGGTCTACGGCACCAAGGCCGGCCCGTATATGTGATATGTTTAGTAGTCGAGTCTGGGCGGGGCCCATATCTCATAGATAGCATGATATAGTACAAATTTATATGCCTAGTTATACTTGTTGTCTGTGTGATACTTGTATGTTATTCGTATGACTAGCCGAGTGTGGGCGGGGTCGGGATCTCCTAGTAGCTGAGTGTGGGCGGGGCTCGTATCTCATAGTAGCTGAGTGTGGGCGGGGCCCGTATCTCATAGTAGCTGAGTGTGGATGGGGCCCGTATCTCATTGAGTGTGGGCGGGGCCCGTATCTCCTAGTTGCATGTTATGTGTATGGTATGTGGTAGCTTGGGGAGCCTCACTAAGCTTCATCCTTACAGTTTACAGTTTTGGTTTCAAGTACTTCCGATAGCAAGGGGAAGAGCTCAGGATGATCGCGGTGCACACACCATTTGTTTAGCCTGGAATGTTTTTGCTATGATATGTTAGACAGATTTTTATGATATTTTGAGATACATGACCTATGGTTTTATATGATGTTTGGATAATCATGTTTTATTAACGAATTAAAAATGAAATTTTTGGACTTTATTTTTGGGATGTTTCAAGTTGGTATCAGAGCCATGGTTTGAGGGATTCAGGCACACTCTCGGGTGTGTTTGAACTCAAACTAAGGACTTGCTATGAAAATGTTCAAAATAAAATCGGTTTTTTTTATCAAAAGAACTTTAAAAAGGGAAAAGAATTTCGAAAAGGGAAAAGGTGTGGTGCACGCAATCATCCGAGCTCAAGTAAGTACTCCCAAATTACCCATACAAGTTTCTATTATGATGTGATTATGAGAACAACATGCTAGATTAGGGCTAAGGATCTAGGAATGGTGCCTTGTATGCCTGTTATATATGTATGAGAACTGCATGCTAGTTTAGGACTAACGCTCTAGGAAGGATGCCTTATGTGTCTGTTGTATGAGCTTATTGAATTGTATGCTAGTACTGATTAGTCAGTAATATGATAGCCTGAGTAGGATATGCTTGATTATGGTTACTCAATGCTCGAATGTTGCTTGCCTTGTGATTTTAGGAGTTCTAGTTATCTTTAACTAGCTAGTAAACGAATATGTTAAGTTACATATTACGAGGACTAAATAATTTCAGAAGGTTAGGTTTAGCTCTATTTCGCAGCTCTCGTCTGAGTTTAACCGTTGTAGGGTAGGACCTCTCATTCGAAGATATATCTAGTCTTAGTGATATGTAATAGTATTCGCGAGCTAGTTAGGGAAAGGTAGCCGAGACTTCTTATGCAGCTGATGGCGGAGAGTGGGTTGGTGATTACCCTAGGGTAAGCCTAGGATGAGATTAGCATGAGATCAGCAATAGTAGTAGAAGGGACTTGGTGGAGTCAAGGCAGTTCTTGAGGAAAGTACGAATAGATGTGGAAGGTAGTATGGGCCCGTACTACTGAAAGCAGAGGATCCGTACTCGAATCAGAGAAGGCTGAGATGAATCCAGGGAACTTGTAGTGTGTGTGATCCCTCGAGTTATGATGAGTATTCTAATGTTTGTTATGGTGTATTTTTCAGAATGGTGACGTTACGCACTAGGCCAGTGGGCACTTCAGGCACTGGAGAGGGACCAGGCTCGGGCTCTAGGGCCGAGCAGCTAGATGAGCAGACGAAAGGGTTCATTTCGTATGAGATCACGCCCAGTATTCTGGATCAGACGCATGTGATCTTCGGCATGATCAAGGATGGTATTTTAGAGATTTTGGATGAGAGACTGAGTGCATTCCGCACCGAGGTGGCGCCCATGATAGGGTCGCACACACTGACATTCAGGGAGTTCAGGGCTTGTGGAGCTCCCGATTACCATGGGGCTAGGGACCCCATTGCTAGCACTAGATGGTTGGCTAATGTCGCCAACACTTTCTGTACGAGCCGATGTCCTGAGGGGGACAAGGTCCGATTGGCCTCCTGTCTTCTAAAGGACATGGCACGCGACTGGTGGGAGGAGATCATACGAGCCATTGGATATGATGTAGTTCTAGATGCGATGACCTGGAGTGATTTTTCGGCCAGGTTCATGGCTGAGTTTGCACCTGTGATTGAGGTGTAGCAGCTGGCTAGGGAGTTCGAGGATCTCGAGCAGACGGCTGAGACATTGGCGGAGATCACCACCAAGTTTAGGGAGAGGGCCCTTCTCGTTCCGCAGTACGTGGCAGACGAGGAGATGAAGAAGGCCCGATATCATGAGATGTGGCGGAGTGATATCCGCTAATTTGTAAGCCGATCCAGCTGTAAGACGCTGGAGGATATGATTGCTAGGGATCATGAGAGAGAGATCGATTTAGAGATGGAGAGGAAGAGGAAGCCAGAGGTGGTGTCTAGCATGGAGGGCTCGGGCAAAAAGCCCAAGGTAGATTCCCGAGGGAAGGGCCGGCAGGGTCGAGGCCATTGCGGAAAGTGTGGTAGGATGCACGAGGGCACGTGCAGGGCGGGTAGTTCGGGCTGCTTCAAGTGCGGTCGAACTGGACATATGAGCAAGGATTGTACTGCTACCACCACCACCACAGTATCTGATCTGATTTGCTTATAGTGCAATCAGAGGGGCCACAAGAGGTCCCAGTGTCAGAGTTTAGCAGCAGCAGGGAAGGTGGCGGCACTCGCTCCTGTCACATTGAGGATTACAAACGGCCGACAGGGTCGGCAGAGGCGCCAGTGGAGAAGAGCGGAGCCTTCCAGTTGACAGTAGAGGACGCACGTGCAGCTCCTGATGTCGTTACGGGTATGTATCTTCTCCTTATCTCTTTATGTATATTGATTATTGCTTATGTTTATGTGTTTCATCATAGGATCGTTCCTTGTGAACGGTATATCTGCTCTAGTATTGTTTAATTCGGGGGCTACCCGATCTTTTGTATCGCTCGCGCTGAGCAAGCGATTTGTTGGAGCTCCGGGGGAGTTAGAATGTCCGTTGGATGTGGAGATAGCAGATGATAGGACCGTTCGGGTTGCCAGAGTTCATCGGGGGTGTACACTACAGCTGTTTGACGAGCAGTTTTCAGTAGATTTGGTCCCCATTCCCCTGCGAGGGAATAAGGTTATAGTGAGTACAGACGGGTTGATCCCCAATGGGGCAGTGATCGACTACGAGAAGCAGCTAGTGAGAGTTCGGACTCCTAGTGGGGGAGGGTTAGTGATTCAGGGCGAGAGACGCAACATGGACCGACTTTACGTTCAGCAGCGAGGGCGAGGCGCTACCTTCAGTAGGGTTGCGCATGATATGTCGCCTATGTCATGGATACCCGGGATAAGGGTAAGGCGATAGTGGATGATGTACCGGTTGTGCGAGAGTACCCGAATGTATTCCCAGAGGATTTTCGTGGGATACCTCCGGAGAGATAGGTTGAGTTCAGGATTGACCTAGTCCCTGGTGCAGCTCCGATAGCCAAGACACCATACTGGTTGGCTCCTCCCGAGATGCAGGAGTTGTCTATGCAGCTGCAAGAGCTGCTAGACAAGGGATTTATCAGGCCGAGTAGTTCGCCATGGGGAGCCCCGATCCTGTTTGTGAAGAAGAAGGATGGGTCACATCGGATGTGCATAGACTACCGGGAGCTAAATAAGCTAACAGTGAAGAACCGTTATCCCCTCCCAGGGATTGATGATTTGTTTAACCAGCTACAAGGTGCATCTTGGTTCTCCAAGATTGATCTGCGATTGGGTTATCACCAGATGTGAGTCAGGGACGATGATGTGTAGAAGACAGCTTTTAGGACTCACTATGGTCACTATGAGTTTGTGGTGATGTTGTTTGGGCTCACCAATGCTCCAGCCACGTTCATGGACCTCATGCACCACGTGTACAGACCGATGTTGGATCGGTCTGTGATAGTTTTCATTGATGACATCTTGGTTTATTCCAAGACTCAGGAGCAGCATGAGGAGCGCCTGAAGGAGGTGCTAGAGACTCTGAGGAGGGAGAGACTTTTTGCAAAGTTCTCCAAGTATGAGTTCTGGTTACGCGAGGTGCAGTTTTTGAGGCACCTTGTCAACCAGAATGGTATTCTAGTCGATCCGGCGAAGATTGAGGCCGTGATACAGTGGGAGGTTCCGAGGTCTCCAACTGAGATTTAGAATTTTCTTGGTCTAGCAGGTTATTACCGGAGATTAATCCAGGATTTCTCCAAGATTGCGGTTCCATTGACCCGACAGACCAAGAAGTCAGTGACATTCTATTGGAGGCCTGAGCAGCAAGCAGCCTTTGAGACTCTCAGATAGCGGTTATGTGAGGCACCGATTCTGACCTTGCCGGAGGGCGTCGATGACTTCGTAGTTTACTGTGACGCTTCGATCACAGGCATGGGTGCGGTATTGATGCAGCGGGGTCACGTGATAGCTTACGCTCCGAGGCAGCTGAAGCCTCACGAGGATAACTATCTGACGCATGATTTAGAGCTGGGGCTGTGGTTTTCTCCTTCAAGATTTGGCGGCAATACCTCTATGGGGTTCATTGTACCATTTACACAGACCACAAGATTTTGAGGTACCTCATGGATCAGCCGAATCTGAACATGAGACAGCGTCGGTGGTTAGATGTGGTGAAGGATTACGACTGTGAGATCCTTTACCACCCGGGAAAGGCCAACGTGGTGGCCGATGCTCTGAGCCGCAAGGCAGCGGCGGCTCCGATTCGAGATCTATGTTTGAGGATGATAGTGATTACTCCATTGCTAGAGCGGATTAGAGAGGCGCAGGTTGAGGTCCTAAAGGAAGAGCGCCAAAAGTGCAAGCGGATCGTAGGACGGGTGGCCTCATTTGATTATGATAGTCGGGGGTTGTTGACCCTGCATGGGAGGGTCTGGGTTCCATACTGGGGTGGAGTACGTCAGGTTCTGATGGATGAGGCCCACAAGTCGAGGTTCTCCATCCATCCCGGGGCGACGAAGATGTATCGGGATCTTTGCCCTGATTACTGGTGGCCCTGCATGAAGCGGGATGTAGCATGGTATGTAGAGAGGTGCTTGACCTGTAGGAAGGTCAAGGCCGATCACCAGTGACCCCACAACAAGATGCAGCCGTTGGACATTCCCGTGTGGAAATAGGAAGATATCATGGATTTTATCACCAAGCTTCCCAAGACCGCACGTGGAGTAGATTCGATATGGGTCATCATGGATCGGTTGACCAAGAGTGCTCATTTTATCCCGATCCAGGAGAGTATTTCAGCCGAGAAGCTGGCTGAGATCTACATGCGTGACATAGTGGCACGTCATGGAGTGCCTGTCTCGGTGGTGTCAAACCGAGATGTCTGTTTCACTTCCCGATTTTGGAAGCGGTTTCACGAAGAGATGGGTACTCGTCTTCACTTCAGCACCGCTTTGCACCCTCAGACAGATGGACATAGCGAGAGGACGATTCAGACTCTCGAGGACATACTGCGCGCATGTCTGCTGGACTTCGGAGGCAGTTGGGATACGTATCTTCCGTTAGCGGAATTTTCGTATAACAACAGTTACCACTCTAGCATACATCGACCTCCTTTCGAGATGCTCTATAGGAGGAAGTGTAGGACTCCAATCTGTTGGGGCGACATCGGTCAGAGAGTCATGGGGAGTACTGAGGTAGTACTCAAGACCACTGAGAGGATCCAGCAGGTTCGGAGCAGGCTCCAGACTGCTCAGAGTCGGCAGAAGAGGTATGTTGACAAGAGGCGTTCAGACTTGGAGTTCCAGGTGGGCGACATGGTCCTCCTGAAGGTGTTACCTTGGAAAGGTGTCATCCGGTTCAGGAAGCGGGGCAAGCTGGGCCCCGGGTACATCGTCCCTTTCAGGGTTATAGCCCGGGTGGGCAAGGTAGCGTATCGGTTGGATCTGCCAACAGAGCTCAATCAGATCAACAACACTTTTCATGTTTCCCAGTTGCGGAAGTGCTTAGTGGATGACTTAGCGGTTGTGCCTTTAGAGGATATTGAGGTTGACGACGGCCTGAATTACATCGAGAAACCGGTAGCTATTCTCGTTAAGAAGACGAAGGAGCTAAGGAACAAGAGGGTTAAGTTGGTAAAGATACAATGGCAGCACCGCAAGGGTTCATAGTGGACTTGGGAGCCCGGGGAGGAGATGAGGGAGCGCTACCCAGAGTTGTTTCCCGATGCAGCAGACTTCGAGGACGAAGTCTGAGACAAGTGGGGGAGAATTGTAACGCCTGATTCCTGGTACATATTTATTTATAATTTATTCATTTTAGAAGAGCTACTCGACTAGTTGGGAGCTTCAGACTCGTCGAGTAGAAACAAGATTAGACGCAGGTTTTAAGCCATCTACTCGACGAGTTGAGACCTTCAACTCGGCGAATAGGTCTGCCAGCATCAAACCCTAATTTCGGGGTTTTGAACCCTATTTAAGCATCTTAATCCTTACCTTGTGGCCTCATTTCCAGCCTCCAAGTCCCAAACCCTAATCCACGAAACCCTAGAGCTTTGTGTGAGCTTGTGAGCCAATCTTGAGTGAACTTTGTGCATTTGAAGCTTATGAAGAAGAGAAGAAGCTTGGAGATTCAAAAGGAAGCTAGTAGATCCAGAAGCAACTTCTCATCCTCTTCATTTTCTGGTAATCAAGTCTCAACCTTGCTTAGTAGCTTGTTAGATCTCTTCTTTGTCACTTTATGGGGTTTTTGGTTCAAGAAACTTGGTCCTTGGGAAATGGACGTCCCAAGTGACCTACCTTTCAGATCTGGGGTTTAGAAGGGGTTTCATGGCATAAATGTGAAAACTTTATGACCATGGAGGCCCCATGCAAGTTGTAAGGTGTTATTATGGCCTTTTAAGCCCTAAAAGGCCATGCATGGAAGGAAAGTTAGGAGCTTTACGTGTCCAAATGATGTCTAAGGCCTAGATCTGTGTTAGTATGCTTTAGTTTGGAGTATGATTGCATTTGGACCAAGATCTATTTTCTAGAGAGCTAGGGTTTGAGCTAAACCCATTAAGAAGGACTAATAACGGGTAAAGTTGGAAACTTTACCCTAGAAAGGGTATTTCCAGTAAGTGAATGAAGTATGGAGTTTAGATCAGAAGAGTAGGGGCTTAATCCCTTAAGATGGCCCAAACATACTGAAGAACTCGTCGAGTCCATATAGGAACTCAACGAGTTGAATTGTATTGTCCCGATTATGTACCAGATAGAACTCGACGAGTCAGGGGGATGACTCGGCGAGTTGGATCGTGATTCCAGGATTTCTGAGTTATAGAACTCGGCGAGTTTATAGGTCAACTCGGCGAGTTGAGTCAGTCAGAATGTTGACTTTGATCAGGGGTAAAATGGTGATTTTACTCGTAGAAGGATTATCAGTTTTTGACTAAGTGATTATCGTGATAATGATAGTTGGGGAGTCATTGGAGCGGCCATCATAGATTCCTCACACGTGACTTCAACAGCCAGCTTGAGAGGTGAGTTTCTTTCAGTAGGAACGGGTCTACGGCACCAAGGTCGGCCCGTATATGTGATATGTTTAGCAGTCGAGTATGGGTGGGGCTCGTATCTCATAGATAGCATGATATAGTACAGATTTATATGCCTAGTTATACTTGTTGCCTGTGTGATACTTGTATGTTATTCGCATGATTAGCCGAGTGTGGGCGGGGCCCGAATCTCCTAGTAGCTGAGTGTGGGCGGGGCCCGTATCTCATAGTAGCTGAGTGTGGATGGGGCCCGTATCTTATAGTAGTTGAGTGTGGGCAGGGCCCGTATCTCATAGTAGCTGAGTGTGGGTGGGGCTCGTATCTCATTGAGCGTAGGCGGGGGCCGTATCTCCTAGTTGCATGTTATGTGTATGGTATATGGTAGGTTGGGGAGACTCACTAAGATTCGTACTTACAGTTTACAGTTTTGGTTTCAGGTACTTTTGGTAGCAAGGGGAAAAGCTCGGGATGATCGCGGTGCACACACCATTTGTTTAGCCTGGGATGTTTTTACTCTGATATGTTAGACAGATTTTTATGATATTTTGAGATATATGACCTATGGTTTTATATGATGTTTGGATAATCATGTTTTATTAATGAATTAAAAATGAAAATTTTGGATCGTATTTTTGGGATGTTTCATGGTGGGTTGAGGCGGTCCTGTTTTGTGATGTAGGCCAAGATACCCTATGCGGGTCAGGTGTAAGCCAAAGGCACGGAGGCTCGGGATGAGCGGTTGAGTTGAGGAGGTAGGCCAACAAACCCTGGTATTCCAAAGAACGGTCCAGATAGGCTGAAGGCCCGGTGCGACGTTCCAGTCATGCTGAAGGTTTTGTGAGCGTTCCAGATAGTCTATAGGACGGTGTGGCGTTCCAGTCAGGTTGAAGGCTATGTATGCATGTTATCGTTTGTTATGTGTATGTGGTGGTATTTTGGGGGAAACTCACTAAGCTTTATGCTTACCCAGTTGTTCATGTTTTCAGGTATCATCGGAGATTGCGGGAATGCAAAGGCGGGACTATACACAGTCATCAACAACATTAATGATTTTGTGTTTTCTACAATACTTCGATTTTAATAAATGTTATTTGGAATAAATAGTTTTCTTAAATAATGGGTTTACAAATTGAGAAGTTTTACCTTAATAAAAATGAAAATTTTTGGTTGTGAAAATGGAATGTTACATTACGAAATTTTATCTAATTAGGGAAGTGCTGCTGAATTTGGTGTTCTCTCTTTGCATAGGTCATGGGAGAGAAAAATAGAAGTGAAATATGATCAATTGGCAGGCTTGGTTCGTCAAAAGAAAAGGATACATTGTTGAGGCGTTTCTCTTTATTTGCTTGTATCGTGATTTATAGTTCAAGAAAGAAATAATGAACTCTTTTTGGTTGCATCTCTATAATCAAGGAAGCATGTAATCTTGATGACAAAGCTATCAGTTTATCATATGACCTAAGACAAGAGCATGGACTTTTCTTTTCCTAGAAATGATGAAAAGTCTTCAGGGGTATTTTGTCTTACTGGAAAAAGTTGTGCAAGCAATAAATATAAAGGGAAATGATGTGCAGTATCGGTTTGTGGTATCTGATGGTGACAAGAGCATAAAATGAAAGTACAAGATTGCAGCATGTGATATGTACCAAAGTAAATAAAGATTCATGTGTGTCATCATTCATCTTGAAAAGAAGAAAAAGTTGGTAGCCCTAACTCGTCGAGCAGACTGTCTCTGTAACGCTCTGTTCCTGGTACGCATTTAATCTATTAAAGTATTCATTTTGTAAGAGCTACTCGACGAGTTGGTAGCCCTAACTCGTCGAGTATATGTCATCTTGGTCGCGGGGTTTAAATGGTCTACTCGACGAGTCGAAGCCTGGACTCGACGCGTAGGTCCATCAGGAGGAAACCCTAATCTTTAGGGTTTGCACCCTATTTAAACATCATATCTGGCCTCCACCCCAGCCTCTATAACCTCCAAACCCTAATCTCGAAACCCTAATACACCTTGAATGATATTGAGCTAGTTCTTGCTATTTTGAGTGTTATTTGTGCCTTTTGAAGCTTGTGGAAGAAGAAGAAGATATAAGGCTCAAAAGGGAAGAAGTAGATCCAGGAGCTACATTCCATTTACTGCATTTTCTGGTAATCAAGTCCCTAACTTGATCTTTCTTCTCTTAGATCTATTTGTTTGCATTTTTGAAGGATTTGGTTCAAGAACCTTAGCCCTTGGGATTGGGACGTTCCAAGTGATTGACATCTAAGTTCTGGAGTCTAGGAAGGGTTCCATGGCATAAAGTTGCAAACTTTATGACCATGGAGACCCCATGCAAGCTTATATGCAAGAACATAGCCTTTTTAGCCCTAAAAGACCATGCATGGGAGGAAAGCTCGAGACTTTACATGTCCCACAGATGATAAGAGCCTAGATCTAGTATATTGTGCTTTGTTTATGGTATTATGGCTTGTGGACCAAGATTTATGTCTTAAGGAAGTTAGGGTTTGGGTTAAACCCATTAGGAAGGACTAAGGACGGGTAAAGTTGGAAACTTTTGTTGGATTAATGGCTAAGTCCATAACTATAATTGGTAAGACTTGACCCGACCCGGCATGGTCCATTTGGGTTGCATGGCATCATGCATTTGGATAGACTATAATGAGAGAAATAACACTTAAGGTTGGTTAATATATTATAAGTTCTAATATATTAATAAGGTTATTTAATTAGTATTGATCAAGAATTAATTTGGAATTAATTAAGTGATCAAAAGGAGACTAATTAAATATATGGGTTGATTGTGTAAATCATTCATTCTTATATATGTGGGCTTGTGATCCAAGATTCCTTATGTTGGACTAAGTCCATGGGGTGACCCATGGATACTCCATGGAGGTTAAAATCCCTGGAGCATAAGGAATGGGTAAAGTTATGAGTTACATGGTGTAACCCTAATAGCCACCATATAAAAGAATCCCATGGCTCAAGAAATCGAGCACTAATGTGTGAGTGTGAGGGCTAGACGATTTCAAGGAGTGTTCAAGTTTCTCTCAAGTTATTCCAAGTGTATTTGGTGTTGTGTGAACCATTTGAGGTGTCACACTTGGGGCACTAGGCACTCAAGCTTCATGAAGACATTCTACATCAAAGAGGTATGTATTCTATCTTGTTATATTTATTATTTTGTATGCTAGATTAGGATAATACCTTGGATGTTCATAATTGTATGTATAATAGAGAAAACATAGATCCAAGCTATTTAGGGTTGCATGTACACTTAGGAGTGTTAGAATGCTCATAACCCAACAGTGGTATCAGAGCCTAGGCTTGTTTTCTTGTTATACTTGCAAAAGTAGCTGAAAAATCGAGTTGGATGCATATATTCGATTGTTTTGGCTGGAATTGGACTAGGAACATTACCCTAAGATGTTTTTGGACTTATAAACTTGTTTTTGATGTGGTAATGTTCATGCTAATCCAATTTCTAAGATAATTGTCATAATTTCAAGATTTGTATTAGTTTGTATGTTCATGCTAATTTCTTGAAGATTGATGATTTGAATTATCTTGTTCGTATGAGGTTCTTAGATTAATAAAAAAGTTGTGTGAAATAGTTGTTTTCAATCCATTTTAATCTAAGAGTTGATTCCAAAGTGTGTTTTTGTAACTTGTCCTCAAGTTATATGAAAAGTCACATTTAAGAATCATAAAACTCATAAAAGTTGGCAAAGGTTACAAAATGAAGAGTCTAGTTCTAATTAAATGGTTTTATGACTCCATAACTTGTCCTCAAGTTATGGAGGTTCAAGAGTCTCTTCATTAAATTAAAAAAAAAAAAGTGTAACCTTAATTAGTTCTATAAGTTACAATAAAAAAAAGTTATTTTTTTATTAATTAGTTTAAAGTCTTCCATAACTTGTCCTCAAGTTATAGAAATTGAAGAGTTTTTTTTTTTTTTTTAATTAAAACTACTTTAAACTCATAAGTTATGGAATTAATTAGTTTTGAATAGTTTCAAAACTTGCCCTCAAGTTTTGGAATTTGAAAAGTTTTCACTTATGAATACTTTAATTCCAAGTTAGCCCTTAGAATTTTAAAAGTTAAAATTCAACCCTTATACTTTATAATATTATAAGTTAATAATATTTATATATATGTATAAGAGTAAAGTCAGTCTTACCGTTAGTAGGCCTCATTCACGAAGCCGGTCTATAAGGGGGTATAAGGTTACTGCCTATAAAATGGCAGTTTAATGGGTGTCCACTCTCACCCACCGCTTCCTTGACTGGTGGAGGGTCGTTAGCCGAACGGGTAGGACGAGGACTATAATTCTCCTTTCATTAAAAGTATTAATGATAAATACTAAGTAACTATTAATACCCAATCTTAGTTACTTAGGAAAATGTGAATTTGGTGCTAACCCATGAAATTACACTTTGCACTTTGTTTAAACCATTAGTGGAGCGTGTGTGGTTAACCGGCACACTAACCTGGATTTAACAAGGTAGGAAAAGGGTAACTTAATGTTTATCATAGTATCGGTGGAGCGCGTGTGGTTAACCAGCACATCGATTAATGGGTAAATTATTAAGGGTACCAAGTATATTTGCATGGTTATTCACACCTTGTTTTGTGATCCTCGGCATCCCAGTCACAAAACCTGAAGGGCACACTCGAGATTGAAACATGCCATTGAAAAGTTCAATGAATCTCAAAAGATCTAGGAGTTTCAAATCCAATTAAAAGCCTAATAAATTATTTCGTTTTTCATGGTGGAAATTGGTGAATCGTCATTCACCTACCTTCAAATATTTTATAGCCTGGATTACGGCATCCCTCTTCCAAGTTATAAAATAGTGTGTTGGGTCCTAGCCTTAATATTTCATATTGGGTGTTATATTAAGGACTTTGAATCAACTATCTTGAATATCTCCCAAAAGATGTCTAGCTCAGACATCTATGATCTTCCCAAATCTCTTGGAACTTTACTTCCTCCACCTCCTCCAATTATTCTCCCTAACCCACAAGTTCAAGGTCACTCAAACCCTATTGGCAAGGCAAGGTCTAGATGTGATCACATCTTGGAGATGAAGTCACATATTGACAAGCCGGGAGAGTTGGGTGTCAAAGTCTTGAGAAAGTTGGTGGTTCAATCACTTTCTAAGTCACATATTAAGTTCCTTTGGGACTCCTATGAAACAGACTATGACAAGACCCTTAATGATCTTATCTATTTGCTTAGTACTGCTGAATCAGCAATGATTTGGAAGTCTAGTAAAGCAAATCTGATTAGTAGATGAACTTCCTAAAACCTTCAATGGACATTGACAATGGTAACATTGGATACCCAGAAAAAGCATTCTCTTCCCAATGGAAAGGGATTGGCCATAGTCAACCCGGTTGACCAAATGGTAAAGAGAAAGGCTAAGTCTGAGATAGTCCCATTACCAAAGAGTCCATATGTTTATCTTGCCAAAGGAAGGGGTATTGATTGCGAAGCTGCCTATTTACCTGAAAGATCATAAGGTTGATCAAGTCAAGAAGTTTGACTCTTCTTCAGGTAAAAGTCCACTATCTAACTCTGTTAATTTTCTATTATGAGATTCTCATTACATGATGTGACTGGGTCACATGTTCATGCTTTAAGAATCAAAGAAAAGTGAAGAAACTTAAAGGAAGTACATGTTGATTCTGATCACGAAGATGGATTTCGATCACATGGTTTGGTGATCAGAATTTTTGAAGCTGTTACTTAGGAGTTATGATATATTGCTTAGGAATAAATAACAACAAGTTTTTCATATGCATTTGCACTGTAAGGATAAGTTTTTTCCGCAAAGTTTTGAAATAAAATAAAAGGTTTTAATTTTATATTTATTTTAAATATCCCTACAAGTGGCATTTGTGAAAAATCGTTGTTTATATGATTCCATTGATAGCAATATTAAGGAAAAAAATGGACTTGATTCTTTCATTGGTGGTAGTGTCTAAATTTACCAAATAAGGAAAGATTCTCATCACCCAAGTTTCAGTTGGATAGAAACTTGGAATCATGCAAGTTGTATAGTATGATAAACGAGAATTTTCATCTTTGGAAAATTAAGACTAATTCCTTGTCCACATGTATATGTGAGTCAAGTAAAGGACTAAGGGATCGAGTACACATTCTTGTGCACTGGTCAAGTCCACCACAAAAGATCAAGAAGACTATTCGTCATGATTTACTTAAGTTCAGTAAATATCGTCATTCACCTACCTTCAAATATTTTATAGCTTGGATTACGGCATCCCTCTTCTAAGTTATAAAATAGTTTGTTGGGTCCTAGCCTTAATATTTCATATTGGGTGTCATATTAAGGACTTTAAATCAACTATCTTGAATATCTCCCAAAAAGATGTCTGGTCTAGACATTTATGATCTTCCCAAATCTCTTGAAACAAGCTTTCCTAAATGAAGATGATGTCCCATGGATATCATACTTCTTTCACCTCCTCCAATTATTCTCCCTAACCCACAAGTTCCTAAAAAGTTTAAGGTCACTCAAGCCCTATTGGCAAGGCAAGGTCTAGGTGTGATCACATCTTGGAGATGTAGTCACATATTGACAAGCCGGGAGAGTTGGGTGTCAAAGTCTTGAGAAAGTTGGTGGCTCAACTACTTTCTAAGTCACATAGTGAGTTCTTTTGGGAATCCTATGAAACAGACTAAGACAAGACCCTTAATGATCTTATCTGTTTGCTAAGATCAACTTCCTAAAACGCTATGGACATTGACAATGATGACATTAGATATCCAGTAAAGCTCTCTCTTCCCAATGGAAAGGGATCGGCTATAGTCAACTCGGTTGACCCAATGGTAAAGAGAGAGGCGAAGTCTGAGATAGTCCCATTATCAAGGGTCCATAGGTAACTATTGCCAAAGGAAGGGGCATTGGTTACGAAGCTGCCAAATTTACCTAAGGATGTTAAAGTCAATAAGTTTGGCTCTACTTCAGGTAAAGTCCATTGTCTAACTCTATTAAGTACATGCTGATTCTGATCGCGAAGATGGATTTCAATCGCATGGTTCGGTGATCAGAATTTTGGGCTATTACTTAAGAGTTATGATATTTATATTGCTTAGGAATAGATAACAACAAGGTTTTCATATGGATTGTAAGGATAAGTTTTTCCGCAAAGTTTTAAAATAAAAGAAAAACGTTTTGATTTTATTTATTTTAAGTATCCTTACAATGGCATTTGTGAAAAGTTGTTGCTTATAAGATTCCATTGATAGCAATATTGGAAAAATGGATTTGATTCTTTCGGTTGTGGTAGTGTCTAATATTACCAAATAAGGAAAGATTCTCATCACCCAAGGTTCAATTGGACCGAAACTTGGAATCATGCAAGTTGTATAGTATGATGAATGAGAACTTTCAGCTTGGAAAATTAAGACTAATTCCTTATGTGAATAAGGAAAGGACTAAGGGATCGAGTACACATTCTTGTGCACTGGTCAAGTCCACCACAAAAGATCAAGAAGACTATTCGTCATGATTTACTTAAGTTCAGTAAATATGGTTATACTTATAAGTTTAAGTATAAGTCTGTAGCATTGGAGAAGTTTCAATGTGAGACAGAACGAATAAGAAGAATCAAAGTATGGCAGAAAGATAAAAGTTTCTCAAATCTGAAAAGATGGGAGAGTACTTTAGTATCATGTTTTGTGATCATCTTAATGATTAAGGAACCACATCACAACTGGTCTTCTAAGGACATCTTAGTGCATTCTTATGACTAAGAAGAGGAGTCATGAATTGTTGGAATGGTTAAATCAAGAAGATGATTCATACTTCGTTCCAAAACAAGTCTTAGAGTCATACTCCAAGATTGTAAGTTGAGTGACATATCTTAAAGAAAGGTTTAAAACACTTGTCAAATGTAAGAGTAAAAGTGTCCTACTCTTGTACATTTGAAATTGGTAAGTTGTGATGTTTTGGATAAAACAAAGACCAACTTAGGCCAATTGTGTGAAGTGTTTGTCTTGATTAGAATCCACACTATCTCTTGAATATTTGACAAGAAAGTCTTATAGGTCAAGAAGACAGTGGGAGTATAAAAGATCATGAAATAGTTTCAAGAACTAATCAAGAATAAAACCTGTATTTCATCACTAGCACACGACTAGAGGTTTATAACCTATCGTGTTGACATTTCTGTGCCCATTCCAGTTAAAGTTGGCTTTGCATATGAGTTCTGAGAGTTCTCAGTTGGTTGCATAACAACTTGGAAGCAATGGCAGACCCTTGAGCTGCCAGGTGGTAAGAAATTAAGATTGAGTTCAGTCCATATGTGTTTGGATTTGTCATTATCCTTGTCTTGTGACTATGGTTTTGATGATTCACATGGATAAGAACACATACACCATAAAATCTAAGGGTCATAAGGTTTCTCTCCGATTCATGAAAATGATGGTGAGGAAACACTTCCACCAAGTAGATTTGAAGCAGATGGCAAAAGGTCTAAACAATTGAGACTATGATTACGGCATCCCTTTTCATAGTTCTGAAATTGTTTAGACACACATGCATTCTATCTAAGGAAAGGTGTATGATTTTGATAAAGTCTTATCAACCCAATCTCGTCTCAGAAATCTGAACTTTGGTAAGAAAGTCAAAAAAGTATTGATTTCTAGAAGTCCAGCTGATTTCTGAGTACATGTCAAAGCTAGTGGAAGCATAAGTGTTATGCTAATAATCATCATGTTAGTGGGAGCATGATAATTATGATAAAGGTTGCAAGTTAGCAATGTTAATTAAAGAAAACAAAAGTTTCAATTTGTGGAGTTGCAGGGGTTGAAAAGTTGTTTTTGCTATAATTAAGGGAGAGGAAATTATACTTCATTTCAATTCTAAAAGCTTAGATTGAGGTTTTAATCATCTTTAGTCAAGGATATATATGAATTTTGTGTTGGAATGACTCAACATAAGGAAATTCTATATATGGGTCTATTATTTGCGTTCTAAAATTAGATTATGATTACGGCATCCCTTTTCATAATCTGAATTATGAGAACTTGGCAAATAGAAATATTGTAGCAAAAGGATTGGTCTAGTATCATGTCTTTATGTCAGACATCATGAATCGTGTCCCATATGCTTCAGATATAGGATCGATTGCATGTGCTATAATATTCATTCTTTCTAAAAATTTCCAAATGCCTGAGGCATTAAGAAGGGAAAAGGTCTAGAATTGGATATGACTAAAATGATTAAGCAATTGTCGAGGACAATCTGAGGTTTACCAAAGATTGGTTGCTCATGGACAGTTGGAAGTATAGTGCTAATTTTGGAAGGACCATATTGACATATTCTGAAAAGAGGCATCTCTTATTCAGAAGTGATAGTTAAAATGAGAATATGGAGTTATCTCCATGGGTGGAAGTTATCTGTGTAAGATTAGAAAACTTAATGCAAGAAGGATGTTTCCAAGGAGCTGATCTCCTTTGGAATGCTCTGTAATGATTGTTGTCAAGTCTTTCTGACTTCGTGCATAATCATTAAGAGGATCAATGCATATAAGTTTAGAATCTAACAGATTTCAGTAAATGGCATGAATTTGGAATTCTTGCATTTGCAGTAAGGATTTGGGACTGTGAAAAGAGGATCATTGGAGTGATGTTCAATTGATTTATTTTACAAAGTAAAGATCATAGACAAACATAGTATGCATACTTGGTGTATGGCATGACTAGTGTTTAGAAAACATAGTGTACATGCTTGGAGCATGGGACAACTATTGTTTTAAATTCAAGTATAAAGTTGATAAAACCGAAACAATGAATAATGAGTAATCAGTATGGTGATAAATAAAAGTGTTTATTTATATTCATAGGGTTTGATACCATATTTGATTCATTTATTCTTGTGTTTCACTTTGCATGTTTTGACTTCCAGAATAACTAAGTCGCTCTTCCTGAATGATTAAGTTATTCAAACCATCCACAGTCGGTCATATGTTGGAAGTAGATATGAATCAAGACTGTCATGGGTTGGTTTGTAGAGGTCCAAGTTGGTGGACAAAGTGGTGCTACAACACTCATGAGTGCTCATAAGTTCTGAGTATTGGATTCAACCCGCGCTCATTTGAATCACTTCATGGATTTTATCACGAGTGATCATGAGACGATAATATCTTATATTCTTCAAACCTAGAGATATGAGTTGTTACTATGAGTTGGTTATACATTGATTGCACGAAAACGCATTGGTAACTCGATGTTATAAAATGTGCCTTTGTGTATGATTCAACAAGTAGTAGAACAAGCCATATGAGTCGAAGTTTATCCATTCCTTTTACCTTCGGGATAAAAGTGATATATGTGGGCCCCTCGATGATTTAAAGATGATACATGTGAGTGCTTGGCCAAGCCAGGACTGATTTGATTTGTTCAATCAGTCAGTCATCATGAATCGAAAATCGGGAAACAACAAATGGACAGAGAGAATGATTGATAATCCATGTCTCAGTCCATATGATATCTAGAATGGAGGAATATATGATCCCTTATCTAATGGAAAAGTCATTGACAAAGGTCAGAGTTCATCGACAAGGTCAGAGTTCGACAGAAGCTTTTGAGAGCTACGATTGCTGATCGGTTCCTGAAGTCATACGCAATAATAGTTTTAGACTTATCCAAGTGGGAGACTGTTGGATTAATGTCTAAGTCCATAACTATAATTGGTAAGACTTGACCCGACCCGGCATGGTCCATTTGGGTTGCATGGCATCATGCATTTGGATAGACTATAATGAGAGAAATAACACTTAAGGTTGGTTAATATATTATAAGTTCTAATATATTAATAAGGTTATTTAATTAGTATTGATCAAGAATTAATTTGGAATTAATTAAGTGATCAAAAGGAGACTAATTAAATATATGGGTTGATTGTGTAAATCATTCATTCTTATATATGTGGGCTTGTGATCCAAGATTCCTTATGTTGGACTAAGTCCATGGGGTGACCCATGGATACTCCATGGAGGTTAAAATCCATGGAGCATAAGGAATGGGTAAAGTTATGAGTTACATGGTGTAACCCTAATAGCCACCATATAAAAGAATCCCATGGCTCAAGAAATCGAGCACTAATGTGTGAGTGTGAGGGCTAGACGATTTCAAGGAGTGTTCAAGTTTCTCTCAAGTTATTCCAAGTGTATTTGGTGTTGTGTGAACCATTTGAGGTGTCACACTTGGGGCACTAGGCACTCAAGCTTCATGAAGACATTCTACATCAAAGAGGTATGTATTCTATCTTGTTATATTTATTATTTTGTATGCTAGATTAGGATAATACCTTGGATGTTCATAATTGTATGTATAATAGAGAAAACATAGATCCAAGGTATTTAGGGTTGCATGTACACTTAGGAGTGTTAGAATGCTCATAACCCAACAAATTTACCCTTAAGAGTGTATTTCCAGTATGAAGATAAAGTTTGGAACATAGATCTGAATGGTAGAAGCTTAATCCATTGAGATGGCTCAATCAGACAGGTTAACTCGACGAGTTGAAGCGGGTTGTCCCGATTATTATGACAACAAGAAATCGACGAGTCTGCTAAGGGACTCGACGAGTTGACTCAGTTGACCACGAGTTTAAGCATTCATGGACTCGCCGAGTTGGAGATAACTCGACGTGTTGGGTTGACTAGGAGTTGACCTTGACTTTGACTTTGACCCGGGGTAAAATGGTTATTTTACCCTAAGGAGGATTAGCAGATTCGGACTAAGTGTTATTATGGAAATGATAGTCGGAGAGTCTCCGGAGCAATAGACACGGATTCCTCACTCGAGTCTTCAGCAGTCAGTCTTGCGACATGAGTTTCCTTCAGTAGGAACGGGTCTACGGCACCAAGGCCGACCCGTATATGTGATATGTTAGTAGCTGAGTGTGGGCGGGGCCCAAATCTCGTAGCATCCTAGAGTGGGCGGGGCCCAATTCTCATAGTATTATTTGAGTATAGATATGTGATTGTTTGGTAGATATACTTGTTGTCTGTGTGATACTTGTATGCATGTTAGTAGTGGAGTGTGGGCGGGGCCCGAATATCCTATACAGCGGAGTG
The DNA here is from genome assembly GCF_052849685.1 of Lactuca virosa. NCBI lineage: Eukaryota > Viridiplantae > Streptophyta > Magnoliopsida > Asterales > Asteraceae > Lactuca > Lactuca virosa. The sequence goes on from NC_136427.1 coordinate 269,384,085, forward strand.
TGGGCGGGGACCGAATCTCCTAGACAGCAAAGTGTGGGCGGGGCCCGAATCTCCTAGACAGTGGAGTGTGGGCGGGGCCCGAATCTCCTATACAGCGGAGTGTGGGTGGGGCCCAAATCTCCTAGACAGCGGAGTGTGGGCGCTACCCGTATCTCTTAGTTGCATGATATTTGTATGGTATGTGGTAGTCTGGGGAACTCACTAAGCTTCGTGCTTATAGTTTTTTAGTTTTGGTTTCAGGTACTTCCACTAGCAAGGGGAAGGGCTCGGGATGATCGCATGGCACACACCACAGCTTTAGCTTGGGATGTTTAGACTCTGATATTTTCATATGATTTTCATACAATATTTTGACACGATGATTTGAGATACATGATTATGGTTTTCTTTATGATGATGGATGACGTATGGTTTCATTATAAATGATTTTATAAAGAAATTTTTGGCCTATATTTTTTGGATGTTTCAAGTTGGTATCAGAGCCTTCGTTTGAGGGATTCAGGCACGCTCTCGGGTGTGTCTAAACTCAAACTAGGGAATTGGTATGAAAATTTTTATAACAAAATCATTTTTTTGAAAAGAATTTTGAAAAGAGAAAAGAACTTTGAAAAAGAGAAAAGGGTGTGGTGCATGCAATCAGCCGAGCTCAAGTAAGTACTCCCAAATTACCTATACAGGCTTATGTTATGTTATGATTATCAGCTTTATGAGAACAACATGCTAGATTAGGACTAAGGATCTAGGAAGGATGCCTTATGTGCCTATTATATGTGTATCAGCTTTATGAGAATTACATGCTAGTTTAGGACTAAGGATCTAGGAAGGATGCCTTATGTGCCTGTTATATGTATCTCAGCTTTATGAACTGCATGCTAGTACAGATTAGTCAGGGATAGCCTGAAAGAGATATGCTTGATTATGTTTACTCGATGCTCGAATGCTGCTTGCTTTGTGCTTTTAGGAGTTCTAGTTATCTTTTACTAACTAGTAAACAAATATGTGAAGTTACATATTGTGAGGACTAAATAATTTCAGAAGGTTAGGTTTAGCCTTATTTCGCAGCTCTAGTTTGAGTCTAACCGTTGTAGGGTAGAACCTATCATTTGAAGAATTATCTAGTCTTAGTGATATGTAATAGTATTTTCGAGCTAGTTAGGGGGAGATAGCAGGGACTTCTTATGCAACTGATGGCGGAGAGTGGGTTGGTGGTTACCCTACGGCAAGCCTAGGAAGAGTTTAGTATGAGATCAGCAGTAATAGCAGAAGGGACTTGGTGGAGTCGAGGCAGTTCTTGAGGAAAGTACGGATAGATGTGGAAGGTAGTATGGGCCTGTACTACTGAAAGCAGAGGATCCGTAATCGAATCAAGGAAGGCTGAGATGAATCCAGGAAACTTGTAGTATGTTAGATCCCTCGAGATATGATGAGTATAATGATGTTTGTTATGGTGTATTTTCAGTATGGTGGTTCTACGCACTAGGCCAGTGGGCACTTCAGGCAGTGGTGAGGGATCTAGCTTGGGCTCTGGAACCAGGCAGTTGGATGAGCAGACGAGGGAGTTTATTTCGTATGAGGTTACACGCAGCATTCTAGAGCAAACTTCTGTGATATTTGGATCCGTCAAGGAGGGTATTTTAGAGCTTCTGGATGAGAAGCTGAGCGCTTTCCGCACTAAGATATCGGCAATGATGGGGTCGCGCACACTTCCCTTCCGGGTGTTCAGAGCATGTGGAGCTCCCGACTATCATGGGGCTCGGGACCCCATTGCTAGCAGCAGGTGGTTGGCTGATGTCGCCAACGCGTTCCACACCAGCAGATGTCCCGAGGGGGACAAGGTTAGGCTTGCATCCTGTATTCTGAAGGACAGGGCACGTGACTGGTGGGAGGAGGTTGGGAGAGCTATTGGTGATGATACAGTGTTGGATGCGATGACCTGGGGTGATTTCACGATCAGGTTCAGGGCCGAGTTCGCACCTGTTATTGAGGTGCATTAGCTTGCTAGGGAGTTCCAGGATCTCCGACAGATGACTGAGACGGTGGCGAAGATTACCGCCAAGTTCAGGGAGAGGGCCCTTCTCGTTCCGCAGTACGTGGCGGACGAGGAAATGAAAAAGACCCGATACCATGAGATGCTGTGGAGTGATATCAGACAGTTTGTGAGCCGATCCAGCTGCAAGACGCTGGAGGATATGATAGCGATGGCTCCTGAGAGGGAGATTGATTTGGAGATGGAGAGGAAGAAGAAGCCAGCGGCAGTGTCTGGCACAGGGGGCTCGGGAAAAAAGCCCAAGGTAGATTCCCGAGGGAAGGGCCAGCAGGGCCGAGGCCGTTGTGGAAAGTACGGAAGGGGGCATGAAGGGCCTTGTAGGGCAGGTAGTTCGGGCTGCTTCAAGTGCGGCCGAACTGGACATACCATGACAACATTTGACCTGATTTGCTTTCATTGCAATCAGAGGGGATACAAGAAGTCCCAGTGTCCGAGTCTAGCATCTGTAGGACAGGTGGTGGCACCCGCTCCTACCACTATGAGGATTACAGACGGCCGTCAGGGCTTGGCAGAGGCGCCAGCGGCGAAGATCAGAGCCTTCCAGTTGACAGAAGAGGAGGCACGTGCAGCCCCTGATGTGGTTACGAGTATGTATCTTCTTCGTTATCTCTTTATTATTTCTAATTATTACTCATGTTTGTGTGTTTGTCTATAGGATCGTTCTTAGTGAACGACATATCATCTATGGTACTGTTTGATTCGGGGGCTACCCGATCTTTTGTGTCGTTCGCACTTAGCAAGCGATTTAGTAGAGCTCCAGGGGAGCTGGATTGCCCACTTGATGTGGAGATAGTCGATGATAGGACCGTCAGGGATGCGAGGGTTCATAAAGGATGTACGCTACAGTTATTCGATCAGCAGTTTTCAGTGGATCTGGTTCCTATTCCCTACTTGGGAATAAGGTTATAGTGGGTATGGATTGGTTGAGCTCCAATGGGGCAGTAATTGACTGCGAGCAGCAGCTAGTGAGGGTTCGTACTCCTAGTAAGGGAGAGCTAGTGATTCAGGGCGAGAGGCCACGGAGTGGACCGATTTTATGTTCAGCGGCGAGGGCGAGGCGCCACCTTCAGCAGGGTTGCACAGGACACGTCGCCTATGTCATGGATACCCAGGATAAGGGTAAGGCGACAGTTGATGATGTACCGGTAGTGTGAGAGTACCTGGACGTATTCCCGGAGGATTTACCTGGGGTACCTTCGGAGAGATAGGTTGTGTTTAGGATTGACCTGGTCCCTGGTGCGACTCCAATAGCCAAAGCACCATATCGGTTGGCTCCTCCCGAGATGCAGGAGTTGTCTACGTAGCTGCAAAAGCTGCTAGACAAGGGTTTCATCAGGCCGAGCAGTTCACCATGGGGAGCCCCAATCCTGTTTGTGAAGAAGAAGGATGGGGCACATCATATGTGCATAGACTACCAGGAGCTGAACAAGGTAACGGTGAAGAACCGTTACCCACTTCCGAGGATAGATGATTTATTTGACCAGCTTCAGGGAGCATCTTGGTTATCCAAGATTGATCTACGGTCAGGATATCACCAGATGCGAGTCAGGGATGATGATGTGCAGAATACAGCTTTTAGGACTCGCTATGGTCATTATGAGTTTGTGGTGATGCCGTTTGGGCTCACCAATGCTCCAGCCGCGTTCATGGACCTCATGAACCGCGTGTGCAGACCGATGTTGGATCGGTCTGTAATAGTTTTCATTGATGACATCTTGGTTTACTCCAAGACTCAGGAGCAGCATGAGGAGCACCTGAGGAAGGTGTTGGAGACACTGAGGAGGGAGAGACTTTTTGCAAAGTTGTCCAAGTGTGATTTCTGGTTGCACGAGGTGCAGTTCCTTGTGCATCTTGTCAACCAGAAGGGTATTCTGGTCGATCCGGCCAAGATAGAGGCTGTGATGCAGTGGGTGATTCCGAGGTCTCCAACTGAGATTCGGAGTTTCCTGGGTCTGGCAGGGTATTACAGGAGATTTATTCAGGACTTCTCCAAGATTGCAGTTCCGTTGACCCGACTGACCAATAAGTCGGTAGTTTTTAGTTGGGGACCTGAGCAGCATACAGCCTTTGAGATGCTTAGGCAACGATTGTGCGAGGCTCCGATTCTCAATTTGCCAGAGGGTGTAGATGATTTCGCAGTTTACTGTTATGCTTCGATCACAGGCATGGGAGCAGTATTGATGCAGCGGGATCATGTGATAGCTTATGCCTCGAGACAGTTGAAGCGTCATGAGGCTAACTATCCGACGCACGATTTAGAGTTGGGGATGTGGTGTTCGCCCTCAAGATTTGGCGGCATTACCTCAATGGGGTCCGCTGTACCATTTATATGGATCACAAGAGCTTGAGATACCTTATGGATCAGATGAATCTGAAATGAGGCAGCGTCGGTGGTTAGATGTGGTTAAGGATTACGATTGTGAGATCCTTTACCACCCAGGCAAGGCCAACGTAGTGGCCGACGCCCTGAGCCGCAAGGCGGTAGTGGCCCCGATCCGAGACATCTGTCTGAGGATGACGGTGATTACTCCACTACTGCAACAGATCCGAGAGGTGCAGGTTGAGGGCCTGAAGGAGGAGCGCCGGAAGTGCGAGCGGATTATAGGCCAAATGGCCTCCTTCGATTATGACAGCCGTGGGTTCTTGACCCTACATGGGAGGGTCTGGGTACCGTACTGGGGCGGAGTACGGTAGATACTGATGGACGAGGCCCATAAGTCCAGGTTCTCTATCCACCCTGGGGCGACGAAGATGAACAGAGATCTTCGACCCGATTACTGGTGGCCCTGCATGAAGCGTGACGTAGCCTGGTATGTAGAGAGATGCTTGACCTGCAGGAAGGTCAAGGCAGAGCACCAGAGGCCTCATGGCAAGATGTAGCCGTTATACATCCCCGTGTGGAAGTGGGAGGACATTGCTATGGATTTTATCACTAAGCTTCCCAGGACCGCACGTGGGGTTGATATAATTTGGGTCGTCATGGATCGGTTGACCAAGAGCGCCCAACTCATACCGATCCAGGAGAGCATCTCGACCGAGAAGTTAGCCAAGATTTATGTTCGAGAGGTAGTGGCACGTCATGGAGTCCCCGTCTCGGTGGTGTCAGACCGAGATGTCCGTTTTACTTCCAGATTTTGGAAGCGGTTTCATGACGAGATGGGTACTCGTCTCCACTTCAGCACCGCTTTCCACCCCAAACGGACGGACAGAGCGAGAGGATGATTCAGACTCTCGAGGAAATGCTTCGCGCATGTGTTTTGGATTTCGGTGGCAGTTGGGATACGTATCTTCCGCTAGCGGAATTTTCGTATAACAACAGTTACCATGCCAGTATAGACCGGCCTCCCTTCGAGATGCTCTTTGAGAGGAAGTGTAGGATCCCAATATGTTGGGATGAGGTCGGTCAGAGGGTCATGGGGAGTACGGAGGTAGTACTCAAGACCACCGAGCGGATCCAGCAGGTACGGAGCAGGCTCCAGACCGCTCAGAGTCGGCAGAAGAGTTACACCGACAAGCGGCGTTTAGATTTGGAGTTTCGGGAGGGCGACATGGTTCTACTGAAGGTGTCGCCCTGGAAGGGTGTCATACGACTTTGGAAACGGGGCAAGCTAGGCCCCAGGTATATCGGCCCCTTCCGAGTCATAGCTCGGGTGGGCAAGGTAGCGTACAGACTAGATCTTCCTGTCGAGCTCAGCCAGATCCACAGCACTTTCCATGTTTCCCAGTTACGGAAGTACTTGGTGGATGATTCAACAGTGGTACCCCTTGAGGATATTCAGGTTGATGACAGCCTGAACTACATTGAGAAACTAGTGGCGATTCTAGATCGCAAGACGAATGAGCTAAGAGGGTTAAGTTAGTGAAGGTGCAGTGGCAGCACCGTAAGGGTTCAGAGTGGACATGGGAGACCGAGGAGGAGATGAAGGAGCACTACCCAGAGTTGTTTTCAGATGCAGAAGACTTCGAGGACGAAGACTAAAACAAGTGGGGGAGAATTGTAACACCCCGTTCCTAGTACACATTTAATCTATTAAAGTATTCATTTTGTAAGAGCTACTCGACGAGTTGGTAGCCCTAACTCGTCGAGTAGATGCCAACTTGGTCGCGGGGTTTAAATGGTCTACTCGACAAGTCGAAGCCTGGACTCGACGAGTAGGTCCATCAGGAGGAAACCCTAATCTTTAGGGTTTTCACCATATTTAAACATCATATCTGGCCTCCACCCCAACCTCTATCACCTCCAAACCCTAATCTCGAAACCCTAATACACCTTGAGTGATTTTGAGCTAGTTCTTGCCATTTTGAGTGTTATTTGTGCCTTTTGAAGCTTGTGGAAGAAGAAGAAGATAGAAGTCTCAAAGGGGAAGAAGTAGATCCAGGAGCTACACTCCATTTACTGCATTTTCTGGTAATCAAGTCCCTAACTTGATCTTTCTTCTCTTAGATCTATTTGTTTGCATTTTTGAAGGATTTGGTTCAAGAACCTTAGCCCTTGGGATTGGGACGTTCCAAGTGATTGACATCTCAGATCTGGAGTCTAGGAAGGGTTCCATGGCATAAAGGTGCAAACTTTATGACCATGGAGACCCCATCCAAGCTTATATGCAAGAACATGGCATTTTTAGCCCTAAAAGACCATGCATAGGAGGAAAGCTCGAGACTTTACGTGTCCCACAGATGATAAGAGCCTAGATCTAGTATATTGTGCTTTAGTTTATGGTATTATGGCTTGTGGACCAAGATTTATGTCTTAAGGAAGTTAGGGTTTGGGTTAAACCCATTAGGAAGGACTAAGGACGGGTAAAGTTGGAAACTTTACCTTTAAGAGTGTATTTCCAGTATGAAGATAAAGTTTGGAACATAGATCTGAATGGTAGGATCTTAATCCACTGAGATGGCTCAATCAGACAAGGGAACTCGGCGAGTCCAGGGAAGGACTCGACGAGTTGAAGCGGGTTGTTCCGATTATTATGACAGCAAGAACTCGACGAGTCTGCTAAGGGACTCGACGAGTTGACTCAGTTGACCACGAGTTTAAGCATTCATGGACTCACCGAGTTGGGAGATAACTCGACGAGTTAGGATTACTGGGAGTTGACCTTGACTTTTACTTTGACTTTGAACAGGGGTAAAATGGTCATTTTACCCTAAGGAGGATTAGAAGATTCCGATTAAGTGTTATTATGGAATTGATAGCCGGAGAGTCGCTGGAGAAGCAGAGAGGGATTCCTCACTCGAGTTTCCAGCAGTCAGTCTTGCGAGGTGAGTTTCCTTCAGTAGGAACGTGTCTACGGCACCAAGACCGGCCCGTATATGTGATATGTTAGTAGTTGAGTGTGGGCAGGGCCCGAATCTCGTAGCAGCCTAGAGTGGGCGGGGCCCGATTCTCATAGTATTATTTGAGTATAGATATGTGATTGTTTGGTAGATATACTTGTTGTCTGTGTGATACTTGTATGCATGTTAGTAGTGGAGTGTGGGCGGGGCCCGAATCTCCTATACAACGGAGTGTGGGCGGAGCCCGAATCTCCTAGACAGTTGAGTGTGGGCGGGGCCCGAATCTCCTAGACAGCGGAGTGTGGGCGGGGCCCAAATCTCCATGAGAGTGGGTGGGGCCCGTAACTCCTAGTTACATGATATTTGTATGGTATGTGGTAGTTTGGGGAACTCACTAAACTTCGTGCTTACAGTTTTCAGTTTTGGTTTCAGGTACTTCCACTAGCAAGGGGAAGAGCTCGGGATGATCGCATGGCACACACCGCAGCTTCATCCTTGGATGTTTAGACTCTGATATTTTCATATGATTTTGATACAGTATTTTGACACGATGATTTGAGATACACGAGTATGGTTTTCTTTATGATGATGGGTGACGTATGGTTTCATTATAAATGATTTTAAAAAGAAATTTTTGGCCTATATTTTTTGGATGTTTCAGTCTCGTGGTTAAAATCAAAAGAAAAAGGTTCTCAAAGGTTAAGTTGCAGCATATATATTTTTATGTCAGAATAAATGTTTTGAGTGAGCCAAAAGGTGCATCGTATAAGCAATATAGTATTCGTTGGGTATAGAGACCTTAGTAAATTGCCTTTAAAGGACACATTGATGATGTTGTTGTTTCTGGGGATAATGACTTGATAGGGTAAGATACTTTTTGAAATGTACACATTTAGTCCTTATTCTTTTTTTTTGTAAAATAAACCCTTATACTTTATTAATATGTACACATTAGGTCATTTTCACCGGATTCTACAGGTTTTGCTGACGTGGAAGGGTTTATTTGCTGACCGGAAGGAAGAGAGACGAGAAAGAGAAGGGTCGCCGCCCTTTTCTTGTTGCTGGAGGATCACCCACCTCCGGTGACTAAGCTAATTAATTGTTATTTAGTGCCACTTGTGCTTCCACATCAGCAAAACCTGTAGAATCCGGTGAAAATGACCTAATGTGTACATATTAATAAAGTATAAGGGTTTATTTTATAAAAAAAAAAGAATAAGGACTAAATGTGTACAATTCAAAAAGTATATTACCCTATCAAGTCATTTTCCCTAAAAGAAAATTCGTATATGACCGGTATACCGGGTATAGCCGGTCACAATGATTGCATTGTTACAAAAAATAAAGTATAAGGGTTTATTTTACAAAAAAAAAGAATAATGACTAAATATGTACATTTCAAAAGATATCTTACCCTATCAAGTCATTATCCATTGTTTCTGACAACTTTTTTTGCCAACTTTTTGTTTCACTATAAAAGGAACTCAAATTAACTGCTAGTCTCGATATATGGTTGTCTCCAAACAAGGACATATCATGTTGGATTTCTCTTTCGTGTGACTTCAATTAATTGGTGAGTGAGTGTAACCAGGTGGTTTCAATCTAAAGACTAGTTGGAGGTTAAAAGAACTAAAAGATGACTCATATGAGCATTAAAGGACAAAGAAAGGACAAGCTTTAAAAGCCTGGAATAATCATTCGTGTAGGAAAGTTAAACTCATAAGCAATCCTATGAAAAGTGGAATAACGTGGGTTTTCACAAAAGTTGCAGTGAAGTTACGGGTTGTATCAGTTTTCCGGGCATAACCAAAGCTCAAGGGTAATTTCATCCATTGTGACAACAAGAAAAGCATAGCACACGAAAATAGAAATCAAAGGGAGCCCAATCACGTAAATCGTGGATCTGTAAATGGTCATGACTTGGTTAATTTATTTTATTTTTAGTTTATCAACATAAAATATATTTTTTTTAAAAAGAAAAAAAATTGTTTAAAAATAATAATAATAATAATAATAAATATTTTTATATAGTTTTAAGTTAGTTTTTATGTTGATTAACTCTTTTCTAATTAATTTTATTTAATTTTAATTTGTTTAAATTTTTGTCTCTAATGCTTATTTTATTTTTCTAAGATATGTTTTAAAGATTAAAAAAAATAAATAAATAAATAAAAAATAAAAATAAAAATAATTTGTTTTTCTAAAAGTCTTTAAGTCGTTTTATTACCTTTTATTTTTTTTTAATTATGTCTAGTTGTACATTTATTTTAAGTCATATACAAAAGCTATAATAATTGTCTTTCTATTTAAATAAAAAATAAAATATGAAATTTGTTTTTTAAAAGCTTTAATTAGTTTTATTTTTAGTTAAATCTATAAACACAAAAAATAATAATAAGTTTTAATAACTTGTCTTGTAAGTTTTAAATTTATTTCGTTCTAGTTTGCTTAATTATTCTTTTAAATCTAAAAATCCAAAAATAATAGTGTGCGGGTGTTCCAAGCAAGGTGTTTCAAGTGTATATTTTCTAACAGATTGATAGAAATATAAAGGGGGGGGGGGGAATGCTTGCAACAACGAAGGAATAAATGATATGGAGTCAAATCAGCAGCTACGAGGGACAAATTTAACGTTCTGTCTGGTGTTCAAATTATCTATGAACATTAGAATTTATTTACCTCCTAAATCTCCTAACAATTATATTTTTATTGTGTCTTCAAAGTTTCTTGATCTCATGCATTGATTTGAAGTTAAACAAGAGATAACATTGATGCTTGATCATGTGATGTATTTAGACAGTTTTAAGTGGGTATTGGCGACGGTCTACCAAATGTGTCAATACACATCTGGTTCATGATTTGCAAATGCATTGCATCACTTTAGTGGAATTGTCGAGAAATGTCATAATGATCATACATTGTGTTTACAAGGTGTTGCAAACAATTAAACCACATGCGTAGAGGGAGAAATTAAGGTTGACAAAGGCAAATGAGCTCAAATTAACAAGCGGGTAGAAATGGTTTTTGAAGTTGAGACATATGCTTCATTTGGTTTGGTCTCTTGTGATAATATCATTGTATCTTTCATGATTTGACTGTGTCATTTCATAAGCCAAGTATGTAACTTGTGACAAATCAATGTCCCTGGAATAAATGTTGTTGTATATGCCTTAAGTCTCGTGTCTTCTAGAAGTTAATGACCTAATGAGACTTCACTTCAGAAGTCTTTAACCCAACAGGTCATGATTTTATTTGTTGAGACTAAATGAGCCATCCATATTTTGTGTTGAATCTAATAGCAAGGTCTATTCTTCAACAAAGAGATATTGCCTGGTCACAAATGAAAATTCATATAAGGCAATGATGTTATCCCCTCTCTTAGCCAATCTTTTTTCTCATGTCCTTGACCTCCTAGACTGAGGTATAACATGGTACATTTATGAATTGACGGTGGATATACTCCAAGATTTTAACTACTCCTCTCACAATTTTTCTTTATAAGAACTTGATGATTTGAGATACCACACACCGATAAAAGTTCAAAATTCTGTGTCGATGGTTAGTCTATGTATCGTAGGCTATCACATGCACCAAACCATTCTTGCCCTTATCATTCTTCTTAAAAGTTTTATGATTTAGTGTCGTATACCAGACACCAATGAGAACTTGAAAATTTTGTGCCGATGGATATATCATGTACAGTGATATATACACGCACCTATCAACTCTCGCCCTTTTTCTTCTACTATAAGAAGTTAATGATTCATCGTTTAAAACCATATGCCGATGAGACTTTGCAATTTTGTGTAAATTATCTACTATTGCAACAACACAATAATGTGATATACCTATCTTATCCTCTAACTTTTTTTGATGTTTTCTTTTTATTTCAGGTTACTTGCTGTCTTCTTAAAAAAAATAAAAAAGAGGGCAATACTTATTGATGCTGTCAAACATGGGGAGAAATGTCCAGTTCTCCTACGTTGTTACTTGATCATTCCTTGAATAACAGACACTATTGAAAGAAGAAGGTTATTAATCTCAGTGGGAAAAAACTCAGATGTTGTTTATCTGAGGGGGAGCAAAATTTAAGGGGGGGGGGGGGGGGGGCAGACATCAACTTTCTACTTCAGATGCAGTTATTCATTCATTGTTTTATTCTTTATTACTTTAGTTTTGACATCATCAAATAGGGGAGATTGTTGGGTCACACATTCATATATAGATTTGATGATGCAAAATATATACATAGTTAGTTAGTTAATTTGAAGATATGATTATGGAGGTTTATATGTCGAAGACTGAAGAACATCCCCTGATGACTGAAAGACCCTGAAGACTCTATCAGCACCAAAGACATGAAGACACCACCTACTGAAGACTGATCATTGTGTCCAGACGTTGATGGTTATAAACTGATGACACACTGATCAGGTGATATGCTAATGAAACTCGTTGATGGTACTATTTGTTGAAGCTGAAGTTGACACTGAAGCTAAAGTTGATCTCCAGGCGCTGACGTTGATGCCCTGATCAACGAGACTCCCTGAAGATGATGCTCTAATTACTCGCGTCTAAATCTTACCTACCTATATTCTCGTCTGGGTACACTGAACTCCTACTTCGGTGTACAGAATGTCATGGTCAGAATGCATAGTAGAGTAGGAAAAGATATCGAAGACCAAAGCCCTGAACCTCAACATCCGCATATGGACGGACATGCGCTATCGGTCATACCAACAATTGAACCAGTTACGATGGCAAGAGTTCAAGTTGTGATTCAGGCAATGTTTTCTGAACATATGGAGAAGATTAAATATCTAATTCGAGAGGATATGAAAGAACCCACTACACCGGTTATAGAACAAGTGTTAAATGAAGGTCGGTCCAAGGAAGGAGATTACAACAGGAATGTAGAATCGTTGAAGGTTCGGAAGGACGAATAAAAGAAAAAGGTTGATATAGATGGATGAAAGTATGAAGACTTCTTGGCATCCCAACCACCAAGACTTTATGGATAACGAACACCAGTAGCAGTCATCGATTGGATCTATGAAACGGAGACAGTGTTCGAGAGCTGTGACTGCGGAAACCAATGGAAAACAATCTTCGCAACCATACAACTAAAGAATGGAGTATTAAGTTGGTGGAAGCAGCTAACTAACTCTATGCCGAAAGAAGAAGCAAGGAAGATATCATGGGAGAACTTCGTTGTGCAATTGAAGGCAGAGTACTGCTCGGAGAGAAACCTTCTAGAGATTCAAATGAATTCCAAAACCTGAAGAAAGAAGAGATGAGCGTCAGAGAGTACGCTACACCTTTTCTGAAAAGATGGAATTAGTCCCTTATCTAGTTCCTACTGAACTCTCCAAGATAGAGAAGTTTTCTAATGGATTACAAACGAATTTCGGTCCTTTGGTCAAAAGCGCAAACACCTTGGAATCAGCCGTCCAAATTGCCAGGTCCTTGGAATACATAGTTGAAAGGAAAATCACCATCAAGTAAGAAGTTTGAGAGAAGAGGAAGGGTAAGAATTTTCGAAACCCAATTAGAGGGGAATATTCCCAAAATGTAACCCTAATGGCGATGAAGCATTATGGTGCGAAAGATGCAAAAATAAGCATTTTGGACGATGCACATAGGCTATAACCTACTACAGGTGTGGAAAAACTGGTCACTATGATAACCGGTGTGCAGCCGCTTATATGGCATGTTTCAAATGTAAGGAAGTTAGGCATTTCGAGGAGGATTGCCCAAATAAGAAAGAAGTGGCATGAACATTTCAAAAGACTCTGAAAATAGTAAAGAAAGAAGCATATGACGCTTCAGGAAGTTAGGGGTAGGAATCTACCAACCTAAATTCAACTTATGGAGTAGTCATCTTATATAGTAGCTGGATGTGAAGCCTAAGAGGCATAATGTATGAATAATTGTTGTAGTCATTTTCGTAGTTATAAAATTTCTAATTCTGTTACATCTCTATGTAACATTAAGAAATTATGATTTCATGATAATGGTTTGGTTAAGAATAAATTCTAGTATAGTGTGCTTGTAAGCAGGACACTACACGAGGAAGAATTTATACCCAAAGTTGGAAAATATAATTGCGGTTGAAGACACACATGGAAGATATCATAGTAGAGTCTAGGAAATGTGTTGTATATGATTACTTGGGCACATCTATATGTGTTAAATTGATTTTGTGATCTTAGGAAATAGTAACTTGGGAAAACTGCGAGACAACTTTTGGGATGAGTATAAGTAGGTGTGGAATGTAGTATGGGCCCATAGTACAGGAATCATGTGACTCATACCTAGATCAGGAGGAGTCACAAGGTTATTAAAACACTAGTAATTGAATTTGTTCTTATTCATTTCCATCATTACCTTTGTTTCGGGTATGATTTCTATTCTGAACCTAGTGGTCAAAGCAAATTGAGTCCGACTAATCTACGAAGTAAGTTCGTGATAACGTCAGACTTTAAATTGAAGGAAGAGATAGTCGAAGTGATCGATAGAAGTATCGCAATTTTCGGAAGTGCTACATGATAGAATGTGATTGTATCACATTAGAACATGAAGGAAGGTATCATTCGTGTTAAGTGTCTAACTCAAAAAGACCTGAGTCTAACCGTTGTATAATCAATGAGGGGTCGTTAAGGACATAACCCATTGGTCTGTTACAATAGTCAAAGTAAGGACCTTATTTTAGCCTAAGAAAGAGCAAGAGCTTCCAGTAAAAAACGAATCTAGAAAGAAGAATAGATGCAACACAGTTAGTGGTCAAGAAGTCTAAGAGTTAGAAACTCAATAGAAAAGACATAAGAGTTACGATTACCACCTAGTATGGAAAGGTAACATGTGGAGTCATTATACAAGCCATGTTTTGTTGATGATTTCGGGACGTAATCATCCCAAGGGGGAGATATTTGTAACGCCCGCAAATTCAGGCTAGTCAATTTATAGATAATAAGCATAAAAATGACTTTTTGATAGAAGATTTTTGGAAAAATAATCTTAACAAAAGTTTAGTATATGTGACAAGGATTTCATACATATAAATAACACTAAAATCTGACTCCGTAAGAGGGAGTTATGATTTTTCTAAGTTTCAGCGCAGTAGTATATGACTCAGAAACCGAAGTAGAGATCGGTTGATTGTTAGAAAAACCAATCTAAAAGAGAGTTGAAGATCTCGACCATATGGTTCTGTCAATATAAAGACAGTCGAGAACGGATATCATATGAGAAAGTTCTGAATTTTTAACAGACTTTAACAGTCTAAGCGTGTTAAAAATATAGGTTTAAAAGATAAAAGTCAAAATTAGCCAACAGAGTCTAAATGAAAATTGTAGATCTCTTCAATAGCTATGCATGAATATAAAAAATGTCGGAAATGGAGTTCGTATGAAGAAGATACGAGCATCTAAAGTTTTCCAAGAAGCGTCACACGCAGGTGGGTTGCACAGCGCCCACCTTCTAGAAGGTGGGGCGTGGACCAACATATTTACAACACGTGGTAGAAAAACGGGAGGAGCAACGTCTCAGGTGTGCGCAGCGCGTAATTGTGCTATAAATAGGCTTCGGGTGCTCATTTGCTTCCTCACTCCCCATCCTCCTCTCTATCAAATTCCTCTTCATTTTAGCCTATTTCCCTTAGTTTTAGTCTGCGGCAGAGCCCTACGGCCCCTTAAGTATTCAGCTAAGTAGTAGTCATCCAGTAGGAGCCCTGCGAGTGTGATTTCCAGACATTGGTCAGGAAGAATCTCTGTAAGTTAAGCTACACTCTATCACTTTCAGTGTAACTTATATTTATGGTTATAAGTCGTTATTATGAACCTGTAAATAAGATTTATCAGTAATTCCATGTTGTTATACTAATTGATCTACTTATAGGAGAGATGTCTAGAATGGACATATTGGCTTCGTTGTTGGATTTCAGAAAAGTTATTATGTCGAAATGATCCTGCCTCCCAATGGTCATGTTTGGTTGATCCTTACTTGGTAGATCTTGATGTAGACATCGGGATTAGTGAGAATCTAGACTATTATTAGTCTCCAAGATCATTAGACTAAAACTCTATATTAATATTACTTAGGTCACGTCAAGGAATATCTAAGGTGTTAGGCGAAACTCTGCCCAGATCACCTGTCACCCACCTAAGTCATGTGAGTGCATAGTACCTTTCACGAATTATGTGCTTCCTGCTTGAATTATATGTTAGGATATATATATTATTATATATATATTAAGATTGTGAAAAATTTTAACAGTAAAGTGGCTGATGGGTTGGCAAAAGTAGTCCCTGTTTATTTGTCTATTGTCAATTGTGTTTGGGCTTTCATGTCCGTCAAAAATGCCCCACTTCTTTCTTCAAATTACAATTTGCTCCCTTTAGGTTTCTGTGAAAATCTTATATCTGGGTCGGTGTACTGGACAGACGTTCGACACGTGTTCTCTTACTGGAAATTTCCACCGCCTCTCCGACCAAATCTCTTTATATTCTCTTTCCAGGGTTGATTGGTATACATGTGTTCTGTCTCTCCTCTATCTTCGTTATCGGGGTTAACTCAACTATCCACCGCCTTAGATGAAGACCTCCAAGCTTCTTATGCCCTCTGCTCCCTCCACCATCGCCGAACCATTTTGCCGCTTGCTCTGCCTCAAATAATCTACCTTCCATCACAGAGTCGATTCTGTTGAGAGAATAAATCCATATGATCTCAAAACCTCCAGACGGCTTTCCTCGCCGCTCCACCTATCAACTGCTTCTTCTCCTTCTACTTTGATTTCCATTAGGATCGATCTCCACTTCTCGGTAGAAGTCGATTCACCACCAACAATTTCATCACTAGGCCCACGCGTCAGTCGACCGCAGCCACTCCACCGTGGTCCATCTGTGGCGACATCGCCTTCTACTTGACCATTATCGATGACCGACAGTCTTACCTCTTTCTATGAAGGTACTTCCTAATTCAAAAGAATGGTTCTCAAATTTTTGTTTCTGAATCTCAATCTTCACTTCTATAACACATGTTCTTATGTCTCCCAGGCTTATAATAAGTGTATAATTATATGATTTCTGGTAATCTGATTTCAAGTTTGTGAACCTTTGTATTACTCATCTTCTTACTCTGTCAATTTCCAAACTCCGGTTAATTTTATATCATTAACCTTGCTTTTTTTTTGAAAAGAAATGTAAATTTACATGCATATGACGTGTTCGATAAAATGTCTGAATGAAAAAAAAATTAATTGAATTTCGGAATTGGAAGATTAAGTTAGGAATCTATATAGTTTTTGGTTTTACATTTGAAAAAAATTCTTATTCATTATTAAAGGATTTACATCGGCATGAATTTAAAATAGATAAACATTCGTTTCTTCATTTGCAGTGGTAAGTTGGGGCCAGTAGAAAGGTGTATGTTTCTATTTATCTTTTGAATTTCATACATACATTTTAGGCTTTTTTCTTTAATTTCAGGTGTAGACCAAGTGTGTTGATTTAACTTTTATCAAATTATTTTTTGCTAGGCTGGATGCTTACATCTATGACTATTTGTTGCAACGGAAGATGAACACATCTGTAAAAGCTGTCATGACAAAAGGGAAGCTTGCTACAGATTTTGTAGGTATGTTGTTGAGTTGTTCTCATGTGTAGAATTCGGGCATCCTTTATAGATCTACATTATGATAACGCTTTTGATACTCCAGTAATTGGTTTATTTCTATTTCTATTGCATGATTATTCAAGCTGTAAAGGGTAATAGAAACATCAAATGATATTAAACAATCAGTCTTATGCATGACAACGCACCAACAGATATATACATGTCATAAACACGATGCATGCAATATGAAATTCAGTCTTTTTGTGTTTTCAACTATTGATGCTCCTAATGGATTTCTTTTGGAATGGTGGTCTATCTTTTGGGATATATTTATTGCAAGGACAATAAGAAATATTCTGAGGATGCTGCATCATATATAGATGTCTCTTCTCTGTAGGTTTCACTTGGTGTGAAGTTGCAAGAGGAACCCGTGAAACATTCTCATTCTATGGTTTTAGAAACTTCTCCAGCTCTTCTTGATGCCAACGGGATGACCCTTATGAAATCATCCACAAGTCATCAATGGTAAATCAATATTTTCATAAATAAAGATGTTCTTTTTTTCTTTCTCCATAGATTGGACGGGTCTTTATGTTCTGTCTTTACGTTGATTCAGCCTGTTAATACCATGCAATTCTCCAAATGTATCTTCCACTTTGTAGCAAATTGAAGGAAGACCTCAATTGAATACAGGCTATTCCCAACATTCTATAAAATCACCTTTTTATTTTTTTCGTATTCTCTCTCTTCCATGTTTGGCTCATAAGTTTCTACAAATACTAGGAAATCAAACAAGAAGTTTACTTGGGTAATACACAAAAATCCTTTCCTACAGATCATTCGTCAATTTATGGACATATAATTTTACAGTCAAGGTGTAGACTAGGTGGTGTGGGTAAGACATATTTCTTTGATTTTACTTATTTATTTTGGGTGAATTTTCATTTATGTTCCATTTCCATCCATTCAGGGTTGAATGAACGTGTTACTGGTCTTCCATTAAAGGGTTGGCCTCTGTAAGTTATCATGCCTTTTTCTTTCTTGCATTTATGTTATTATTTAGTTTGAAGGGTCAATTTGACAATTGGTATCAACATGGTTTTCAGGGAATTGACATTTTATGCTCTGCGTTGTTGGATTACCTAGAGGCAGTCAAAGTATGAAAGATGGTCCACCCACAAAAAATGATGGATTTGTATGCTCCCGGGATTTCATTGGTTAAAGAAACAATCACCTGCTTCGTGTGAGTTTTCTTTTGTGCTTTGTTTTGTAATTTTAAATGTTTAAAAGCATTGTTTTTGATTTCGTTTTTTGAAATTCGTCATTAAATTGACAGATAAATCATTTTGGAAAGTTCAATTGATCTGAAAAATAGATCGACTGATGCTGCAGTTGGACGTCTTGCAAACTATTGTTGAGGAATTCAAACAATGAAGCTATTTAAGAATGTATTTTTAATTTTAATTGTGTAAATATATGAAATAAACCTAATGTGAGGTTCTTTTTGCAGATTACAGAAGACCCTTTAATCCTCTTTCATCTCCGTCGCATGTTGCCTACACCACCAAAGCTACGTCCGTTTGTTTTTTATGCGGTGACGTCTTTGAAGCAGGTGATAGCGACATCTAGGAATCCGGGATTTTTTTTCTTGACGGATTCTTATTGAAGACTCAATTTCCTGTTTCTTTATCTACTCTGTATGCTGACTATCTACTTTATTCAGGTATCATCTTTACTGTGGGAATTATGAGCTTGCTCCATGACTGGAGGTGCTCATTTTGAGTTTTCAACTTCAAAATTGTTTGACTTCTTTATCAATTTTAATACAATTTGCAGAAAAGGAACCCTTTGGTCGCCAACATCTTTTAAAAAAAAACTAGAACAAACATATTCGAAAACCCAGGAGCCACAGGACGAGTATCCCAAAGGAAAGAAATGGTAATTTTCAATCCTCTTCCGTGACAAAAAAATAAACGTAATTTCTGAAATTAAGTTCAAGTCTTGAATGAAAAATATGACATTAATAAATGAATTTTGGTTTTAAAAAAATAATACTTGGAAAATGTTTATAACCTATGAAGAATTAAGTGAAAGGCCAAATTAGTTCATTTTGACAACTTTGAATTTCTATCAAAGTCAAACATAGAATGCAAAATCAAAATTACTTTGAATGCTCTTAATGTATGTTGGAATAGAGTTCCGATTCATAAAGTACTATTTGGTAATAAATTATAAACATAAAATAATCAAAGAATTTGAGCTTTTCAGCTTAGCGATAATGAGTTGGTAAAAGGGTATAAATTTGGCCTGTTTTCAAGTGATATTTCATTTGATGATAAATCGTCGTGGATTTTATTATTGTTCTTGATTTTTTGGTCATAAATATGGTGTATTTTACAGATAGGGTGGTCAAAAAGTAGACAACTACTTTGGTAAAAATGTGATTCTGCGTATCACTGATTTTCGTTGGTCTCCTTTTCATCCTATTTTTGCATTCTTTGTACGTGAACAAGGTGGTGGACATCAACATGCTACAGTAAGTTCTTTTTCAAGTTTGCAACATTTTTAATTTTTTGCTAAATTTGAAACTAATACTATCATTTTCTTTATTACGGACCACTAAATACAACTACTCATTTTTAATAATTATTTATTTTAATATTGCATGTCACATGGAAGCATTTGTATAAATGCAGTAAATAGCAACATACTTTGAATTTCATGTTTTTTTTTCTTTTTCTTTTGATATTTTTCTCCAACAACCTAACTACATTGCCATTAGGTGCATTTTCTATTTTTTATACTAAAATGCCCTAAATAGCAATGTACTTTGAAGTTGTACCTATTTTTTTTCTGTTTTTTTACATTGCAATTTGTTGAGTTTTCCATTTTTTTAGCTTATAAATGTAGTAAATAGTCCGTAAAACTTACGCATGCCCAGAGAGGGTAATTTTTCATGATCACTATGAAGGCCACTTTCGGTTTACGCAGAATATTCCTTACCTATTCACCCATTGTCGTTACAAATAAATATATTGAATTTTACTTGGATCCTTCTTTTTTTTGTTTATTGGAGCTTATTCTAAAAAATAGACAAATCCATGCTTTTTTCGAAGGTTTTGTCATAGTGAATCATCTTCCTACCGTTTATGGTTATCAAAATGAAAGTCCATTGTCCTTTCACTGTACCAAATGACAAAAATAACATTATGTTGCCTTTTTCATCAACACCAACATACTAGGTAACACAAAATACATAGTGCTATTTTTTAACATGCTTCATTTACAATTTCATGGAACGGCCAATCATCAAGCTTTTTTAAATGAACTGTTGGTGGTTGTTATCAGATAGATACATCAAGTGTAGATGATTTAAATGTACCAAAAACATTGATCAAAAATATCCTTACTATTTAACTGCACCAAACATGTAAATGCATTGACCAAATATATAATGTTTACTGTTAGGAGTAATTTTAGTCTTTTCATGCTCACTGTTGGTTTAACAACCAACAAAATTGCCATTTTTTCTGACCTTTGTTGATATTGATACATTCAAATTTGTTACTTGACTTTTGCAGATCATAATTCGATATCAAGGTCACTCCCTTATTTCAATAAGATGGAAACCAGAAGAAATTCAAATTTTAGAAAATTATAATGCAAGAATGGGCACATATGTTTTTTTGTTGTACTATTACTTTTGGAGTTGGAATCACCATACATCAGATTGGTTTAAATATAAATATTATTGATTCACGTACAATTAAGTTTTGTTTTTAGAAATAACCAAAAGTTTTCCTAATTATAGCAATGTACATCGAAAGTATAATGTTATAACAGAAAACCAACACCTTCGGTCCCGCACAACGCGCGGGAAACCTTCTAGTATATATATATATATATATATATATATATATATATATATAACGTGCTATGTGCGAGCCAGATATGGTTATATTTTATGTTAAGATAAACGGATAATATTATATAATAATATTAAAAGTAGAATTGTTGAGAAGATAAATGAATAATAATACCTAATACTCTTATGGAATAGATATGCACTAAGATAGGTTAGTGTCACCCAAGAATAGAGTTGGTAATAAGAGTTGGTTTCAGGCACTGTTAATCATGGGTGGAGATAGTAGGCGGCTGCCGTATGCTTTGCCCACTTTAATCTCCTTTAAAACATCAAAGTATAATATATATATATATATATATATATATATATATATATAAAGAATGAGCCTATCATTTATTTAAAGCTAACGTCTGTTGTTTTTTTTTTTGGTGATGCTAAAGCTTTCCCAGTATCTTTTTAAAAGTTCAATTATTATACAGGAAAGTAACGCACTAGACTACTCGATTAAAATTGAGACCCACAACTAGAATTTCATCGACGTCACCCTACTTATTTTAATTATTGATTACTTCCATTTATTTTAATTGGTTTTTATTAATATCTCTTTTAATTGCCGATTAACCGGTAAAGTAAGTAACTTTTTATCTGCATTTGTGATCTAGTTTCAATTAGCCAATATAGTATCTGACTCCTATTTAAACGATTTATTCTTTATCATTTTATTTTCAATTTTTCCACTATCATCCAAGACCTTTGTCGGGCACAATTAAGCACCCCTTATCTTCAAATCCTGGCTCCGCCTCTGACTGTAATATACTCTAGGGATGAACTTAGACTTATTGAAGATACCTACTTTAATTAAGTGGATATTAGGTAGTCTCATTAGGAGAATGTGCATAACCTAGGAATAGAGAGTAAAGTTATGTTCCATGAAACTATCATGTGTCGATGTACAGTAGCTCCGTACGGGATGACCAGAAATGGTGGGTCCCGATCAGGAAACTATTAGTGGTATGTGTAAGTCCCGAATTCTCCTACGTATCAATCGGATTCACTTTGATGGTGTAGAATCTCAATCAAAGTGTATAATGCAAGATATAAGATGAATAAGAACAAGATAATTAATCTTCAATGCACACGATATATTGATTAATCGTCCGGTACATAAGATTTCGATTACACACGGTTTTCTCTTGTTTTCTCTCTAGATCTCGTTCTAAGCATGTGGCAGCCCCTTGAACGTCCAACACACATATCTACGCTAAAATAAAACTATTTATACCTAGACCTAATAACCAAGACCAAGCCCAAAACCCAAACAAGCCAACATTAAGCGTAACCAAAATCACATGTGATTTCGACCCAAACAACACCAAAACATGGTGTTTTCGGTCCTAGACCAAGAACTCTAATATCTTATCAAAAACAAAGTATAAACCAAAATTTATGACCTAACAATCTCCCCCTTTGTTTATAGCTTTCTTTTCACTAAGAATAAACCATAATTTAGTCCTAACAATCTCCCCCTTGGTTTATTGCTTTCTTTTCTTTTCAGTCTTCGCTTTGTGCTTGGCTTCAGCTTTTATCTTTGATATCTTCACAACTTCAAGATGAACATATGAATTTCTACATGAATGACTTTATCTTGAACAGTTGGACTTCCTTCAAA
The DNA here is from genome assembly GCF_052849685.1 of Lactuca virosa. NCBI lineage: Eukaryota > Viridiplantae > Streptophyta > Magnoliopsida > Asterales > Asteraceae > Lactuca > Lactuca virosa. The sequence continues at coordinate 269,406,555 of NC_136427.1, forward strand.
GATTTGACCTTAAATGCACATTTGTGTAGGGGCTTCTTGTAAAAGTTCTTGAAAATCAGCACTTTCAGCTTTGAGAAACTTCAAAGATAATAACAGAGAGACCGATTCTTCTAGATCACTTCAGCAGGTTCATAGATAGCATCAAATTGATTGAAGAGACTTCAATACAATCTGTCACATAACTTCAAGTACAGCTTCACCTTGCATCTGGGGTTGAAAAATTGAATGTTAAAAAATAATCTTCACTTCTTGTTCCTTCGAATGAGTATTCTTTAACAATCACCGTTGCGCCTTGAAAAGTAATCATGACTAAAAAGTCCATGTGGATCACAGAACCATAAAGACCTTTCTCATCACAGTTGTTCAAGGACCCATCATTGGCTCAGAAGGAGACTACTCGCAGTATCTGTGTGAACACGGAGGAACGCACTGGGATTTGTTAAGTATCGAAGAACTACACGTGGCCTTTTTGATGTTAGCCCCTGCATATCCTAGATCATAGACCTCGATGCAATTTTTCAAGTTAAACAAGTTAACTTGGCCCTTGGCGAGACGTTCAGCGATAACTGTTTCCTTGTTGGGTGAATCGCCCTGGTGTCGTGACAGTTCTTAGGTAAAGAAAGCTGACAAGACCAATTTGACAATCTGTATAGTTTCAGACTTCCAATTCCTTAAATACGATAATTCTTAGAAAGAAACTTCCTAACTGACATTTTGTATAGTGTCACACCAGGTATGAACCATTATCCGTCAATTTCATGGGTGAAAATAACTACAAACATTAAAATGTGCACCGTCAATTCAGATAGATGGATTTTGGATTTTGGGTTTCACTTAGAATCATGGTGATAATGACTTCCAAGATCATAAGCACAAAATTTTTGGTAACCGTCAGCCGAGTTGTGTTATACTCGAACCTCAAGGGGTACCGGTACGTGGAATTGATTTAATACATAAAGTTTAGATATGGGTGAAGAATGGTTGGGTGTTTCACATTAGTCATGGTGAAAATGACTTTTGATCATTAACATTTGATGTGAAGACTCCTATTAAGACTGATATATGTCTCAATATGAAAGAGTCTATCACTCGCATTTGAATCCTTCGTCAATTTTTTTCCAAGTTTCTTCTCCTTGCTCAGAAAATTTCGATACAATCTCCTTGAGTCTCTTCTTCTTAAGAATTCACATTTCAAGATAAAAGAAATTTTGAGATAAAAAAAAGTAAAAATAAACTTAGCACACAATAGAAATAACTAAGAAAATAAAATTAAAATTAAAAATACTCAAAAGCAAAAATAAAATATATATATTTTTTAATTCTCTGAAAAGGAAATAAAACAAAAATAAACATATTTTTGGATTTTTAAATTTATGTTTTTTTTTAAATTTTTTATTTCTCCCCCTAAATTTGTGCATATAAAAAAAATATGAACGAATTCAAGAAAATCAGAAATAAAATGCAAAATGTACAAAACAAGAACTTTTGGGATCAAAGTTGTCAGGCAATTTAACTTGCCCTTTATCACTAAATCTCATATCACTTCCCAAGAATACTTACGAGAGAAAATATATATTTTTTATTATTTTAATTTTTGATTCCCCCCCCCCCCCTAAATTTGTGCATGGGAAAGAAATAGAATAAATGCGCAAATTTAAACAAACAAAAAATAAAAATTTGTCTTTGAAACGAATCATTTGAATAAAACTCAGGAGTATTGAAAGAATGCAAACCGTAAGTCAGCACTTGAAGATGCATCCAGATGACTTGATAACAGCAAGCAAATGCAGTAACGTCTTCATCCTTAGTTGTGTTTCAATTTCGGAACAGATCCAAAAATTCTTCACATCGTTAAGTACGATCCCCATTTGTGATCCTCTTCTTCTTCCTTTCCCGTAAAAGACACATACCCTCAATTTAAGTTCTGAATGTTGTACAGTTGAGAGATGTCTCATATCATGTGCTTGGAACAGCCACTATCAACAAACTGAAGTCTGATGATATTCCTCCATAGTTGCTCCAACACAGAGTGCGGGATTAGTTGGTCTTTGGGACCCAGTCCATTTTGAAGCTTGGTTGACCTTTATCATCTACACAAGGTACTCTCTCCCATGACCTTTTCTGTATATCACACACAGAAGATGAAGAAATGTTAGAATCATTAGAAGATTTGGGAGTATGAACCTTCGGTACCCATCTGTAGTTGGGTTTAACCCATTTCTTGTTCGATCGGATGGATGCCTTATCACTTGCTTTTGAACTTGAAACTGACGGCCGAGATGGCTTTGACCTAACCGATCTTGGTTTAACTGGACCATCTCTTGAATTTTGCTTCTTGTCCGTCATTCCCTTCTTGTCCTTGGGAGTTTGATTCTTGCCCTTCTTCACGTTCCAGTCATCATTGCGTGATTGTGACCTTGAAGGATATCTTTTGGAGGATCTCCCTCTTGGCGCGTTCTGCCAACCTTGTCTGTAGTAAGGAACATACAAACGACGTGGGCAATTTCTGGCAATATGACCGGGAGTCCTACAGTTAAAGCAAGTCTGTCTTTTCATATAGATGAGATTGTGACTTGGTCCTTGTCCAAAAAAAAATTGTTTCAAGGGACTTCCACAAGCACAAGCACAAGAACATTTAACAGATTGTTTAACAGACTTTTGTGGCTTGGATTTTTTCACAGTGGGAGTATCAGCATCACAAGGTTTTGAATCATTATCAGCAGAACTAGAATCATTTTTGTTCTGCTCATGCTCATCTTGCACTAGGACCTACTTTGCACATGAAGTAGAGGCATTAGTATCGTTCACCTCAATATTCTCAGTTGGGCCAAATTGTTTAGTATTAACTGAAGCTGGTACAGGGGACGGACCATACTGAGCATGTATCTCTACCTCATTGGTTTCAAGGGGTGGGGTATAGTTATCATTGAAGGGAGGTGGAACACTGTGATACCCTAGACCCTCATTCTGATTATCTTTAAATTTTAATTGTTTTTCTATCATGGACACAACTACCTCACTTGACACGTCAAATTTCTTAAATTTAAATTCAGCATCTTTATATTTAGCTTTTAATGCATCAAGTTCAGCAGTTAATTCGGCAATTTTTACTTTAGCATAATGATAATGTTCACATTTATCGCTATATTCTGCTTGAAGTTTTCTAAAGTCCTTGGTTTTGGCCTCTAATTGATTTTTTAAGGGTTTTTGGGCCTTTCTGGGAGTATAGCCTTCATATTTAAGGTCCTCATTGTCTCTACGTAATATATCAATTTGATCACGAAGAAATTTAATTGTATCACTACAAGATTGAGAACAGGATGTTTCATTGACATCTTTTGTGATTGATGAACTCATTATTCACAAAAAAATAATTTACCAAAAATAGAACTGATTGTGAAACCAAGAAAAATGCCCTTTGATCTGAAACCTCCAAAGTCAAGCTTTAAAGTCAAACTAGAAAGTCAAACTTAAAAGTCAAAATTGAAAGTCAAAGGTCAAATTTGAAAGTCAAAAGTTAAATTTGAAAGTCAAAGGTCAAACTTGAAAGTCAAAAGTCAAATTTGAAAGTCAAAGATGAAAGTTAAACCTTTTGTCCAAAAAAAAACCTTGACCGAAAACGAAAATTTCTAGACCGAAAACGAAAATTTTGGATAAAAAACGTGACATTTAGGCCAAAAATGAGATTTTAGACCGAAATTGCGAAGCCTCTTAGTCCAACCGAGAAGACTTGCACACACTCCACCAAAAGCGCTAGACCGAAATCAAGGCTCTGACCGCAAACACCGAGGCTGCTGACCGTAAACATGCGATCCGAAAACCTGCGGACCGGAAACCCTCGTTTCGGACCGAAAACGTGTAGACCGGGAATGTTCGCTACTGACCGAAATCGTTGCGAGGCCGAGGACTTCGGACGAGATCTTGCGAATCTGACCGCAAACTCTGCTAAGCTCCGAAATCTGCTGCTGGCCGCCTAGGGTTTGACCGAGACCGAGGATATCCGATTGGATTTCGCAAATCTTGACCTAAAATGCCCAAAACTTGCCAAAAACACGGGATTTTCAAATCTTTAATGCTAAACTCGATCAAAACTCCAAAAATATGAAGAACACGAAGAACAATGGCCAAAAATTCATAAAATGTAAATCAAAAACACTAAGAAACTCCAAGAAAAAACTGTTTGCAATGACCCAATTGATACCGATCCAAGCTCTGATACCACTTATTCCCATTCTTGGCTGATAATTCACCATCCATTATTGGTGTACTTTTCCGAATTCTCCTACGTATCAATTGAATTCACTTTGATGGTGCGGAATCCCAATCAAAGTGTATAATGCAAGATATAAGATGAATAAGAACAAGATAATTAATCTTCAATGCACACAATATATTGATTAATCGTCAGGTACATAAGAGTCCGATTACACACGGTTTTCTCTTGTTTTCTCTCTAGATCTCGTTCTAAGCATGTGGTAGCCCCTAGAACGTCCAACACACATATCTAGGCTAAAATAACACTATTTATACCTAGACCTGATGACCAAGCCTAAGCCCAAAACCCAAATAAGCCAACATTAAGCCTAACCAAAATCACATGTGATTTCGGCCCAAACAACACCAAAACATGGTGTTTTCGGTCCTAAACCGAGAACTCTAATAGCTTATGAAAAGCAAAGTATAAACCACAATTTATGACCTAACAGTATGCCTGGTTACCCCACAGAGTAGGTGACAACACTCGATCATTCTAGACGGTCTTGTAAATTACGTTGCTAGTGGGAGCTCATTACTCACAGACGTAGATGAATTGGAAAACCATATTCATCAAATACTCTGACAGCCCATAGGCCTTTATCACTTACATCGACAAAGGAAGCCCCTGGCTATGTAGTCAAACCCTTACCTTAAATGGTTCGCCAGGGAGATTATTTTCCCCGATAATCTTGGACTAGGATCTGTAAGGATCGGTAGGAATAGACATGTAGGAATGTAAGCCTATATGGATATTGTATGGTAACGGTTAGTGTTGTAGGTCTTAGAATTAAGGAATATTATCATATCAATATTGTGGGATTGATATCTCTATGTATCTCACCAGGTTTCCCCACCTGACCCACTCAGCTTATATGTATCACAGGTATCAAGAGTTAAGCTAGTGGAACTTGATTAGGATGTTGAGTGATTAAGAGACAACCTGCAATAGTATTCATGATCATCAGGTCTTTACGTTGTAACTTATGTATATGTATTGATTATGACATCTTTAGGGTTTTAATATTTTGGAAACAAACATTTGTAATTAAAATGATCATTTGTACTGGGATTTTCAGCAAATATAAATAGATGATTTTTAAAGCGTAAATAAAAGTCTTAATTGGTTTTGAAAAAAAAAAGGATGTCACACGAGCTCAGTATAATAAAGTTAGAATCGAGCCGAGCTCAAGCTTGAGCCCCATATAACTTAAACAAGCCCGATCTGATCTTGGCCAGGCTCGGGCTCGGCTCGGCTCATTTGCACCCCTATCCGCAGACTGCATACATTTTGCCCAAAAAAAACATCACCTTAGTATAGTATATGGTTTTAGGGTTCTCAAACCTCATACCTAACAAAGGATTATGCTTCTTCCTGTGTAACTCCCCATTGAAAGTGTTTGGCAAATCAACAACAATGTCATTGTCATCTTGTAGTTCATTCTCACCCATGTCATCATAAATAAGAACAGTTTCACCTTCATTCTCATCCATCTTAGAATTTGGGCCATTATCCTTTCTGAAAAAACAAGGGTTGCTATTATCATCCACATGCCCTTCATCCATTTCTTCTACCAACCAATCATACATGTTAGTATTACCAAAATGGTCTACATACATAGGATTTCAACACAACATTCATACACAATGACTATAAAGTCAACATAGTCAAGCGCGGTCCAAATTAACCTAAAACCTTTTGGGAAATTAACATCAGGAAGACAATAATATATATTCTCACACATTTCTCTTCTGTGAATCTTTTAATGAATGCAAATAACTCATTCTTGTCCTTGTCGGCAAAATAAATGTTCACCGACCTCAGATTAATACCATCGATGTATTGTATAGGGTACCTGGAAAAGGAACCTTGAAAGTGTAGATCGTTAATGATGCATACATACATGTTTGAATACAGGAAATGGAGAAATGTTTTTTAATCGAAGGAGAAAAATAAAGTAAAAAAGTAAGTGGTTTGCTCTAACTAAAAACCTAAACGACACAACCAACATCATACGTGGAGCAAAATAAATGACATCACAAAGATGTCAACTGTTTACCCCTTCGATTCGTCCAAAGTGATCATTTGGACCCGACAAAAACTATTTTATCCCCCTTTAATGCCAAAAAAATAAATTAATAAAGTTTATTGACCATTTAAACCAGATACTGAAATTTCATAAGGCTACACTTTGATTTTCCTTTAGTAATTTGGTTCTTTAACAACGTAAAAAACTATTATGAAAACCGTTATAAATTTAATATTAAAAAGAAACATTATTGTATAATATATATATATATATATATATATATATATATATTAGTGAATTTTATTGGGTCGTGCTAAGCACGACCCACGAAGGGTAATTTTGGAATTTTAGAAAGTGATGTGCGACATATTGGAAGTATAATGTCTTATTAACACAAATACTGAAAGTACAATGCTATTATTGGGTAGATGTTAAAAACTACAACGCTTTACGATAAAAAAAATTAGAACTACAACTTTGCAATTTACGTAAATGAAAATAGAAAGGTATAATACACCAGCAAAATGAAAGTACGTCGCTATTTTATACAGCTAGCCCTTATATATTGCATAAAGCGAACTGCATGTTTCACCCCCTACAACCAACAAAAACACATCACATCAAGAAACACTAAAGGGTAATAAATTTATGATAGCTTTAAAATCAAAAGCCCTTGAGCTAACTACAAAAGTTGACAAACAACCCTGCTGTTCTTCACCAGTTTGTTCCCATTGCTTGAAATTGACAAGCCACACATCTGAATAAATCCGTGATGGGAAATTTTGATCAACCCAAACTCGATATTGTTTTCCCCTTGTCCCCACAACAGTCTTTTAGTTTATCAATGTAATCATGAAGAGATTACTCAACACCAGATGGATGAACAAACACACCAGAAGCAGACTACATAAAAAAGTTAAGATTAAATATGCAAATATATGTAAAAAGAAAGAATTAAGGGTTTCTTCCTTTTTGATTTAATGGACTTGATGGGTATTATACTTAAATCTGGACAGAATGAGTCGAGGGTTTTAACAAAAAAAAATTATAATGTATTAAAACACTAACCCTTTGCCTAGCTGCATGTTAATTAAAATTGATGAATATTCTTATAATTTGTTTTATTTATGAATATAAGGGTAAATTTGTCATTTAGTAACATACACAAGACAGATTTGAGGTTGTTCAAATAGAATTCAGGATTTTCAACTTTTTCCTGTGGCCAACTCTCTAAAAACAAGCAAAATTTGACTACTTCATATGCATGTTCAAAACAGTCTAACTTTGCATCTGAAAGATCCGTTACATCTGTAGATGATATATTTGTTCCCAACTTGAAATGATCAAATAGCTTCTATGATACCACATGCCCACTTTTCATATGCATGAATGATTTTAGGGTTATTTTTGGCATTTTCACCATGCCACTGTAACAATTCTTCCTGTGCATTATTCACAGGGACACCATGAACATACTGAATGGTGAAAAGCTACACATCATTACCTGAATATCTACATTATTTTCAAGCATCTTTGCAAAGAAAAGTATTAGTTTCAATAAAAAAGAAGCATAGAGCAAAATATAACGTGAAAGAAAAAATATAATACCTTAAAATGTTGGGAAATCTCATGAAGGGGCGACCAATTTGACCTATGCTTGGCTGTCCCAAGAAATGGAAAATTTACTTCAGTTAAAAAGGTCATTGCTTTCTCCCATCTCTGAACAATTTACTTTCTCTCTTAAGTACAGATTACAAATTAAAAATAATACCCAATTTAGAAGTAAAATGACAATGAAGATGAGCTATTCCCTGTAAAGAAAAATCATATTTTCCACAAAAATTAAAACCCATAAATATTTTTTATAAAATTCAACCATGTATAGATGAGTTCTTAAGAAGATTTAAAGACATCCCCAGAAAAAATCCCGGATGAAAAGAACATCAATCCACACAAGATCTACATATTCAATTAAAATCAAGCATTTTTTTAGATACGTTTACTCCATCTTGGGAACTCATATGATCATATCATTATAGGCAAGAGAAGATGGTTTCTTTCTCAGTAAAAAAAAAAATTACACAAACCAAATGATCCCATGCCATTGTTTTCCTTGAGTTTGTCTTGTAGATATCCAATATTCATTTCCACTATAGCAGACATAAATTGAAATACGATATGTTATAACCAAGGGCAATTAATCTACAAAATTAAGAACTATGGCCATTAAGAAAGTTCAAACTTGATTCTTAGATAAAAAAGCAAAACCTACACTACATATTTGTTTAACCTGCTAGGGACACAAGTTTAACCCATCTAGCCTTTTAGAGTTTTATTCTCAATCTATTCAGTAAGAGCATAGAAATAAGCAGAGCTTCTTTTGAGTATAGGCTAGTGACGACCATTTTGCAATCAACTAAGAAACGGCAACTTACCTGATGGAAAACGAAAGAAGAAGATATGCAGAATGGAAGAATATAACCAAAAAATATTGTCCATGTTGGATTCCAAAACCAATTTTCATCACTTAGTTATACGTTTATATATTTTCTTTTCATTTTTCTATTGTTGTCTACAAAAAAAAAAAAAACTGCTAGATTCAGGAAAGGATAAAAACTCAGGAAAGGAAAGGAAAAGAAAAGAAAATTGAAAAAGTATAATTTTTGTCAAAGGAGTTAATCAAGCAAGAGCTACAGAGCATCATTATGGTCGTGTGATAGAAAGCTTTCAGTTTTAACCAAAGCAAAATAATAAACACATCTGAAAAAGTGGAGATAATACATTCTAGCAAGTGAGCACAGAGGCTAAGAAATAGACGTAATCGAGATATGCTTCTAAAATTAATCTTCTTCGATTTCTTGAAACACAAAAACCAAAGGAATTAGAAATTAAGAAAGAGAAAATGGGAAAAAGAGATTACTTTAATTTAAGCTTCCATGGCATCGATTTGTCATTAGTCACAGTCTTTAGGATAAATTGTGTCTTCACCGGGACCTACCCTTTCGTCCTCTTCAACATTAATCCCGAAGCAACAAAACCCTAGAGAGAAAAAGAAGAACTGAGGCATATCGAGCAGTTGTAGAAACATTACCAGAAAAGAAGAAGGAGATACGAGTGCGAGGCAAAACGATTGAGAGCCAAAGAAAACAAATAACAAAAAAATATGAAATTATACGGACTTATATACAGAATAAACATGGAGTCGGCATGAAGAGGGAGTTAAAAGGGTGACTCAACCACAAAAAGAGGAGGTGGCAGTAAAAGGGGATCCAAGAGTGGCGCAGCTTGGGGGAAACGTTGCCGCCAAAGGAAAACCCAACGTCAAGTCTTCTGCCTCATCGTGAGGTCAGGCTGACCGGAAGCAAGCAGGCAGAGACCTCCATCAACATCCAAACGACGCCGTTTCCAGAATCCTAGTCTCATCAGGCTAATATAGGGTTGAGGGAGTTTAAGCAAGTAGCTTGGATGACTCAGGAGTGGCCGGTGGGGAAGCTGCTTATCGACGTAAACATCTTAATCTTGGGTTTGGCATATAGGTAAATGATATATATATATATATATATATATATATATATATATATATATATATATATATAACAACAGAAACCAAACTCTCATGTCTTCTTCAACCAACTATTTTTAAAACGACAAGGTAAACTATACCAAATTCATATCCGCGGTTTCAAAATTTTTTTTTATATTGTTGTATTTTGAAAAACAAATGTGTGATAGTTTATAATTACTTTAAAAACATCATATCTATTAAAAACCTTATACTTAATTTTTTTGTATGTGCTTTTTTTTTTGTATGAATCTGCTATAATTTTCATATATATATATATACATATATATATATATATATATATATATATATATATATATATATATATATAGAGAGAGAGAGAGAGAGGTTCAAGTGTTAAAAGTAATTATTGTGTTATTGTATACATAAATGTGGATCAATCATTTTAAAAACCTAGATAGGGGTAAAATTGTAATCTTAGCATTTAATTATTTTTGGTAATTAATTATTCAAATCATAAACCCTTTAATTTAGGCAAAATCGTTTGCATTACCGCTTTAAAACCCTAGACACAAAACATCGACCTTTAACAATAAAGCAGCTCTCGGCTGCTTCTCTCCCGGTTCCGGCATAGTGTGTGAAGGGAAAAGAGGTGGGTGGTTCAATCGACGGGATGAAGAGGCGGCAGTTGGTTCGAAGGAAGCAGTTATCGATCGGTGCCCTACCCCTCTAATCAGTCGAAGACGCTGACGGTAAGGGAAACGGAGGAACAGGGCATGTCGACGGAGCTTCTGTGATAGTTGGGAAATCGCGAGGAGGTGCGGAGGGAAGAAGCATCGGGACAGCACCGATCCAGGGGGGCGTTCGATTGTTGTGTTTGACAGGAAGAAGAAAAGACGAGAAAGAGAGGGGCAGACGCCCTTCTCCGGTGACTCTCTAATCGATCGGAGCCCTACATCACTGTGTATTCCATTACAACAAAATCGATTAGGCAGGGACAAGCAAAATCAACGGCGGCTGTCACAACTAGCAAATTTGGCTAGGAAACTCTATCCTTATGTAAGCATTATCAATGACAACAATTGTAACCTTGACTTGAAAACGTGATTTGAGAATATTCAATAACCACAAACTTCCATTAAGAATCCAAATGAAAGAGCAAAGCTCAATACAAACACTCCAAATGGTCAACGAAAGATGGGAAACCCTAAAATCCCGGTTTAAGTCCATTATGGACTAGGATTCCTTTATTGGGCCTAATGGACCAATAAGTCTCCAATTTGACTATTTTGGGCCTAGATACCTTAAATGGGCTCTAATTGGACCCACTTTCATGAAACTTAACATTTTGGGCCATAATGGATCCAAAATGAATTAGTTTGCCTTAATGGGCCTTGTTGGGCCATAATTGATTCAATTAGCTTTCATGGACCATAAATTCATTCTTTTATACAAAATTGGGCCGTGAACTACCCTAAAGGCCCAATGGGCCGAAAACTTCTTTATGGACCTCATAATTTCGAACCAAGATAAGAAGTGGGCCAAATTAATTTACCTCCTTCCTCCTAGCCCAAGGTTTCGGCCCAAGATAAAAAAAAGAGAGAAATGAAATTAATGGGTGATTACGGGGGGGGGGGGGGAGGGGTGACACCTCAAAATTGTATGTGGGATATCAATGCACCATTCTCACATCCCCATGCATCTATCACTTCACTCTCTCTCTCTTCTTCCCTTTTCTTTTCTACCTTCGGCCGAACACACACACCCTCACCACCTTCAACTTCATTTCAAACTCTCTCAAACCTTTCAAGAACATCTTCTTACCTCCCTCAAAATCTCGAAAATTAGTGTGGCTCCAAGAAGATCTTTCACTTATATCACCATCATTGGTAAGTTATTGTTATACATAAGTCTTGGTTTCCATTCTTAAGCTAAGAACAACTCCTTATATGACTTCATTTGGTGATCATACTTCCTAGAAAACCTCAAAGTTTGAAAGTTCTCTTCAAGGAAGTGTCTAAGGCCGGAAACCACATCACCTTCTTCCAGTTTTCTTCAAAACCGAAACCACAAAACCAAGGTGAGTTCATACCCCCTTGTTTTCGGTTTTTACTTGTTTTTGGGGGGAGAATACAAGTAAATATGTTGATCTATGTGTGTGTGCATGTTATATGTGATTTCTTTGATTTGTGTTGTGAAAATGTGATATTATTTGTTATATCTCGAGATCTATGGCTAAAGTGTGAAGGATAGATAAACAAATAACATAATAAACAACATACTTCAAAGATCTAAGAGCCTTTAGGTTTAAGAAGTGAAAACAAAGCCAAAAATCTTTATAAGTGTCATTTTTGCAAAAATAACAAAGATTTGGGTAAAATATGATATTTTCGGTTTTATAAGGATAAAATAGTATTATTTACATAAAAATCTGACTTTTATGAAAATAACACTTCTCAAGGGGCAAAAAACATAAATTATAGCTTATTGGGCTTACATTTGGGCCTCACGGGTTTTGGGCCCAAAATTGCGAAAAATGAAGAGTGTTGGGGGCTAAAGTTGTAAATTTATCAAAATATGAGTCTAAAACATAAATAAACTATTTCAGGGGCTGAAAATGACTTTGATGCAAAAATTTGACTAAAAATGCAAAGTTTTGGATTTTGGGGTCAAAATTATAAAATTTACGGAATTTGGGCCGAAAGTGTAAACTTTTTACAAATAAGGGCTGGAAATGGCAAATACAATAGTTTTGGGCTGAAATTATTATTTAAATTAAGTTTGGGCCGAAAATGTCAAGAAAAATGGTTTAAGGACCAAAAATGTCAATTTTCATCTAAAGGGACTAAAAGTGTCACTTTTATTAATAAAGGGGCTGAAATGGTCAAAATCCATAATTTTTTTTGGGGCCGAATAGGCTAATATTAAATTATTGGGCTAGGAATATTAAATTTATAACGCATGGTTTTTAAAAATGTTTATAGATATACATACATATATATATAACCAAAGCTTCGTTATATATCAAACATCAAAGTATTTTTAACATCGCGAATGAACATTTAGCATACAACCAATACCTACACTACGAACTTAAAATCGATAAACAGATAAATGATTTAATGATTGGGCCGAAAATCTTCTGTTCGTGCTATTGGGTCTTTGTGGCCCAATTTGAGAATTATTGCGCCCAATATATTCAAACATGTTTATTGGGTCTTGGTGACCCAATTACATGCCCAATGGGCCTTTATCAGCTTTAACATGCTATTGGGCCTTAGTGGCCCATTTGCATTGCTAATAAGACCATAAACATTCATAATATGCTTAATGGGCTATAACGTGTCCGTACAATACTCGACAATCTATAATAACATACATAATTAGTGGACCACCGTTGTCTTTTTTCGTGTCTGTTAGGCTTACTTCCTATTAACGTAAACATCAATCGGGTTGTAAAACAATGTTATTCAATTTCATTGGGATTTAGTGAGAAATAACGGGTGGCACCAATAAGTGTCCTTTGTTAGATTTAATGTTTTTTTTTTCCCGATTTGAAAGTTTTTAGTTTTATTCTTTAACAATAAATGTAATTCTTAGCAATTGTTACATGTATTCTATAAGAAATAATGTAATTTTTGTTTTAATTCTTCAATTGCTGGTTCGAGAATTTGTTATTCTACAAGAAATTTTTAAAGTCATGATCAAGAAATATGTTCAAGAATATTTTTATTATTTTATGGTTCTAGAATATTTTTATTTTTGAACATACTCAAACATATTCTGTCAGAATGTCTGAATTAAAAACATTATAATTCGTAAAATTGGATTTTTAAAATTAATAGAATCTATGATCCCTTAAAATATGCAAATTTCCTTTATTAAATCTATATTAGTTGACTAAAATACCCTTCTAGTTAAATCTGATGGTATTTATCAATTATATTTAATTCAATAATATGTATTAATCACTTTCTTAAAATAAGTAAAATGATTGGCCCACATTTATGCATACAATAACACAATAATTACTTTGAATATAATAAGCTAAGCATATATATATATATATATATATATATATATATATATATATATATATATATAGTACTATAGTAGGCAAGGTTGTAGAACTCGTTACTTGGTACCTGTTCGGCCGACTACCGAGTAGCGAGTACTCGGGTAGTACTCAGATTTGGTATTTCATGTAGAAATATTTTTAGGGAAATTATATATGTCAAAATCATAAGTTAAAATCATAAGTTGATAGAAATATATAACAAAATTAGATATATGTGAATACACAAAAATTGCAAAACACATAAAGGTCTCACTTCGTTGACCGAGTTGACTGAGTTTTTTACAATATTGATCAGTTCAGTAAGAGGGCGATCGGGGAGTACTCGGGATTCGGTAACTCGCCTCGGTAAGGGGCCGAGTAGCGAGTACTCGGAGGAGTACTCGGCCAACTCGGCGATTTTTACAACACTGATAGTAGGAATGGCCACACAATATTTTTTAAATAACTAAAAGATTATGCATATGTTATAGAACTTGAATAAACCAATGAAAGAGACTCCAAGAAGAAAAAAACACAAACTTATCGAAGGCCCGAGTTTTATATATATATATATATATATATATATATATATATATATATATATATATATATATATATATATATATATATATAAGGTTAGGTTCATGTGAAACGGCCTAATTTTGTGAGACCGTGAGACGCAATCATACCCATTTATTTTATAGATAAAAAAAACATTTTTAAAATTCAAAATAATTGAAAATTTTCGAATTTTTTTTTCAAATGTTATTTTCGTCATTTATATTTTCCAAAAAAAATT